>NC_053391.1:630342642-630699142 GCF_905171765.1 Bufo bufo
ATACTTGTGCTGTGCTCCAGTCATCGCAACTGTTATTTATTTGCTGGCTGCAGCGGTGACATTCCATACACACAAGTCACAGCTGAAGACAATCATCGGCCTCAGCAGTGACTTCCCGTGTAGTGCTGAGGCCGGTGACTGGCTGCACAGCAACATGTGCACACAGAATGTCGCAGCCAATAAAATGACGTCAGCAGCAAGAAGAAACAGTGCACAGAGTGAAGAAGCAGGGGATGAACGGCAAAAGTACAACCACAATTCCCCAAAAAGTGGGACGCTGTGTAAACTGTAAGTAAATGTAAATAAATAAAACAGTATGCAATGATTTGCAAATCTCATAGACCCATAATTTATTCACTATAGATCACAGAACAGATACATATCAGATGTTGAATGCGAGATATTAAGAGTTGAGCGAACCCGAACTACAAAGTTCGGGTTCGTACTGAACTTTGCAACTTTGGGTACCCGGACCCGGACTTTTTCACAGAAGTTCGGGTTCGGCGTTTGGGTGATTTTATTATTTTCCGTTATAACATGGTTATAACGGAAAATAATAGCATTCTTAAAACAGAATGCTGAATAAAATGTCTATTGAGGGGTTAAAAATGAAACTTACCTCATCCATTTGATCGCGCAGCCGGTATCTTCTTTTCTTCAGGACCTGCGGTGACATCACCGCGCTCACCACGTGGTGAGTGCGGTGACATCACCGCAGGTCCTTCTGAATGAAGATAGAAGGACCTTCTATCTTCATTTAGCAGGACCTGCGGTGACATCACCGTGCTCACGACGTGGTGAGCGCGTTGACGTCGCCGCAAGTCCTTTTGCAGGTCTTGAAGAAAATAAGATACCGGCTGCGTGATCAAGTGGATGAGGTGAGGTTTTATTATTTTTTTTTTAACCCCTCAATATACATTTTATTTAGCATTCTGTTTTAAGAATGCTATTATTTTCTGCTATAACCATGTTAATAAAGTGAAAATAATAAAGTGAAATTTGGGTCCCCATTTACTTAACTTGGGTCCTTGTTCAGGGCCGAACCCGGCGAACCCGAACTTCCACGGGTTAGCTCAACCCTAGAGATATTACATCATTTCATTAAAAAAATTAACTAATTTAGAACATGATGGCAGCAACGCATCTCAAAAAAGTAGGCAAGTCACATGTTGCGCATGACTTTCATTAAAGTTAATAGAGTAAAAGTTGCATTGCGACACCATTAGATCAAATGTCGCTTGACTTTTTTGATGTGTGACACTAGCCGTACCGTAAATCACAAGACTGGGAATAAAAAGAGCAAAAAGAATGTGGAGACACTATAAAATATTTTTTTTTTTTTAAATGAAATCATTGTGTAAAACTTACATAAAAAAAAAAAAAAAGGATTACGGCATTACATTAAAAACAGGCATGATTCTGTACTGGAAATCACTGCACAGGCTCAGAAACACTTCCAGAAATCATTCTCTATAAACACAGTTTGCTGTGCAATCAACAAATGCAAGTTGAAGCTGTTTCATGTAAAGAAGAAGCCATGTGTCAACAATCCATTACACTTCATCCCATGACATCAATCTTTCTGTACTACAGAACAACGGTAATTGTCTGCCTACTGTCTCTAACATCATATCCTCTCTCCATCTGAAACCGAATCTTTCAAAAACAGAACTACTTGTAGTAATAGGGGATGTCTAAAACGTAATCAGCATGGTCTCATGTTGCAGCAAGACCCCATCAAAATTGCCACAACGCGGGGATGATCGAATCAGTTCTATTCCATTGGACCTCAAACAGTCTGGATTTCCATTATGTTCAAGGAGAACATGTTTAGCGATTGGGATATCTCTCTTTTTTCTAATGTCCCCCAGATGTTCATCCACTGTCCGCCGTAGCTCTCGCAGGGTTTTCCCCACATATTCTTTAGTGTAACTACATGTCATTTTGTACTCCTTTTGATTTGCAGCTGATAAAATGAAGGATTTTATATTCTCTCCCTGTCATCTGGCTAGTACATTTTTTCCCCTGTCATCATGAACCTACAGCCACCACAACTGTAGCCTCCTTGGACTTTCTAACCAAGCGGTGCCCCTCGGTGGTGATTTGTAGGGCTGTGTACCAGCCTATCATGGAGGCTGCGACCCTTCCTATATGTAATAAGGGGGTGGTCATTGTTGAAATCCTTTAGATCAGGATCTAATGTTAATAGATCCCAATTTTTAGAGATGATTTTTCGCACCTCATCTACTACTCTGTCATAGGTGATGATAAGGCAGGTAGCAGTTCTATCAGAGTCCCTAGTCCAAGGTGTCTAAAGCTTGTCCCTGCAGGACAACGGTTCACGGACCCATTCAAGTCAATGGGTCCGTAAAAAATCACGGATGCACACAAGATAGTCAACCGCGTCCGTGATCCATGTCCGTTTTTCCTATCATTTTCAATGCAAACTTGACTTTTTTTTTTTTTTTCACTTTTCATGTCCGTGGATCCTCCAAAAATCAAGGAAGACCCACGGAAGAAAAAACGGTCACAGATCACGGAACAACGGAAATCCTTTTTGCGGACTGCAAAAAAAAACGGTCGTGTGCATGAGGCCTAAGTCAAACTTTATTCCGAAAGTCTTAGACATCTGGATTTAGGGACTTATACTTTAGTATATATGGGCCCCGCCTCCTCTTAACTCTCTGATGCTCTTTGATTTGTCTTGCCTTCTGATAATAGGCTAAGAATTCATAAGAATTCATTCTGAATAATGATTAGTGTCACCTTATCCCCAATACAGGAATATTACTTCAGAAGGTATCCCTTCATATGGTCAAATGGATACAGGGGTTTGTCCTATCTACATGTATGGGTCATAATTAATCATCCCTTCATCATTCCACAATAACCTAATTTGCCTAATTGCTTATTATGGCTGTGTTGGGATCGGCTGATCAGAAAGCCTAAATGTATCAAATGTTATACAACCCTTATGTGTGTTAGCACCAGCATCGATAATTTGTGCAGTGTTATCAGTCTGCACTCGCTTGACCCAGGGGATGTCAAATGTCCCCTAGCAGCACGCATCTTGATTGTGAGTGGGCAATGGCATTGTCATGACGCTGTCGTGATGCTTGATATAGAATGTGCTATCATGTGACGAAGTTCTCCGCATCATGTGACAACGTCCATATGCACATTGGGGTGGGACCGTTCAACGTTTGAACAGGGGAGCGCGTTCATACTTAACCCCTTAAGGACTCAGCCCTATTTCACCTTAAGGACCAGGCCATTTTTTGCAAATCTGACCAGTGTCACTTTAAGTGCTGATAACTTTAAAACGCTTTGACTTATCCAGGCCATTCTGAGATTGTTTTTTCGTCACATATTGTACTTCACGATACTGGTAAAATGAAGTAAAAATCTTTTTTATTTATAAAAGAATACAAAATTTACCAAAAATTTGTAAAAAATTTCTAATTTCCAAGTTTCAATTTCTCTACTTCTATAATACATAGTAATACCTCCAAAAATAGTTATTACTTTACATTCCCCATATATCTACTTCATGTTTGGATCATTTTGGGAATGATATTTTATTTTTTGGGGATGTTACAAGGCTTAGAAGTTTAGAAGCAAATCTTGAAATTTTTCAGACATTTTCAAAAACCCAATTTTTAGGGACCAGTTCAGGTCTGAAGTCACTTTGCGAGGCTTACATAATAGAAACCACCCAAAAATGACCCTATTCTAGAAACTACACCGCTCAAGGTATTCAAAACTGATTTTACAAACTTTGTTAACCCTTTAGGTGTTCCACAAGAATTAATGGAAAATAGAGATACAATTTCAAAATTTCACTTTTTTGGCAGATTTTCCATTTAATAATTTTTTTTCCAGTTACAAAGCAAGGGTTAACAGCCAAACCAAACTCAATATTTATGGCCCTGATTCTGTAGTTTACAGAAACACCCAATATGTGGTCGTAAACCACTGTACGGGCACACGGTAGGGTGCAGAAGGAAAGGATTGCCATATGGTTTTTGGAAAGCAGGTTTTGCTGGACTGGTTTTTTTGACACCATGTCCCATTTGAAGCCCCCCTAGAGTAGAAACTCCATAAAAGTGAGCCCATCTAAGATACTACACCCCTCAAGGTATTCAAAACTGATTTTTACAAACGTCGTTAACCCTTTAGGTGTTCCACAAGAGTTATTGGCAAATGGAGATGAAATTTCAGAATTTAAATTTTTTGGCAAATTTTCCATTTGAATACATTTTTCCCAGTAACAAAGCAAGGGTTAACAGCCAAACAAAACTCAATATTTATGACCCTGATTCTGTAGTTTACAGAAACACCCCATATGTGGTCGTAAACAGCTGTACGGGCACACGGCAGGGCGCAGAAGGAAAGGAATGCCATACGGTTTTTGGAAGGCAGATTTTGCTGGACTGTTTTTGTTGACACCATGTCCCATTTAAAGCCCCCCTGATGCACCCCTAGAGTAGAAACTCCAAAAAAGTGGCCCCATTTTAGAAACTACGGGATAGGGTGGCAGTATTGTTGGTACTAGTTTAGGGTACATATGATTTTTGGTTGCTCTATATTACACTTTTTGTGAGGCAAGATAACAAGAAATAGCTGTTTTGGCACCGTTTTAATTTTTTGTTATTTACAACATTCATCTGACAGGTTAGATCATGTGATATTTTTATAGACCAGGTTGTCACGGATGCGGCGATACCTAATATGTATACTTTTTTTTTTATTTATGTAAGTTTTACACAATGATTTCATTTTTGAAGCAAAAAAAATCATGTTTTAGTGTTTCCATAGTCTGAGAGCCATAATTTTTTCAGTTTTTGGGCGATTATCTTGGGTAGGGTATGATTTTTGCGGGATGAGATGACGGTTTTATTGGCACTATTTTGGGGTGCAGGTGACTTTTTGATAGCTTGCTATTATACTTTTTGTGACGTAAAGTGACAAAAAATGGTTTATTTAGCACAGTTTTTATTTTAAATTTTTTACGGTGTTCATCTGAGGGGTTAGGTCATGTGATATTTTTATAGAGCCGGTCGATACGGACGCGGCGATACCTAATATCTATACTTTTTATTTATCTATGTAACTTTTACACAATAATATAATTTTTGAAACAAAAAAATAATCATGTTTTAGTGTCTTCATATTCTGAGAGCCATAGTTTTTTCAGTTTTTGGGCGATTATCTTAGGTAGGGTCTAATTTTTTGCGGGATGAGATGACGGTTTGATTGGCACTATTTTGGGGTGCTATTACACTTTTTATGATGTAAGGTGACAAAAAATGGTTTATTTAGCACAGTTTTTATTTTTTTACGGTGTTCATCTGAGAGGTTAGGTCATGTGATATTTTTATAGAGCCAGTCGATACGAACGCGGCAATACCAAATATGTATACTTTTTATTTATTTATGTAAGTTTTACACAATAACAGCTTTTAAAAAAAAAAAAAAAAGATGTTTTAGTGTCTCCATATTCTGAGCCATATTTCTTTTTTATTTTTTGGGCGATTGTCTCAGGTAGGGGCTCATTTTTTGTGGGATGAGGTGACTGTTAGATTGGTACTATTTTGGTGGGAAAACGCCTTTTTGATCGCTTGCTGTTGTACTTTTTGTGATGTAAGGTGACAAAAAAAATGGTTTATTAGCACAGTTTATATTTTTTATTGTGTTCATCTGAGGGGTTAGGTCATGTGATATTTTTATAGAGCCGGTCGATACGGACGCGGCGATACCTAATATGTATACATTTCCCCCCCCCCTATAGTTTACCAATTTTTTTTAACCTTATTTGGGGAAAATGACGTTTTTGTTTATTTTTACTTGAAACTAAATTTTTGGGGGGGAAAACTTTATTTTTTCAACTTTTTTTTTCACTTTATTTTTTTGTCCCACTTTGGGACTTGAACTTTTGGGGGTATATTCCTTTACAATGCATTCTAATACTTCTGTATTGGAATGCATTGGCTGTATGAGTAATACTGTGTGTATTACTCATACAGCTTCCGGGGCCTGTGAGATCCAGGGGGCTGGATCTCACAGGCTCTTCACCGGAAGGCAGAGCAGATGCCTCAGGAAGGCATCGGCTGCCTTCCATGCCATCGGGTCCCCCCCACAGCCCCATGGGGACCCGATGGCACCACCGCCGCACCAGGTAAAAGCCGCAAACCGCAGGTCTGAATTTACCTGTGGTTTGCGGCAATCGCCGACATGGGGGGGTCACGGGTCTCGGCGCATTTAGCCGAGGTGCCTGCTCAATGATTTGAGCAGGCACCGTGTTCCGATCACCACCCGCCGGGCGGCGGTGATAGGAACACCACATGACGTACCGGTACGTCATGTGTCCTTAAGGACTCGGGAACCATACCGTACCGGTACGTCATGTGTCCGTAAGGGGTTAAACAGTGTGCTGCCTGCACTATCCCTTTATACTTAAAGGGGTTCTCCAGTTTTTTTTAAACTGATGATCTATCCTCTGGATAGATCATCAGCATCTGTCCAGCGGGGGTCCGACACCTGGGATCCCTGCTGATCAGCGGTTTGAGAAGGCAGCGGCGCTGGCAGTAGCGCCGCGGCCTTCTCGCTGTTTACCGCAGGCCCAGTGATGTCACAACTAGCATCACTGGCCTGAGCGGGGCTAAGGTCCATTCAAGTGAACAGAGCTTAGCCATGCCCAGGCCATTGATACTAGTCGTGACGTCACTGGGCCAGCGGTAAACAGCTAGAAGGCCACGGCGCTACTGCCAGTGCCGCTGCCTTCTTAAACAGCTGATCGGCAGGGGTCCCGGGCCCCTGCCGATCAGATGCTGATGATCTATCCAGAGGATGGATCATCACACTGGCTTCCAGAGTCGACAGTCCACTGACTGTGGCTCTTGTTGATTTGATTGAAGTGGATCCTGGATCTCTTTATCCCTAGCCTCTCGTTTTCTATACCCATTTTTGTTTCCTACCCCCTATCCTTACTCCACTGAGGAGTTAATCAGTATTGAGACAAACATGGCAAGTTGGGCAGAAATAGGGCTGCCTAGGAGGAATAGGTCCAATATAAAAGGGCAAGGTTTCAGACGGAGGTGCTCTGTGGATAGGTCTCTTAGTTTTGATAGTCTCCTTCGCCCTTTTGCAAGGGCTATGTCAGGAACAGATAGGCCACCGTCCACAGGGGACCCAGCCTAAATAACTGGAGAAGAAATTACCTTGACTGCTCTGACTTACTGGATATTCTGTTATATTATCACTGGAACTTAATCTTTAGCAACACAAGATCCAGGATACAACCAAAGTATACAGCATCAGAAAAACTACACTGATGGCAGTAACACCAGGTATCCTCTACTGACAAGGTAATGCCTCTTGGTAAAAGACTTTTTGTGTTCAGTCCAGCACACACTGTATATCAGGTGCCAAGAAGTGACTAGTAGCAGCCTTTATTTTTTCATTTTAAAGCAATTCATTTAAAAGTTACATTTTAGATATCCCCTATTACTGTATATTCACTTAACTCTCCCCTCTCCAATACACTCAGAATGCAGCAGCCAGGCTCATCTATCTGTTTAACCCCTACACCCATGCCTTCTGACTCTCACCCACAAAGCTCTCCACAGCACTGCACCCATCTCTGTCTACTACCCTACCTGTGCTCTACTGTCTGCAAATGATTTACGACTAACATCCACCATAATCTGAATCTCTCATTTCTGTTCTCCAAGATTTCAGTAGACCTTCACCTGTTCTCTGGAATGACCTACCCCAAGAAATTAAGTTAATTCTCAACGTTCACATATTTAGGCGCTCCCTAAAAACATATCTCTTTAGGGTGGCCTAACACATGTCCTAATCTAAGTCTTCTCCATTTCCGCTCCCAACCCCATCCTTCAGAGCCTGATCCACCATCCAACTGTATCCACCACACCCAATGCACTCAGAAGCACTACATATATGACTTGCTCATGCAGCTCTATACCTACTCCCGTATGTTGTTAAGGGTCCATTCACACGTCCGTATGTGTTTTGCGGATCCGCAAATGGCACACCCCATGCACTCAGAAGCACTACATATATGACTTGCTCATGCAGCTTTATACCTACTCCCATATGTTGTTAAGAGTCCATTCACACGTTCGTATGTGTTTTGCGGATCCGCAAAACACGGACACTGGCAATGTGCGTTCAGCATTTTGCGGACGACACATCGCCGGAACTCTCATAGAAAATGCCTTTTCTTGTCCGTAATTGTGGACAAGAATAAGAGATGTTCTATTTTTTTGCGGAACGGAAGTGCGGATCCGCAAATGTGGATGCGGACAGCACATTCCGGCCCCATTAAAAATGAATGGGTCCGCACCAGTTCCGCAAAATTGCGGAACGGATGCAGACCCATTTTGCGGACGTGTGAATGGACCCTAAGATTGTACAAAACAAGCACTTTTATCTGAGTACAATGAGAGTACACCCTTTAAGGCTAAGCATGCACTGTGCCCCCTGTGCTACAGATACCACAGGTTGAGAGCCTAGGCTCTAGAAGACCATTTTTCACAGCAATTTGGGATATTGTTGCCTTTAGTAATAAGGTAATGATCATGACTAAGCACGTTTGTGAAACGCGTTGGAAGAGTGAGGGCTCCTCATGCAGACAGTTCGCCTTTCTTAGCCGTTTGCTTTTTTTCATCTGGGCACTTTATATACCTTTATTTGGAATAGGTACTTGTGTTCAATAGAGTTTCTGTTCGTTTTAAGCACTTTGCACTTTCTTATACGTGACTTTTTCAATCTCTGCCAACTGGGTTTATTGTTACCAGTATACTATTTTTTGTGCCCTCTCCTGTCTGATCATATTACCTGGCTCTACACTAATGCAATGTCTGCCTTGGGTATGTCCCTCAAGTGAATCTTGTTCATCTATCTTGTGTGGATTTCTCCAATTTTAATTTTGACATTTTAATTCATAATTAATAAAGGATATATATTTTTAGTCATCTTCTTGCCTTTATTTCTGGGCTTTAGCACTGCAGTTGTTTGTAGGTTTTGTATGTATATTGTGGTGTGCCCTGATTATTAGGTCTATTTTTGATAGGTTATGCTTTAGTAATAAGAACCTACTGAGCTTCTGGCAATCGCATGAAGTAAAAAAGGAACTATGTGTCAACCTAGTATATGTTTCCTTTTCACTAGTCTACAGTACATACTAAAAAGTTATTTTCTGTAAAAGGAAAATTTTATGTTAGATAATAAAATTATGTCCTTACAATTCAAGTAGTTTTGTTACAAGAAAACAGTTTGTGAGGGAACTCAATCTGGCTCATAACACAGCGCAACAATTATTTTGCTACTGAGATTTATACTAAAATGAGCGCACTGATTCCAAATATGAACTTGGAATTTGCCTGACACGTCTAGATTTTAACCCCTTAAGGACCCTGGGATTTTCCATTTTTGCGTTATGCATACCATGTAGTAGGAAGCGGGAAAAAAAATTCCAAATGGGGTAGAATTAGGAAAAATTGCAATTCTGATAAAGGTTTTTATTTATGATTTTTACACTGTACACTATGCAGTACATGTTACATGTTATCTTCCTTCTGCAGGTCAGTACAGTTACAGCGATACCACACTTGAATAATTTTTCTTGTGTTTTATTACTGATTTTTTTTTTTAAACCTTTGAGGAAAACAACATTTTTATTTCTAACCATATTCTGACCCCTATAACTTTTTGTAGTTAAAGTGTGAAAGCGCATTTTTTGTGGGACAATCTGTTCTTTTCAGTGATACCAATTTGAAGTGTGTGCGGCTTTTTTTAATCACTTTTTATTTAAAAAATTAATGGGTAGTTGAAGTGACAAAAAAATGGCAAATTGGCTGTTTTTATGTTTTTCCCCGTTACGCCATTTGCTGTATGCCATTAATATTGTTATATTTTAATAGTATGGGCATTTGTGCAAGCGGTGATGCCCATGATGTTTATTTTCTTTATTGTTTAAGTATTTTTATTTTAAAGCGAACCTTTCACCTCATTTTCACCTTATAAACCAGCAACAGTACCTTATAGATTATCTTGAGTGTGTTGTTATGCATGTTAGTGCCGCTTTCCTGGGCTCTTTATACTTCAAAAAATCGTCTTATAATCTTCACATTCTGTGCTCCAACAGTCATGCAAACAGTCAAGGGGGTAGCCCTTCCATCTCCTCTGGCCGTACCGCCCCTGCCCTAACCCCTCCTCTATGCTCCTAACTGACAGCCGGCTCAGTCGCCGGGACTGCGCTTCTGAAACCTGCGCATGCGCCGTCCTTCTGATTCGCCGCGCAATCCCGTCTTTCTTGCTGACAAAAGCGCGATCATGTAAGAGAATCGCGCATGCGCCTTATGCGATGCCGGCCTGTCTGCTCTCCTGTCTGCTCTCCCTCCCGTGTGCGCGCTCCACTATTGTCAGCAAGAAAGACGGGATCGCGCGGCGAATCAGGAGGACGGCGCATGCGCAGGTTTCAGAAGCGCCGTCCCGGCGACTGAGCCGGCTGTCAGTTAGGAGCATAGAGGAGGGGTTAGGGCAGGGGCGGTACGGCCAGAGGAGATGGAAGGGCTACCCCCTTGACTGTTTGCATGACTGTTGGAGCACAGAATGTGAAGATTATAAGACGATTTTTTGAAGTATAAAGAGCCCAGGAAAGCGGCACTAACATGCATAACAACACACTCAAGATAATCTATAAGGTACTGTTGCTGGTTTATAAGGTGAAAATGAGGTGAAAGGTTCGCTTTAAGGAAAGGGAGGTGATTTTAACTTTTTTTTTTTGTTGTATATTTGCAAAAACTTTTTTTTTAAGTCACCTTGGGTGACAATAACAGGCAATCATTAGAGTGCCTATTGCGTTCATTAATGTCTATATAGACACAACTGAACACTTTATTTGCACTATACCAATACAATGCTGCCACCTAGTGGCCTGTATTGGTATAGTCATCTAATAGGCACCGAAGCCTGCTTGAGGCTTCAGCCTATTAGATCGATGCAACAGGTTCCCCGATCTCAGCTGGGGAACGCTGTTACCGGAGTGGAAGTGTGCGATTCCGCTTCCGGACTGCGCAGATGCCGTGGTCACATTTGACCACGGCATCTGAAAGTGCAAAATATATGCGATCAGCCTTATGGCTGATCACTAGTGATGATTGAGCACCAAAGTGCTCGGGTGTTTTGGCCGAACAGATCGGGATGCTCGGGTGCTCTACCAAGCAACCGAGTATAATGGAAGTCAATGGGAGAACCTGAGCATTAAACCAGGCACCCCCTGCTCTGAAGAGGGGAGGGTGCCTGGTTCATAGAAAAAGGTCAGAAATTGATGGAAACACCACCAAAATGGTTCGGGAACAGCATGGGGAGGATGTCTTGATGCATCTTGGACTCACAGGTCGCTACTGGGAACCATGTTGTCCGAGTAGTACGCCACTTTTACAGACTGACAATAATACGTAAAAAAACAAAAACTGTATATTTACTCGTATATAAAGTGCAAGTGCTGCCAAAAATTACAAGGAAGAGGTATTCCGATACAACCTGTATATCACATAATGGAGGGCCCTTATTCACATTGTGGTACAATAGTTCAGGTAGTGGGACTCCTACACTCATAAAGCCTATGCACTAAGGGAAAGGGCTGCCAAAAAATACAAGGAAATGGCACTCCAATACACCGTTTGTTACACATAAATGAGGGCATCATAAACACCCTTGAAAAATTATGATTGATTGCCTGCTAGTGACCCTCAGAAACATTTGGAGCAAGGGCCTGCTGATCTGACCATCTAAAACATTAGGGGCGCGGGCCTGCTGCCGCATTGGTGACTCTAGATAACCTCTGGCCTCCACAATGTTCACCCAGTGTGCAGTCAGGGAAATGTAGCGTCCCTGACCAAATGCACTTGTCTATGTGTCCGTGGTTAAGTGGACCTTCCCAGTAACTGCGTTGGTCAGGGCACGTGTGACATTTCAGGACACATGTTGGTGTAAGGCGGGCACGGCACACCTCAAAAAATAGTGGCGGCTGGGGACAGAGTACCGCGGGACGGACGCTGACATCAGGCTGCGGAAGGCCTCAGTGTCCACAAGCCTAAATGGCAACATTTCCAGGGCCAGTAATTTTGAAAGGTGCGCATTTAGTGCTATGGCCTGTGAGTGGGTGGCTGGGTATTTGTGCCAAATTGTGTTCAAATGCCTGGGGTAATGACATTTGGACACTGCGCTGGGACAGGGAAGTGGATGTGGTCACTGATGGTGCTTGCGAAGGTCCTGGTGCAGAGCAGGAGGCATCCTCGCCTGCGCCTTCGACAGGCGATTGGCCAACACGTACCATAGGGGAAGAGGAGGCAGTGGTGTGACTCGCAGACACATATTGTAGACCCAGGTGTTCGTCCCACCTATTACGGTGCTTGGATGCCATGTAGCGGATCATGCTAGTGGTGGTGAGGTTGCTAGTGTTCACGCCCCGACTCATTTTGGTGTGGCACAGGTTGCAAACTACTATTATTTTGTCGTCCAAACTTTCCTCAAAAAAGCTCCATACTACAGAACACTTAACCCTTGGCAAGGGAGATTTATGCAAGGGGGTGCTCCGTGGAACAGTTGTGGGCCTGTTTGGTGCAGCCTGCCTTCTCCCTTTTGCCACCCCACTGCCTCTTGCAGCCTGTTGCGGTGCTGCAGATCCTTCCCCCTCTGTACTGCTGTCCTCGCTCGGCTTTCCACCTTCCCAGGTTGGGTCAGTGACCTCATCGTCCACCACCTCCTCACTCTGATCATCCACTTGATTTGTTGACCTAACCACAACCTCAGTGATTGACAACTGTGCCTCATCCTCTTCATCAACCTCTTGAGACAGTAATTGCGGTTGACTCATTGGCAACTGTGTCTCATCATCATCCACCTCATTAAACACTAATTGCCGTTCCCCACCGTCATGTTCTTGTGGCTGTGGATGCTCAAGAGGTTGGGAATCAGGGCAAAAGATCTCATGTCCCTCTTCAAGCGTGCGTGGCGAGAGAGCCAAATCAAGTAATGGCGATGAAAAGAGCTCCTCGGAATTTCCGAGTGTGGGATAACTTGTTTGGCCAGACTCTCCATAGTGGGAGGAAGGAGGATCAGGGAGAGGATTCTGTTGACCAGACTCTTGGCTACTGAGACTGGACTTTGTGGAAGACTGGGTGGTGCTTAACCAACTGGATGCATTATCTGCTGCAATCCAACCGACCACCTGGTCGCACTGGACTGACTTCAAAAGTTTTGTCCTGCGACGCCCTGCAGACTGGGAAATGAAGCTAGGTATCGTAGATGATTATTTTTCTTGTGCTCTGGCAGCAGGCACAGTTTAAACGTGCGTGAACCATCAGCATCACGGCCACTTCCCCGTCCCTTACTGCTCGCCTTGCGCATATATTCTCCAATCTCTGGCCCTGACACACAGAAGGTATTGGACAGATGTCTCTAGTCACTGCAGACACCCTCTATAGAAACATTATTGAAAATGATGGAAAAAATATATTAATTTTCAGTTATATTTCTCCAATCTCTGGCCCTGACACACAGAAGGTATTGGACAGATGTCACTAGTCACTGCAGACACACTGTATAGAAAAAGTATTGAAAATGCTGGAAAAATTTTTTTGTACTGTAGCTAAAAAATACTGCCAGGTCATATTGGTGTTTGACCGTGGAGCGGTTGCCGTGCAGATTGGTTGCCAGGGGCAACGTGTAGTTTGTGGTGTGCACTTCCCCTTTAAGGTGTGCCTCCCTGCTGTTTGGTGAGCAAGGGGTTAATCTTCTGGCTAGTGGGGATTAAGGTGTTTCCTGGGTGTGGCCGCAAGCTTGATATAAACCTGTGGCTTGCTGGCTGGGTGCAGTTGTACTACACCCTTGCTTGGTGTTGGATCTTTGCTCCTTGCCTGGGTGATTCTGCCCAGTCCTTGAGGGCCCCTTTATGGAACATAAATTGTCCTCCCTTTTGTATCCTCCGTGTACCTTTACCCTCACTTGTTGTATGTGTTGTGTGGGTTTATGTTCTGGGTATGTAGCGTTTTGTTGGTCGTTACATGTCTGGGCTGTTGTTGGTGTTGGTCCCTGCATGTATGCTATACGTTACCCCATATGTTGATACCTCCGAAAGGGGGCTGGTTTCCCGGAGGGGTTAATCATATGTCTGGATGCAGTGCTGCCTGGGGCTGCCATGCACCTTGCTGTATGGGGCCCAGGCAGTATCAGGTATGCTAGATTCCTGTGTGTGTGTGTGTGTTGTCTGTATGGTGTCCTGTTTGGTGTGTGGGCACCTGTACTTATGCTTGGGTTCCAGTCGTGGTGGCAGCGGCAGGTGAGTTTTCCGATGTTCTTACCTGCCAATCCAGATGCTGTATATGGTAATTTCCCTTCCACCTGTTACTAGGCAGCTGGAGACTCTGGTTCGTCTGAGTCCCTGGGGAACCGGTTGTCTCCTATTCTTGACCCCTATGCCAGGGACCGCCAGGGTCAGCAGGATCCAGGTTCCAGTGCATGAGCTCTCCCACCTCATGCGGTCAGGAGATCAGGGTCAGGATTAGGGGCGGCTGTAGGTTGTGGCCTGCTCCCTTCATTGTTGTCTGGCCTAGTACCAGAGCCTACTATACGGTGGGGCGTTTCCCCCACTCCCCACCTTGACAGACAGCCTGCCACCACAAACAATAGTCCTTAAAAGAACTTTTGGGTCTTTGAAACGTTTTCTACTGAATTGATTGCGATCAGACTCCCTACACCCTCTGTCCCTTCCGGAGTGCAGCACTCCCTGACTACAAATGAGCCGAACATGAGTCATCAGGTGCTATATAGCACCCGATGATTTGTTCCGGCCAGCCAATCACTGTAATGCCAGTAGACAACATGGCTACTGGCATTACAGTGAGGGCAGTACTTACCTGCACGTTTACCGGCTGCGAAGCAGCCGCGAAACAAGCGGGAAGGAGACTCGAGCATGTACCGCCATGTGCCGAGCATAGGGATGCTCGAGCCGAACAGCAGTTCGGCCGAGCACGCTCGCTCGACACTACTGATCACATACATGTGCTGGGGGTCTCTGCTTTTTAAAATAGCAGTAACCCGGCAGCTATGTTTGGGTACCGGTTTCCGCCGTGCATGTACGGCGGAGGTCCTTAAAGGGTTAAGTTATACATGCAAAGCCTATTCAGTTATAATATTAATACATTATATTGGATATATTTTAATGGACATGTCCAGACCTGTTTGCACGCACTCAAGCTGATGTCAGCAATGAGTATATAAGGCAAGCTGGACAGATTTTGATAAAGTGATCTGTTAGAGTATCAGTTTTGAAACTTAAGATGGATGTGTTACGGAAATGTGTTAATGATCCAGACAGTTTCTGCTACATATGTGGCAAATACACTACTTATGATCAGTACAGAACTTCCTTGGGAACAGACTAGCTGCAAACTATGCTGAATTAGTAGACAACATGCTTGCAGCATATGAACAACTTGGCTGCCAAATGTCATTGAAAGTGCATTTCTTATATTCCCATCTTGACTTTTTCCCACCCAATTTGGGACACGTAAGTGACGAACATGGAGAGCGGTTCCATAAAGATATTTCTACAATGGAGAACAGGTATCAAGGCCACTGGAATCCCGACATGATGGGGGACTACTGCTGGTTTTTGCAACGGGAAAATATGACCGTTCAAACACAAAAGCAGATGCCTGAAACACTTTTAACAGTACTGGGCCTTGCTCAAGTAAGACTTTTAAACTGAAAAACGAGACTTTTTGAAATTTTGTTATTCCATTACATTTTCATACACTGTTTACTACGCAAACTTTGATGCAGATTAGGTAAACTGTTGGAGTAAAACTTGTTCTGTTCAAAATTATTCAATGCTTTCCAAGTGCTTAATTCATTTAGGCATACTTATGCATAGCAAAATTTTGTGACGTGTTACAACAATTCTGACTTCGGATTTGTAAATCGCACACTCAATTTAGTATAGGACAAATGGTTTTTACCCAGTAGCCGACGAAAAGTAGTTTTTTTGTTGCGTTTAGCATTTTCAATATCTCTTAGACATCATCTAATCTAATATATAAAGCTGAGTGTATGTGTGTGTGTGTGTGTGTGTGTGTGTATGTCCACTAAGGAATCCGCACCGTCGCATTTACAATCACGAAATTTGGCACACAGGTACATCAGGTGTCCTGGAAGATTTTAGATCAGCTCTCTGGGACGTACCGTTCCTGAGATATTCCCAAAAAATGCATTAGCCAATAGAAGCCTGGTCACATGACCCTTATCAGCGAATAGAACCTCACAGGTCCTCCAGCCTCCACATACACAGTTTTACTCCAGGTTTCCATAACAACCCAGCCATTTATCTTCACTGCTGTAGGAGAGCTTTAAAGGAAATCTGTCACCAGGATAATCGCTATTGAAGTAAAGCCATGGCCTAATAGCAATTAGTACCTTATTTCAAGATGTGCCTTTGTTCTAGCAATAGATGTTTTTATCCTCTGAAAATCTAGTTTATCTGGTATGCAAATGAGCCAGTAAGGTGCCTAGAGGGACGTCACTCTTGCAGGAAGGAGCCCAGACACACCCCTTGCCACAATGTGTCCACCCTCAAAAGACTTAAAACCCTCCCCTCCGGTCAGTCTAAGCCACGCCCCTGATCTTGTTAGGCCACGCTCCTGAGCAGGCGGGGATTTCAAAAAATTAAGTTAAAAATCTACTTCTAGGTCCCGCTAAGCCACGCCCAGATCTGTTTAGGACATGCCCCCTCCCACTCCTGAGCCGACAGGGATTGAAAAAATGAAGATAAAAATCTACTTCTTAGTAAATTATCTTGGAAATAGCTCACTAGCCACACAATCACAGGAGGTGCACAATCTGATGAATTCACCCTTCAATTTAAGTAACTGTCAATAGAAGATTGGCACACTCATACATGCGGAGCCCCACGGAGTCTAAACAGTGGCACTGAGGAAGGGGAGAGTTATCCCCGAAACGCGTCTGCGAATGTTTCACCCCTCAAAGATTTGAACCCCGATTGGACAGTGCACTTTTAACTATAAAGGATATCGAGGATTCGAAAAAAAGATGCTTCGCACATACCTACCTTAAATCAGCTGGAAACTATCACTGGGAACACAACCCACGTGATATACAGATTATCGAGAAACCGACGTAGCAAAGACCGGGACGCCGGCCTGCAATCGGAACCAACAACAAACTCGAAAAAACCAGCTGAATAAAAGGGAAGGTAAGCCCACAGTGTCAAGGGGGGGCTGTGGAGGTCATTGTTTTGAGGGCGGGGTGCTGTAGATGTCACTGTTATAGTGGATAGTGTTGATATATTTTAACGACACACACAAACATTAAATGAAATAGATTAAATATACCCGCGTGAAGCCTGGTCCTTCTGCTAGTTTAACATATAAATGTAACAAGCACATGAGGGAGCTTTCTTTTACTATTCAAATTTTAAATATACCGAAGTTATTAAAATATTGAAACTCGCTTTAATCATTATTTTACACAGGAAAAATGTTTTTAATTTAATTTGTCATAATAAGCCAGGAAAATTGTGCAGATGTTCCATGCTCCATAAAACTATTAAAATATTTAATCTGCCTCATCATTTTAACCTCTTCCCGACATGCACCATATATGTACAGCACAGCAGCTCAGTAGCTCCCGCTGAGTGAAACATGTACGATGCAGTGATTGGGTAGGCACAGAAGCTGGGCGCACTCACAGGAGCAAGCCAGTAGTTCCTGCAAAGTGCTGTACATATACAGCACAGTTATTGCGCATGAACAGGAGCCAGTGGCGTAGTGTGTGTGTGGGGGGGGAGGCGCGTTGCCCCAGGCCAAAATTTTAGGGGGCGCCAGGCAGCAGGAATTTCAATGTGGGCCATGGGAGACTATGGCTCCCATCCCCTCCGTTCAGCCTCACAGGCTTCAGGCTAGTGACCTGAAGCCTATGAGGCAGTAAAGCGGAGCAGGAGATCGCGATTACCTCACCGCGTCCTGCGTCGGGTCTCGAGAGATGACGTGATGATGGGCGCAGGAGGTTACGGTCATGTGTTCGTGACCACCCGCGTCGGGACGCTTGAAGACAGGTCAGAAGCGGTGACTGAGTAAGAAAGAGAGGTGAGTATATATATATTTTTTTAATAGGCAGGTCCTGGGGGTACTGTGGGGGTGGGAGACATTATACAAAGGAGGCAATCATATATACAAAGAATGGGGGCCCTGGACTGGGGGCACTATGGGGCTGGGGGACATTATACAAAGGAGGCAATCATATATAGAAAGAATGGGTGCCCTGGACAGGGGGCACTATGGGGCTGGGGAACATTATACAAAGGAGGCAATCATATATAGAAAGAATGGGGGCAATGGTCTGGGGGTACTATGGGGGTGGGGGACATTATACAAAGGAGGCAATCATATATAGAAAGAATGGGGGCCATAATTATTACAATAATAATACAGAGGGGCCAAAATTATTACAATAATACAGAAGGGACCATAATTATTACAATAATAATAATAATACAGAGGGGCCATAATTATTACAATAATTCTACAGAGGGGGCCATTATAATATTAATAATAATAGTACAGAGGGGCAATTATATAATAAAATAATACCAAGGACATTATACATATGGGCACTACGGGGGGAGGTCTTTTATCTAGTGGCACTACAGAGGGTCATTATAACTACATGGGGCACTGCAGCGGGTCTTTATAATTACTTGGACCACTATAGGAGGTATTATAACTACTGCAGACACTATGGGGGACTTTATTACTATTGCGGGCTCTTATAGGGGTATCTTATAGAGGGGCCTTGTTACTGCTGGGGGGATTATTATTGTTGCACATATTAATGGGGATGCTATTGGAGGTACTGTGGGGCAGTGTTCCTCAACTCCAGTCCTCAGGGCCCACCTACTGGTCATGATTTGAGAGTATCCCACAAAATGAATACCTGTGTTAAGTCCTGATGCACTGAAACTAATTGTATCATCTGCTCAATACTAAGGAAATCCTGAGCACGTGACCGGCAGGTGGACCCTGAGGACTGGAGTTGAGGAACCCTGCTGTAGGGAACACTATTACCATTAAGGACAGTTTGGGAGCATATTATTATGGGGTATATTTAAATGGAACTAGCTCAGTATTGGAGGTAGCAGCAGGATGACAGTGTTTAGGCACCAGGAAGGGGAGGATGATAGTAAAGTGAGGAATATAAAATAAAATTATTTGAAACTCTGCAGAGACGAGACACAGCTGAAAGAAGGTGTCATGGCGGTCTAATCTCCGAATGAAGACATTGAGGAAAGTCTACATGACAGGAGATGTCACTGGATGTAACAGGTATATGCTGCTGTATTCTACTGCATATTTTGTAGCAATATATGTAATCTCCATCCAAATATCTGTTTCACGGTAGGGTTGTGCGTGTTCTGAATTCTGGGGCCTCACATTTGTATTCAGAGAGTTATCACTGTGTTATCTGTGGTGTTACATAGGACTGCAGGTGACATCTACTACATTATCTGTAAAAAGGGCGTGGCCACAGGTTGGGGGGGGGGGCGCAATACTTGGCTTGCCCTGGGTGCTGGCAACCCACGCTACGCCACTGACAGGATCCGTGCTTGCTCAATGACTAACAGCCAGGCTTCTTCTGTAACTGCCGGCGATCGGGGATAATTGTATGCTGTCCATTTAACCATTTTTATGCGGTGGTCATTGTTGACTAACGCATCTAAGGGTTTTACAGATAATGTCAGGGAAGAGATGGACTGGGCAAAATAAATATTTTAGTAGGTCCCTTTGTTTTCCTGGGAGATAAGCAGTCACCAAAAGTGTCTGGCAGCGGATTTGTCTGCTTCACCCATAGAATACACAAAAGTGTTCGGCCGAATATCCATGTAGGAGGAAGTCAGGAGAGATAGCTGTCGGCCGAATGATAGTTTAGCTGAGAGCAAAATGTATATGGCCACCTTAAGTCTCTGATGGACCCGCTGAGCAAAACATATTGCGCTGTGAAGTGCCATAGGTCGAAAAAACAGCAATTTTTATTCTGCAAGTTTACCGTGCATTTATTCATTTCATGACCTAGTCCAGGGATCAGCAACCTCTGACACTACAGGTGCCCTGAAACTACAACTACCAGAATGCTCCATTCACTTCTATGGGAGTTGTGAGAACAGCTGAGCATGATTGCATGCTGGGAGTTGTAGTTTTACAGCAGCTGGAGTGCCGAAGGTTGCTGATCCCTGACCTAGTTTATGAAACACTTGTGGGGTCTAGCCAATAAACATAATCCCAGGAGAATTTCATGAGGGCTTTAGTTTCCAAAATGCGCTAAATTTTGGGGGATTTACACTGTACTCAGGGGCTATGCAAAAGTGAAATAGTGCCCGAGTACCATTCCAGCGAAATCTGCGCTTCAAAAGCCAAATGGTGTACCTTCCATTCTGAGCCATGCAGTGTGGCCATACAACATTTACGATCACATATGGGGTGTTGCCATATTCAGAAAAAATGCATAACACATTGTCTGGTGCTTTTTTTTTCCTGCTGCTCCTTGTGAAAATGAAACATTTGGGGCTAAAGCAATATTTTTTTGGAATTAATGTAATTTTGCATTTTCACAGCCTAAGGCCTCATGCACACGACCGTTCTGTTTTTTTCCGTTCCACAAAAAACGGAAGCCGCCCGTGTTGCCTTCCGCAATTTGCGGAACGGGCACCGGCAATATAAATGCCTATTCTTGTCTGCAAAGCGCGGACAAGAATAGGACATGTTCTATTTTTTTAGCGGGGCCGCGGATCGGAGCAACGGGTGCGGACAGCACACGGAGCGCTGTCCGCATCTTTTGCGGCCCCATTGAAGTGAATGAGTGCGCATCTGAGCCGCCAAAACGGCGGCTCGGATGCGGACCCAAACAACGGACGTGTGCATGAGGCCTAATTCTAATAAATTCTATGAAACAATTCTGGGGTGAAAATGCTCACTACACCGCTAGATAAATTCCTTGAGGGTTGTAGATTTCAATATGGGGTATTTTGAAGGGCTATTCTTACAGCTCAAGACATGTTGCCTAAATTAATCTCAATAAAATCAAGGCCCTAAAACACAAAGTGTGCCTTAATTTCTGATTGTATTTGAAACGTTTAGCACACTACAGTACCACATGGGTTATTTCAATTTTTTACTATTAATCCTTGCTGTGTTAGAGTAAAAAATTGGATTAAGATGGAAAATCTGTAAAATATATATATATATATTTCACCTACTTTTTGTTTTACTTTATGTAGAACAACTAAAGGGTTAACAAAGTTTCTAAATTCAGTTTTGAATACTTTTAGTGGTGTAGTTTCATTTATGGTAGTTTCCCAGTATGTAAGCCCGTTAAAGTCACTTCTCAACTGACTTTGTCCTTAAAGGGGTTGGCTCATCTGAGACAATGGGGGCATATCACTAGGATCTGCAGGACCTGTAAAGGGAATCTTACTTACCAGTTTCTCAGCACCGTTTCCCTACCCCTTTTTCTCCAGTCCTGCGATGCTCCTCTGGGCTCCAGCGATTTCAACATTCGGTTTGACATCGCCGCAGCCAATTACAGGCCACGGTGGTGTCAGGGTCCCCTTGCGACCATTTGTCATGTTGCAAAGGGGAGCCTGACATCATCGCAGTCTGTGATTGGTTGTATCAATATCAAATGTATGTAAAATGTAAATCAATGTAATTAAATACAGAATGCAATGATTTGCAAACCCATATTTTATTTACAATAGATCGTAGAATAAATATATTTTTGTATAACGAAAGCATATTATTTTGTCAATTATTGAGTGCTTTCATTCTATAACTCCGGCTAGTTTTTTCCCCTTTTTTGTATATTCAAAGTCTTCAAAATTTTATGTTGAGGAATGTTTTTATAAAATTGTGCCAGAAATTTTAAATCCAGTTTTTTGCAGATTGGTGGACCTCTGTCCATCTTTGCTTTTGAGAGACTCTGCCTATCTAAGGGTGGGTTCACAGCACGTTTTATACCTCTGTTTGACATATATGTTACAAAAAAAGGATATAAAAACGTAGCACACCACATTCTTGTATCCTGCACAGTCCAGTAAAAAAACATATACCGTATTTTTCGCCCCATAAGACACACTTTTTCTCCCCAAAGTGGGGAAAAATGCCCCTGCGCCTTATGGGGCAAATACTAATGAGCGCTTCCATTATGGAAGCGCTCATTAGTACCGGAGGACCAGGAAGCGGTGAAGGGTCTGTACGCACCGCTTCCTGGTCCTCGGCTGTTGGGTGTGAAGGCTGTGCACCGCGTGAGGGTGCTCTGTGACCTTGCGCTGTGCACGCCAGTTCACAGCACAGCCAACAGCAGGAGGCAGAGGATCACGATGTGAGGAGCGGTGGCGTTCAGGAGCAGGAGAGGTAAGTGTTTTTTTTAATTTTGTGATCTCAGGCTGAATTATGGCAGGGGGCTGCTCACATATGGCTGGGGGCTGATTATATGACTGGGGGCTGATATGAGGCATGGGGGTCTCATCTGAGGTCTGATTGGGGGTGATTCACATTGGGGTCTGATCTGAGATCTTATTAACATTGGGGATCTGATTGGGGCTGTGAGCTGAGGTCTGATTAACACTGGGGGTCTGATTGCTGATCTGAGGTCTAATGAAAAATGTTTTTTCTTATTGTCCTCGTCTAAAACCTAGGTGTGTCTTATAGGGCGAAAAATACGATACTTATTTTTTACAACGGTAAAAAAAGTATACTTTTTTTTTTTTTACAATAGAACACTATGGTGAATGGATGCCACTGTTTGGCATCAGTCTGAGGCATCTGTTTAACGCATACTTTTTTTTGTATACGTTAAACGGATGGGAAAAACGTCACGTGAACCCAGCCTTACATGTTCTTTTAATACCCAGTTGTTTTTTTAGGTCTGATTGGGGTTCTGGTCTGAGGTCTGAGAATCACTGGGGGTCTGATCAACACTGGGGGTCCAATATGAGGTCTGAGAATTATGGGGGATCTTCATCAACACTGGGGGTCCGATATGAGGTCTGAGAATCATGGTGGGTCTGACTAGGGGTTTCATCAACACTGGGGGTCTGATCTGAGGTCTGAGAATCACTGGGGCTTTGATTTGAGGTATAGGAAACACTAGGGGTCTGATTGGGGCTCTGATTTGAGGTTTGAGAAACACTGGGGGTCTAATCTGATTAGCATTGCGGATCTGATCTGAGGTCCGATGAAATTTTTTTTTTCTTATTTTTCTCCTCTAAAACCTAGGCACGTCTTATGGGCAGGTGAATCTTATGGGGCGAAAAATACAGTACATTGTCTAAAAATGTCTCTCTTTTTCATCTTCCATTGTGCATTATTTCTGCCTCTCATATTAAATTTACAGAGAATAATCCATAAAATTAGAGTTACAGTAGTTATATAAAATTTTCATTCATGATGTGTGTTGTATCAATTCTGCTATGAATGCAGAGTGACTACTTCAATTACATATGTAATTATGTTAAAATATTAAACCAATGTTTACTCCATAATGGGAGTAGGAAGAGACTGAAGTGCAAAACATTAGTTGTTCGCATCAGTAATAAATTGCTTTGTGTGTTGGCTGTCAATCAATAGTAACTTTATTGAGAGGATAATTACTCCTCGGGATGCCTTGAGTTTGATTTGCAGATTTCTGTAATTTATTAAGAAAGACATATGCTGATTTAGATAAGACAGAATCTAACACTGGAACCATTTAATCACAAAGCGTAAAAATAAAGAGAATACAAAAAGCAGAGTCAGTTACAAAAGAAATTCCACTGTAGGATAAAAGTTGCCTAAAATGTCAACTACCACCTCACATAATACTCTAGCTGGGCAACAGCTATGGGCGACTTATTTTTAGGCTGGATTCACGGTAGTGGTACTGTTCCACACGGCCAAACTACAGGTGGTTTATGATGCATTTCTGGCATGTCAAAAAGAAAAAGATCATCTGTATCAAGCAGGACAACAATAGACATATTACAGTGGATTGTACAAAGTGATCAAACAATGGCAGGTTTCAGTCACCTATGGTTAAAAATAAAAAGTTTAAGAATGTTTTTAAAAATGTAAAAAAATATATAAAAGAATATTTCCCCACTTTTTCAAAATTCAAAAATAAACATAAATTGGTATTGTTGTGTCAGAAAGTGTCGAAAATATTGCATCCTTCATAGTGAATGTCATAAAAAAGAAATCCCATTACCAGAGTCTGGCCCAAAAAAATTACAATTCAAAAATTATTAAAAAGTCATATGTTACCAATAAAACCTACAGCTCACAACTAAAAAAAAATAATATTATTTTAAAAGTAGTAAAAAATAAACTACATAAACTTGGTATTGTCTTAATTGTACTAACTTGCAGAATAAACTTAACGTAATTTTTACTGCAAACTGAATGCGGTAAAACAAAAAACCAAAACCCAAGGTGGAATTGCCTTTCTTCTCCCATTCTACCCCACAAATATTTTTTTTTACAGCTTGTCAGTACATTATTTGGGTTATTAAATGGTGCTATAAAAAAATACAATTTGTCTCGCAAAAAAAAACCAAGTTGTTACAATGTTATATTGACGGAAAGTGGCTTTTGGAAGTCGGGTGAAAAAAAGAAAAACAATTATGCCAAAACTGGCTTGGTCCTAAAAGGGGTACTCCAGGACTTTACTACTAAAGGCCTGTCCTTGGGAAAGGCCATCAAGATTTGTTTGGTCCCAAACCCTGCACCCACCGGTCAGCCATTCCAGGTCTGTTCCAGCGCTGGAACTAAACGTCCATTGTGCTTGGACGGAGCTGGTTACAGCATTGCTGTTCCCATTCACATCAATGGGAGCAGCACTGCAGTATCCAGCTCTGTCTACTACTCTGGAACAGCTGAGTGGTGGGAGTGAGGGGTGTAGAAAACCTCCAATCTGATACTGATCTGATCAATTCTAAGGGTAATAGTTCTTTAAGCTTAAGGCTATGGGCCACAAATGGTGTAATCACTGAAAAAGGCTGAAGGCAAGACCCGCTGTGATTCCTGCAGCAATGCTGCTGCAAGAAGCAGCCCATTTTGGCAGTTTTTATTTTGCTGGAGCTGATGTCATAGTAAACCACTGTTGGATGTATCCTAAATCAAGTTCTTATGTTAAACTTATTTTTAAGAATTTCTGGTGTTTTTTTAATTATTTTTCATGTCCCTCGCTATATTAAAATAATCATGAGTTCTTGCAGTTTTCATTGTCCAATAAGCCTAATAATAGTCGGATACTTCATATTCTGTGCTGATCACTTCTAAGCAGTCATCCCATTATCATCACAGGCAGGATTACAATGAAACGTAACAAGTATATATACAAATAACAAACAACAGTTGATGGTTACTGCTCCCCCCCCCTCACACACACTCCTCGTACATTGACCTCTGCAGAGGTCACAAACCATGACTAGAAAAGCCTCCCAAAGTCAATGGGTCATCAACAGTCTACAAGTCCCTATGGTCCATTTGGCTGCTGTAAAGCATATCTCTGCTGTCAACTGCAGCTCAGGCAAGATATTTGCCCACATATTCAAGTGAAACTTTTAGAAAACGTCTACAATCATAAAGTAAAAAATAATCCCATACAAAAACCAAACAAACCTGTTGTACCCCCCATAAAATGTGTGCATTTTATTAAATAATAAAATAAAGAACAAGGACAAGTTCGATCCACTTGATGAAAAGCTATGGGGCAACGGTATAACCTACAAATACTTATCTATTCCTGCATTTCACATTGGTACATATACAGTTGCAATAAAAAGTATGTGAACCCTTTGGAATGATATGGATTTCTGCACAAATTGGTCATAAAATGTGATCTGATCTTCATCTAAGTCCCAACAATAGACAATCACAGTCTGCTTAAACTAATAACACACAAAGAATTAAATGTTACCATGTTTTTATTGAACACACCATGTAAACATTCAAAGTGTAGGTGGAAAAAGTATGTGAACCCTTGGATTTAATAACTGGTTAAACCTCCTTTGGCAGCAATAACTTCAACCAAACGTTTCCTGTAGTTGCAGATCAGACGTGCACAACGGTCAGGAGTAATTCTTGACCATTCCTCTTTACAGAACTGTTTCAGTTCAGCAATGTTCTTGGGATGTCTGGTGTGAATCGCTTTCTTGAGGTCATGCCACAGCATCTCAATCGGGTTGAGGTCAGGACTCTGACTGGGACACTCCAGAAGGCGTATTTTCTTCTGTTTAAGGCATTATGTTCTTTATTTACTTCTATGCTTTGGGTCGTTGTCCTGTTGCAACACCCATCTTCTGTTGAGCTTAAGCTAGTGGACAGATGGCCTTAAGTTCTCCTGCAAAATGTCTTGATAAACTTGGGAATTCATTTTTCCTTCGATGATAGCAATCCATCCAGGCCCTGACGCAGCAAAGCAGCCCCAAACCATGGTGCCCCCACCACCATACTTCACAGTTGGGATGAGGTTTTGATGTTGGTGTGCTGTGCCTCTTTTTCTCCACACATAGTGTTGTGTGTCTCTTCCAAACAACTCAACTTTGGTTTCATCTGTGCACAAAATATTTTGCCAGTACTGCTGTGAAACATCCAGGTGCTCTTGTGCAAACTGTAAGCATGCAGCAATTTTTTTTTGGACAGCAGTGGCTTCCTCTGTGGTATCCTCCCATAAAATCCATTCTTGTTTAGTGTTTTATGTATCGTAGATTCGCTAACAGGGATGTTAGCATATGCCAGAGACTTTTGTAAGTCTTTAGCTGACACTCTAGGATTCTTCTTCACCTCATTGAGCAGTCTGTGCTGTGCTCTTGCAGTCATCTTTACAGGACGGCCACTCCTAGTGAGAGTAGCAGCAGTGCTGAACTTCCTCCATTTATAGACAATTTGTCTTACCGTGGACTGATGAACAGCAAGGCTTTTGGAGATACTTTTATAACACTTTCCAGCTTTATGCAAGTCAACAATTCTTAATCGTAGGTCTTCTGAGAGCTCTTTTGTGCGAGGCATT
Source organism: Bufo bufo (assembly GCF_905171765.1). Taxonomy (NCBI): domain Eukaryota; kingdom Metazoa; phylum Chordata; class Amphibia; order Anura; family Bufonidae; genus Bufo; species Bufo bufo. The sequence continues at coordinate 630,369,793 of NC_053391.1, forward strand.
ATTCACATCAGACAATGTTTCTTGTGAAAAGCAAACCAGAACTGGTGTGTGTTTTTTATAGGGCAGGGCAGCTGTAACCAACACCTCCAATCTCATCTCATTAATTGGACTCCAGTTGGCTGACACATCACTCCAATTAGCTCTTGGAGATGTCATTAGTCTAGGGGATCACATACTTTTTCCACCTGCACTGTGAATGTTTACATGGTGTGTTCAATAAAAACATGGTAACATTTAATTCTTTGTGTGTTATTAGTTTAAGCAGACTGTGATTGTCTATTGTTGTGACTTAGATGAAGATCAGATCACATTTTATGACCAATTTGTGCAGAAATCCATATAATTCCAAAGGGTTCACATACTTTTTTTTGCAACTGTACTTTGCACTGTTCACCTGTTGCTATACCACAACATAGTCCCGACATAAGAGGATACTTACTTAACCGCAGCACATGCAACATTAGTCCTGATGCCCTGGTACTTCGACATGCGTTTCACTTTCAGTTCATCAGGAGGCATACAGGAAGAGTAAGCCAGAAAGATAAGACGGACCAATCTACCAATGAGTTGATGGTCATATACTAAGCCTAGATTCCCTGTCACCGAAAGGGAGGAATACTCAGCGCTTACTCAAACTGACCTGCTCCGAAGCAAGGAGCTTTCGCCCACCATCCAAGGCATGGGTGCATTCCTTAAATCGTAGGTGGACAGTTTGAGCATGTGCTGAGGGTTCCTATCATCTATTTACAAAGTCTTAATGCCACAGACCATCGGCGCTACTTAGTAACAATAGTGCAGCAGTGTCCCTGACAGCGCTGTACCTCCGCTGTAGTCACACACAGAAAACAACTTCAAATAGAATATGGGGATGCCGCACACCTCTGCTTTACCTACTATGTGTTATAATATGGGGGTACTGTTTAGGGGTCAAGCCTAATGGGCTGTTTTGTGGATTTTCTTATTTCTCTTATTCAAGGGGCTCCAACGGTCTCCACTGAAGGCAGACAAAGTTCTTTTAACAGTCTTATTCAAAAGCCCGCCCTGGCCGGTGGCGCAGCCTTTACGTTTTGAATCTCGCTCATGCTCACAGTGTGGAGCAGGTGACGTCACCTGCTCCACACTGTGAGCACGAGCGAGATTCAAAAAGTAAAGGCTGCGCCACCGGCCAGGGCGGGCTTTTGAATAAGACTGTTAAAAGATCTTTGTCTGCCTTCAGTGGAGACCGTTGGAGCTCCTTGAATAAGAGAAATAAGAAAATCCACAAAACCTGAACCGAACCCCCAGCGGACTTTGCAGATCCTCCTCGCGATTATTGCTAAGAAAATAAGGTAAAACAGCCCATTAGGCTTGACCCCTAAACAGTACCCCCATTTTATAACACATAGTAGGTAAAGCAGAGGTGCGCGGCATCCCCATATTCTATTTGAGGTGTCTATCATCTGGTGACAGGTTATGTAGGCTTAGCATATGACTGGCCAGGTAGTTCATTGGTGAATTGGTCTTCTTATTCTGCTCTTACTCCTTTTTCCGTACACCTCCTGACGACGCCAAAGCAAAACACATGTCAAGATTCTAAGGCATCAGAACTACTATTCTGTGCTGTTTTAAAAGGCTATGTACACCTTTGGGGGCATATTTTTTTTTATTAGTGCATTGTACTCATTATAAGCTAAAAATCATTTTTCCAACTGGGCTTTATTTAAAAAAAATGGAGTCCTTTTCTCTGTACAGAGCTGAGATCCTCTACTAGCAGGATCTTAATTTTCTCTCTGCTCAGTCAGACAGGGAGCTGATGGGCTCCTTATCTCTGCTCTCAGACATTATAAACACTCAAGATACCAATGAGCAATAAAACACAAAATCGGAATGCAGCTGTACAACACAAATAGAATGCAAGTGTCAAAAAAGAATAGCTCCTAGATTGGACAAACCCAGACACTCAGCATATACACAGATAGAATACAAAAATGTAGGAAGCTGGCGCGAAACACGTGTCGGGGTCTCTAAGAGGTGCCACTAGCCAGGTCTGTATTGTGTATTTTTTGTTTTATTGATTTCAATAAAGATACATTTTTGGATATATATTATATCTGTGTATATGCTGAGTGTCTGGGTTTATCCCATCTAGGAGCTATTATAAACACTCATCAAAGCTCAATCCGTATCTTACGGATAAGAATGTGACTTAAATAACTGTTTATGACCTCTTAGTAATTTAGAGATGAGGGTTATTAGATGACCAACACAAAGTGAAAGTGAGATGGACACAGCTAGAAAATGCAATTATAAAAATTATTGTTCTCATTGGTCTACATAGCCTTTAAACTATTCTTCTTTTATTTCAAGGCAATTTTCTAGTATAACAACTAATTGACAGGGGGATGCAAAGCATACATACCAATGTGATATGCAGTGATAGATATGTATATGTAGGGTATACGGTTATTCTGTAGCTTTTTATCAAGTGGATCAATTGAATATTTAATAAAAGGTATGCACTTTATGGGAGTACAAAAGGCTCTTTTTTCTTTTTGTATTGAATTAATTGTTATCTTGGTATAATTGGTAGAGTCGTATAATTTGGCATAATTGGTATAATTTGGTATAATACATTGGTATAATTCCCTGTGATGAAAAAGTTACAAAGAAAGTCTGTTAATAGGGTTAATAAATCTGATAATAAAAACAGGTTAGAAAGTATATGTACAAGCTATGGTTTTAATTAGTAACAAAAATAATAATTAAAAAAAATAGGCAAGGCATTCTCTTGAAACAATAATGAAGCCTGCAGACCGTTCTGAATTTTCAAGGGGAAATTGCTATTTTTAAATTAAAAACCGCAAAAAGAAAAAAGTATATTTAGCCTCAAAATCTCCAAGCCAATTGCTACCTTCAAGTCTGAGCATTGTCTCCTTCCATGTGCAAAATGGTGTGAAGGCTGGCACTGTGCACACTCCTTTTACAGTCTGCACAGTAGCAGCCTCTGCCATTATGATAAAAAAAAAAATTAAATGTATTTATTTTATGCTCTTATATAACGCTGTTATATTCTGAAGCGCTTTACAGACATTATCATCCCACTCTCCCCAATGGGGCTCACAATCTATGTTCCCTATCAGTATGTCTTTGGAGTGTGGGAGGAAACCAGAGAACCCAGAGGAAACCCACACAAACATGGGGAGAACATACAAACTCCATGCAGATGTTGTCCTTGGTCAGATTCAAACTGAGGACCCCAGCACTGCAAGGCACCAGTGCTAACCACTGAGCCTCCATGCACAGGTAAGAAGACAACACTCAAGGTTGATGGTTGAACTCGGCTTAGAGATTCTTAGACACAACCACGTGGAGTGGTGAGACTATATACCCCCCCTTTTTTTTTTTGCTATTTTGCTGTGTTTTTCGGAGAGAGCTCTGAGTTGACTTAATCTAAGGATCTGCATCTTCTGTCCATAACTACAGGAGAGGATAAGTGACTCATAGTAGCTCATTTAATGTCTGTTGGCGTGCTCTGTGTGGTTTTTTTTATAGTCAAGAGATGAGGGACTCAAATCTTCCAAATTTGTCATCAATAACCTAGCAGTCTGACATAGCTATTAGGGTACATGTACTCGACTGTAATGTATTCAGATTTATCCAATGGATTTTTGTGTGGTTTCTGCTACATTTCCGCACCAAAATCTGCATGTGTTAATTGTGGATTTTGTCACAGATTTTTATGTGTATTTGGCTCAGATCTCACCCTTTGCATTGCAAACACTGAAATTTTCACCGAAAATTTACACAAACAACTGACATTCTGCAGATTTCCTCGTGGAAAATGTCTGAACCATGTACATGATATTTTGAAAATCTCATCTACTAAACCCCTTAAGGACTCGGCCCTATTTCACCTTCTGGACTTGGCCCATTTATTGCAAATCTGACCAGTGTCACTTTAAGTGCTGATAACTTTAACCGCCTCCAGACCGCCTAACGCAGGATCGCGTTCCGGAGGCGGCTGACTCAGGCACAATCACGCATCTACGCGTCATCTCGCGAGACTACGCTCACAGCCGGCCCGCGCATGCGCATCGCGGGCCGGCAAAAGTTAGAGGACAAGTTCGTCATCAGCCTGCCAGCCAATGATCGTCGCTGGCAGGCTGATGATTTTCAAAAAAACGAATCAGAAGCCATCTAACACATTATATTTATAAATATAATGTGTTAAATGGCTTCTCTGCTCCTCTGCTGGTCCTTTTCGTCAGTTGGTCCCAGCAGAGGAGCACACATCACTGTAAGTACACAAGACACAACACTTAGCCCCAGATCACCCCCCATCACCCCAATTAACCCCTTGATCGCCCCTGTCAATCACCTAGTGAAAGGGAAAAAAGTGATCAGTGTAAACTGTCACTTTTTTTTTTCACTAGTATTGACGGTTAGGTTTAGGATAGTTTAGGCCCCTTTGTTAGGCAGTTAGCGTCGGTTAGTGCCCAGCCCACCGCACCTCAGTCACTGATTCGCTGATTAGCGTATCGCTAATCAGCATTTGTACTTTTATAGTATCTGTAAGTGATCAGAACTGATCACAGTCAGATCTATAATAGTATTAGTGTCACCTTAGCTCGCCCTCCACCCAAAATGCAGTGTTTGCCCGATCAGGCCTGATCGGTCGCCCACACGTGCGTTCACCCACGCCCGCCCCAGTGCCAAAAAAAAATATATATTTTTTTGATCACTGCACAATCACTTCACAAGCGCTACGGCGATAAAAAAAATCAGTTTTGATATTTTTTATCAATCGCAGCGGCTTCCGGTACTTCGCTAGCCTCCCATTTGTAAGACAGGCTTGCTTTTTTTCTTGGGTAGTCTCAGGAAATACCCCCTAAATTTAGTTGACCAAATGGCAAATAAGGGGAATTCTTCTGAAGAGGCTTACAGGATTCTGACCCAGACGGATGAGGAATGGGAACCCTCATCTGACGAATCCAGCGGGTCAGAATATGAACCTGTAGAAAGCAGTGGCAGTCTGACCCAAAGTTCGAACGAGGAGGTTGAGGTCCCTGATACCACCAGGCGTACCCGGCCCCGTGTTGCTAGACCCCAGGTTGCGCAGGATACGATTCAAGGGCAGCAGAGTGGGGCTGGCGCTGTAGGATTACGTGGTGAGGCATACACCAGCAGCGCAGCCCATCCTGGACCTAGTACCAGCACTGCCGTACAACATGGTGAAGTGGCGAGCACCAGAAGGGCAGTTGAAGCTGGTACGGTGGCACGTGCAGTAGTTCCCCCGTCCCAGCCACCGCACAGACAGGCCCGTAGAGCCCCTAGAGTCCCTGAGGTGCTGGCAAACCCTGATTGGCAGACCCCAACTTCAGCCGCACCAATAGATCCCCCTTTCACCGCCCAGTCTGGAGTTCGGGTTGAGACAGCTCAGATCGGTTCGGCACTGGGATTTTTTGAGCTGTTCTTGACCGCGGAGCTCTTGGACTTAGTCGTGGCAGAAACAAATCGGTATGCCACTCAATTTATAGCCGCCAACCCGGGAAGCTTTTATGTCCAGTCTTTCCGGTGGAAACCCGTCCAAGTTTCCAAATTTAAAATTTTTCTGGGCCTTCTCCTCAACATGGGCCTAACCAAAAAGCATGAATTGCGGTCATATTGGTCCACGAACCCAAATCATCACATGCCCATGTTCTCTGCTGCCATGTCCAGGGCACGATTTGAGGCCATCCTGCGTTTCCTGCACTTTAGCGACAACAGCACCTCTCGTCCCAGAGGCCACCCAGCTTTTGACCGGCTCCACAAAATTCGGCCCCTCATAGACCACCAAAACATCTGCATAGACGAGTCCCTTATACATTTTACCGGGCGCCTTGGCTTCAAACAATACATCCCAAGCAAGCGCGCCCGGTATGGGGTCAAATTGTATAAGCTCTGTGAAAGGGCCACAGGCTATACCCACAAATTTTGGATCTATGAGGGTAAACATCAGACCCTGGAGCCGGTCGGTTGCCCTGACTACCTGGGGAGCAGTGGGAAGACAGTCTGGGACTTGGTGTCACCCTTATTTGGCAAGGGGTACCATCTTTATGTGGACAATTTTTACACAAGTGTGCCCCTCTTCAGGCATTTGGTCCTAGAACAGATTGGCTGCTGTGGCACCGCGCCACTCGCCGGGGCTTCCACCAGCGGCTCGTTACCACCCGTCTTGCAAGGGGGGAGAGGGCTGCCTTGTGTAACGAAGAACTGCTCGTGGTGAAATGGAGAGACAAGCGTGACGTTTACATGCTCTCCTCCATTCACGCAGACACGACAATACAAATAGAACGAGAAACCAGTGTCATTGAAAAGTCCCTCTCTGTCCACGACTATAATTTGCTCATGGGAGGGGTGGACTTCAATGACCAGATGTTGGCTCCTTATTTAGTGTCCCGCCGCACCAGACGCTGGTATAAGAAGGTGTCTGTATATTTAATTCAATTGGCTGTATATAATAGTTTTGTTCTCTACAGTAAGGCTGGGAGAACAGGATCCTTCCTCAAATTTCAGGAAGAGATCATCGAGAACCTCCTGTATCCAGGAGGTTCCGTGGCCCCATCCACCAGTGTAGTGAGCCATCTACACGAGCGACATTTCCCCAGTGTCGTTGCTGGTACCTCAACCCAAGCGTCACCCCGAGAAAGATGTCGTGTCTGTAGCAGGAGTGGAATAAGGCGTGACACCCGCTATTTCTGTCCTGACTGCCCTGACCTATGCTTAGGGGAGTGTTTCCGGAAGTACCACACACAGGTACACTTAGCATAGGGATTACGTTACACAGGACAGGCACACAGGGCTATTAGGGCCCTTTCAATCACAGCTGCTGCAAACCTCTCCTTTCACCTGGGACAAAGTGCATAATGTACTTCGCCACATCTCTGGGCGATTTGCGCTTTGCACATTGTCCCATGGGGAAGGAGAGGTTTGTTCTATAAAAGGTAAAAAAAATATTTAAAAAATCACCGGTAAGCAAAAAAGTTAATGTTCTGTTCAAAAAGTGAAATAAAGTTTATAAAAGTTAATGTTCCGTTCAAATGTTATATAAAGTTAATGTTAGCCCAGAGGCTGAACGAAAAAAAATAATCTCACTACCCGTATGCTCAATATAAGGAGAATAGCAGAAACTCCTAATGCTGGCCATACATATAATGATTGCGGAGACGCTCAAATGCCAGGGCAGTACAAACACCCCACAAATGACCCCATTTTGGAAAGAAGACACCCCAAGGTATTCGCTGAGGGGCATATTGAGTCCATAAAAGATTGAAATTTTTGTCCCAAGTTAGCGATAAGAGAGACTTTGTGAGAAAAAACAAAAAAAAACAATTTCCGCTAACTTGTGCCAAAAAAAAAAATCGATGAACTCGCCATGCCCCTCATGGAATACCTTGGGGTGTCTTCTTTCCAAAATGGGGTCACATGTTGGGTATTTATACTGCCCTGGCATTTTAGGGGCCCTAAAGCGTGAGAAGAAGTCTGGAATCCAAATGTCTAAAAATGCCCTCCTAAAAGGAATTTGGGCCCCTTTGCGCATCCAGGCTGCAAAAAAGTGTCACACATGTGGTATCGCCGTACTCAGGAGAAGTTGGGCAATGTGTTTTGGGGTGTCTTTTTACATATACCAATGCTGGGTGAGATAAATATCTCTGTCAAATGACAACTTTGTATAAAAAAATGGGAAAAGTTGACATTTAGAGAGATATTTCTCTCACCCAGCATGGGTATATGTAAAAAGACACCCCAAAACACATTGCCCTACTTCTTCTGAGTACGGAGATACCACATGTGTGACACTTTTTTGCAGCCTAGGTGGGCAAAGGGGCTCACATTCTAAAGAGCACCTTTAGGATTTCACAGGGCATTTTTAACACATTTGGATTTCAAACTACTTCTCACGCATTAGGGCCCCTAAAATGCCAGGGCAGTATAACTACCCCACAAGTGACCCCATTTTGGAAATAAGACACCCCAAGGTATTTCGTGATGGGCATAGTGAGTTCATGGAAGTTTTTATTTTTTGTCACAAGTTAGTGGAATATGAGACTTTGTAAGAAAAAAAAAAAATCAACATTTTCCGCTAACTTGTGACAAAAGAAAAAAAATTCTAGGAACTCGCCATGCCCCTCACGGAATACCTTGGGGTGTCTTCTTTCCAAAATGGGGTCACTTGTGGGGTAGTTATACTGCCCTGGCATTTTAGGGGCCCTAATGCATGAGAAGTAGTTTGAAATCAAAATGTGTAAAAAATGCCCTGTGAAATCCTAAAGGTGCTCTCTGGAATTTGGGCCCCTTTGCCCACCTAGGCTGCAAAAAGTGTCACACATGTGGTATCGCCATACTCAGGAGAAGTTGGGCAATGTGTTTTGGGGTGTCTTTTTACATATACCCATGCTGGGTGAGAGAAATATCTCTCTAAAAGACAACTTTTCTCATTTTTTTATAGAAAGTTGTCATTTGACAGAGATATTTATCTCACCCAGCATGGGCATGTGTAAAAAGACACCCCAAAACATATTGCCCAACTTCTCCTGAGTACGGCGATACCACATGTGTGACACTTTTTTGAAGCCTAGGTGGGCAAAGGGGCCCAAATTCTAAAGAGCACCTTTAGGATTTCACAGGGCATTTTTTACACATTTGGATTTCAAACTACTTCTCACGCATTAGGGCTCCTAAAATGCCAGGGCAGTATAACTACCCCACAAGTGACCCCGTTTTGGAAAGAAGACACCCCAAGATATTTCGTGATGGGCATAGTGAGTTCATGGAAGTTTTTATTTTTTGTCACAAGTTAGTGGAATATGAGACTTTGTAAGAAAAAAAAAAATATCATAATTTTCCGCTAACTTGTGACAAAAAATAAAAAGTTCTATTAACTCACTATGCCCATAAGCGAATACCTTAGGGTGTCTACTTTCCAAAATTGGGTCATTTGTGGGATGTTTCTACTGTCTGGGCATTGTAGAACCTCAGGAAACATGACAGGTGCTCAGAAAGTTAGAGCTGCTTCAAAATGCAGAAATTCCCATTTTTGTACCATAGTTTGTAAACGCTATAACTTTTGCGCAAACCAATAAATATACACTTATTGCATTTTTTTATCAAAGACATGTAGAACAATAAATTTAGAGAAAAATTTATATATAAATGTAGTTTTATTTGAAAAAATTTACAACAGAAAGTGAAAAATGACATTTTTTGCAAAAAATTTGGTAAATTTTGATTAATAACAAAAAAAGTAAAAATGACAGCAGCAATGAAATACCACCAAATGAAAGCTCTATTAGTGAGAAGAAAAGGAGGTAAAATTAATTTGGGTGGTAAGTTGTATGACCGAGCAATAAACCGTGAAAGTAGTGTAGTACAGAATTGTAAAAAGTGGTCTGGTCATTAAGGGGGTTTAAGCTAGGAGAGTTGAGGTGGTTAAAACGCTTTGACTTATCCAGGCCATTCTGAGAATGTTATTTCATCACATATTGTACTTCATGACACTGATAAAATGAAGTAAAAAAAATTCATTTTTATTTTTAAAAAAATACCAAAATGTACCAAAATTTTTTGAAAAATTGCAAATTTCAAAGTTTCAATTTCTCTACTTCTATAATACATAGTAATACCTCCAAAAATAGTTACTACTTATCATTCCCAAAATGATCCAAACATGAAGTAGACATATGGGGAATGTAATGTTATTTTTTGGGGATGTTACAAGGCTTAGAAGTTTAGAAGCAAATCTTAAAATTTTTCAGAAATTTTCAAAAACCCAATTTTTAGGGACCAGTTCAGTTCTGAAGTCACTTTGCGAGGCTTACATAATAGAAACCACCCAAAAATGACCCCATTCTAGAAACTACACCCCTCAAGGTATTTAAAACTAATTTTACAAACTTTGTTAACCCTTTAGGTGTTCCACAAGAATTTGGCAGATTTTCCATTTTAATAATTTTTTTTCCAGTTACAACGCAAGGGTTAACAGCCAATCCAAACTCAATACTTATGGCCCTGATTCTGTAGTTTACAGAAACACCCCATATGTGGTTGTAAACTACTGTACAGGCACACGGCAGGGCGCAGAAGGAAAAGAATGCCATACGGTTTTTGGAAGGCAGATTTTGCTGGACTGGTTTTTTTGACACCATGTCCCATTTGAAACCCCCTGATGCAACCCTAGAGTAGAAACTCCATAAAAGTGACCCCATCTAAGAAACTACACCCCTCAAGGTATTCAAAACTGATTTTACAAACGTTGTTAACCCTTTAGGTGTTCCACAAGAATTAATGGAAAATAGAGATACAATTTCAAAATTTCACTTTTTTGGCAGATTTTCCATTTTAATATTTTTTTTACTTTCACAAAGCAAGGGTTAACAGCCAAACCAAACTCAATACTTATGGCCCTGATTCTGTAGTTTACAGAAACACCCCATATGTGGTCGTAAACAGCTGTACGGGCACACGGCAGGGCGCAGAAGGAAAGGAATGCCATACGGTTTTTGGAAGGCAGATTTTGCTGGACTTTTTTTTGGACACCATGTCCCATTTGAAGCCCCCCTGATGCACCCCTAGAGTAGAAACTCCAAAAAAGTGGCCCCATTTTAGAAACTACGGGATAGGGTGGCAGTATTGTTGGTACTAGTTTAGGGTACATATGATTCTTGGTTGCTCTATATTCCATTTTTTGTGGGGCAAGATAACAAGAAATAGCTGTTTTGGCACCGTTTTTATTTTTTGTTTTTTACAACATTCATCTGACAGGTTAGATCATGTGATATTTTTATAGACCAGGTTGTCACGGATGCGGAGATACCTAATATGTATACTTTTTTTTTTATTTATGTAAGTTTTACACAATGATTTCCTTTTTTAAAGCAAAAAAAAATCATGTTTTAGTGTTTCCATAGTCTGAGAGCCATAATTTTTTCAGTTTTTAAGCGATTACTTGGGTAGGGTATGATTTTTGCGGGATGAGATGACGGTTTGATTTGCACTATTTTGGGGTGCATATGACTTTTTGATCGCTTCCTATTACACTTTTTTGTGATGTAAGGTGACAATTTTTTTTTTTTATTTAGCACAGTTTTTATTTTTTATTTTTTACGGTGTTCATCTGAGGGGTTAGGTCATGTGATATGTTTATAGAGCCGGGTGATACGAATGCGGCGATACCAAATATGTATACTTTTTTTTATTTATGTAAGTTTTACACAATAATATAATTTTTGAAACAAAAAACAAATCATGTTTTAGTGTCTCCATATTCTGAGAGCCATAGTTTTTTTAGTTTTTGGGCGATTATCTTAGGTAGGGTCTAATTTTTTGCGGGATGAGATGGCGGTTTGATTGGCACTATTTTGGGGTGCATATGACTTTTTGATCGCTTGCTATAACACTTTTTTGTGATGTAAGGTGACAAAAAATGGTTTATTTAGCACAGTTTTTATTTTTTATTTTTTACGGTGTTCATCTGAGGGGTTAGGTCATGTTATATTTTTATAGAGCCGGGCAATACGAATGCGGCAATACCAAATATGTGTACTTTTTTTTATTTATGTAAGTTTTACACAATAGCAGCTTTTTTAAAACAAAAATAATTATGTTTTAGTGTCTCCATATTCTGAGCCATAGTTTTTTTATTTTTTGGGCGATTGTCTCAGGTAGGGGCTTATTTTTTGCGGGATGAGGTGACGGTTAGATTAGTACTATTTTGGTGGGCAAACGCCTTTTTGATCGCTTGCTGTTGTACTTTTTGTGATGTAAGGTGACAAAAAAAATAGTTTATTTAGCACAGTTTTTATTTTTTACTGTGTTCATCTGAGTGGTTAGGTCATGTGATATGTTTATAGAGCCGGTCGATACGGACGCGGCGATAGCTAATATGTATAGTTTTTTTTTTTCCCCTAATTTTTACCAATTTTTTTTTACTTTATTTGGGGAAAATGACGTTTTTGTTTATTTTTACTTGAAACTTTTAATTTTTTTGGGGGGAAAACTTTATTTTTTCAACTTTGTATCTCACAGGGTCTTCACCGGAAGGCAGCGCAGATGCCTCAGGAGGGCATCGCGCTGCCTTCCATGCCATCGTGTCCCCCCCACAGCCCCATGGGGACCCAATGGCACCCCTGCCGCACCAGGTATTTGAGCAGATGCCTCAGGAGGGCATCGCGCTGCCTTCCATGCCATCGTGTCCCCCCCACAGCCCCATGGGGACCCAATGGCACCCCTGCCGCACTCAATGATTTGAGCAGGCACCTTGTTCCGATCACAGCCCGCCGGGTGGCGGTTATCGGAAAAACACATGATGTACCGATACGTCATGTGTCCTTAAGAATTCGTACCGGTACAACATGGGTCCCTAAGGGGTTAAAAGAGTTGTCCTATGAAAAAATATTGTACAGTTTTCAATCCAGCACTTGGATGTTAATACTTTTGTAATTCCATGTAATTAAAAATTTTGAATAGCCACTGAGTTATTCATTAAAATGTATCTGTATAGTGCCACCTGCTGTGTTTTTTTCTTTCTTATTTCTTTGTCCTGCTCACTGAGAAGGCCGCACATGCTCAGTTTCATCCTTCAACTGCCTCCTGAGCTGTGATAGGGACAGCTGAGACACGCCCCCTGAGATGCAGCGGAACAGACACTCCCCTTGAGCTGTCAGCTTGATATAAATATACCAGAGCAATGAATGGGGAAATCTCTGGATCCATGTGAGGTACAAGGCTGGTTCTAGCTTTGTTAGAAAAAGGTTGTCATGCACTATATGATGTCTGATTTTCAGTTTTTACATTGGTCATGGGATAAACCTTTTAAGCTATTACTGTATTATGCAGTGCATTTTCCACACAAATATCTGCACATAATACACACCACAAGCATGTGGCCTTAGAATATTACCGCTTGCTGTTTCTACACTTTAATAAGTTATCAAGCTCTCTGCTGGAGGCTAGTGAACTTCTTCCTCAGCACAGCATGCAGCTGGGTGCACTCAATTTACACTGTCACTAAAACAAGAACACACACAAAGATGTTACTACTTCCAACAGCAAAAGAATACTGTATGTTGTTTCCTAAACTTGCACGAAATTAATACTCACACAGACTGGTATGGTGTTGGTGAAAGTGGTGGCGCATTCTGCTGCTTTCGGAGACTTTGGATCTTCTGTGCAAAACTCTGGAACCGATGTAAGCTCCAGGGCATCAACTTTCTGCCATATGAACAGGGCAATCTATAGAAAAACAAGAAAGCTTACTGAAAAACATTTAACCTAATAGCGTGCAGTACTGACACTACCAAATTTACATTAGAGCAAAAGGTTCTTAATATTTAGTGACTGCATAAAACATTTAGTTTTGCATTTGTGTTTTCCTTCTTTTTATCTAAATTGCTCTAAAATTGTATGCACATCAGTTTTAAAGTACGGTGCTGACAAAAAGTATTTGGTCCTTCCACTTTCTTCTATTTTTACACATTCATCACACATGAATGTTTCAGATCTTCAAAGACAGACAAAATTAGACACATATAATGTAACCCAAGAAAACGCTAAATTTTGTTACTGAATAATGATTATTGAAGGAAAAATGTTGTTCAGCCCTATATGGCCACTAAATCAACCAGGTAACCAAATTCAATTGAGAATTTGGTTTCATTTCACTAACTACATACACCCTGGCATGATTACTGACCAATGGAAGTGAAAAAAAAAACAATAGAAAAACAATGGCCTCATTTAGTCATCTCAATGCAAAAGTCTTTTACAATCCAGAATACCAAGAAGAAAAGCCTAAATATTTCTCTGCCCCTTAAACGGAACCTGTCACCAACATGTACTTGGCATATGAAACTAATGGGATGGAGCTGCAGGGCACATTACACTGAAATCAATCATGTCTCCGGTAACACCGTCAGCAGTGCCTTTTGCAGAAACAAAACTTTAAAAAAAAAGTACCTGTCTGTATATAAATGAGGATCCTGGGGTAATCTATTGTCTCACGGTAATGCGGTCACCGGTCCAAACCTGTCCATCTTACTTTGATTGACATCCCCTTAGCTTGGAAACATAATCACCCAGCATCACTGAAATCTTGAGCATGATGAGATTTATATATATATATATATATATATTATCAATTTATATCTATCTATATACATCTTGGCTCACTACTTCTGTCTGGAGAAGAACAGTAAATTAACTGCTTGGGCGCAAAGGAACCAACGCAACTTGCAGATTGGATGAGATGAGAACTTCGTTATTATAGGTTATGCACAGAAACAACGCGTTTTGGGGGCATCAAAATCTGTTTCATCAGGTTACACATTGTTTCTTTGCATAACCTACAATAAAGACGTTCCTCTGCGACAAGCAGTGAATTTACTGTTCTGCTCAGTTTCCTGGAAAATTGGGCATCTCGCTGGACTGCAATGCGCTCGGAATACTGACCTTTCCAGCAGGGGGCCTCCGGACACTCCACAGCACATCCATGGTCCCGTGCTGCACAGACCTCCTGACGTACCCACGCAGTGACCTGACGCGCTGTGTGACGTCAGGCCCAGAGCAGCACAGAACGATGGAGTGTCGGCGGCGGTCCTGCTGGAAACGTAAGTTGGTGATACTGAGGGGGTGGGGGCGCGACTAAGGCTACTTTCACATTAGCGTTTTTCTTTTCCGGCATAGAGTTCCGTCACAGGAGCGCTATACCAGAAAAGAACTGATCAGGCATATCCCCATGCATTCTGAATGGAGAGCAATCCGTTCAGGATGCATCAGGATGTCTTCAGTTCAGTCATTTTGACTGATCAGGCAAAATGAAGGCACTGGGTGGGGGAGAGCTGATGGCACTGGGGTGGGGGAGAGCTGATGGCACTGGTTGGGGAGAGCTGAAGGCACTGGGGGAGTGGAGCTGATGTCACTTGGGTGGGGAGAGCTAATGACACTGGGTGGGGAGAGCTGAAGGCACTGGGGGAGTGGAGCTGATGGCAATGGGGTGGGGGACAGCTGATGTCACTGGGGTGGGGAGAGCTAATGACACTGGGTGGGGAGAGCTGATGGCACTGGGGGAGTGGAGCAGAAGGCACTGGGGTGGGGGAGAGCTGAAGGCACTGGGGGAACAGAGCTGATGGCACGGGGGAGCTGATGGCACTGGGGGATAGTGGAGCTGATGGCACAGGGGGATAGTGGAGCTGATGGCACTGTGGGGAATGGAGCTGATGGCACTGTGGGGAACTGATGCACTTGGGCTGATTGCACAGGGAGGAACGAAGGGTGTTGGGGACTGATGGGCAGGGGGTCTGATGTGTTTTTATAAAGAAAAACTATCTATTCATTTTTCTTATTAGGCGGTCAGAGGGAAAGGATGGGAGGGCGGAGGGTAGGAAGGGGCGGGGGGACGCAATGAAAAGGCTGAGCAAGCAGGGCACCTACGAGTGTAACGCCGCCCTGGGCACTTGCGAGCCCTCATTTGCATAAGTTATAAAGATCGTTTTTGAGGGTTCTATAAGTCCAGGATTGATGCCAGAGGTAACGTTTTTATTAAATGTAAGCATGCTAGGGAGCTGTGGGAAGGGTTAAAAAAGTGAAATGCTGATGACAGACTCCCTTTAAGTTTTATTTCTGTAAAGAGGCCCTGCTGAAAGTTTATGTAATGTAATGTGTAATGTGACTAGCAGCACCATGCCATTAGTTTTATATGCAAAAAGTTGCCGACAGATTTCTTTTAAGCCCAAAAATGCCTTGGTCCTAAAGGGATTAAATAGAGTGAAAACCAGAACAGATTTATTATTTAAGCACAGCGCATGTTAATATGACATTCACTGGAAAATGCATTACAAAAAAAAATTATTTCTAATAAGAAATTAACTACTAGATGTGAAGTTAACAGGGACAATTATTGGTTTGGTAGAACATGACAAATCAGTGTAATTACATTCATCAGGCGTTCATAGGCACTGGCCACAGCAGCACAATAATTAAGATGCAAACAAAATTGTTACAATTAGAAGGAAGAGGAGAGCAGGTCACAATGTCCACACACCATGACACAGGAAAATCTTCCTTTCTGCAAATATAGCTCATAAGAGCCCAGATAAGGCCACAAGTATCCACAGTGTTCTTGAGACGGCACAGAAAATCTAGTCTAATTAACGGGCATCTGTCAGCAGATTTGTACCCATGAACCTGGCTGACCTGTTCCATGTGCCCTTGACGGCTAAAGGCATACACATATGTGTTGGTCCCATGTTCATATGTGCCCACATTGCTGAGAAACATATTTTAATATATGCAAATGAGCCTCTGGGAGCAATGGGGGCGTTGCCGTTAAACCTAGATAGAGTCTCTGCTCTCTCTGCAATTATGGCGCTCTCTGCACTTTGTTTGACAGGCAGTGAAAACATCATAACGCCTGGCCCTGTCAACCAATGTGCCGAGGCACGTCAGTTGCAGAGAAAGCAGTCTCTAGGTGTAACGGCAACGCCCCCATTGCTCCTAAAGGCTCATTTGCATACATTAAAAAAATCATTTTTCTCAGCAATGTGAACACATATGAAGATGGGACCAACACAGATGCCTTCAGCATCCAAGCGCACATATAACAGGTCAGCCAGTTTCATAGGTAAAAATCTGCTGACAGATGCCCTTCTGGTTATGTGAAATTTTCCCCTATCCACAAGATAGTCTATCTCTGGGACGCCGTCGTACAGGAGAATGGGGACCCGCTCCGTTAATTTCACAGGGCTCCACAGGGTATGGGGTCAACATTCTGATGATCAGTGGGTCCCAGCTGTAGGACCCCCACCGCTCTATCCTGTGGATAGGGGATAACTTCACATAACAGGAATACCCCTTTAACCACCTCCGGACCGCCTAACGCAGATTCGCGTTGCGGAGGTGGCAGCGCTGCGCACAGTCACGCATATACGCGTCATCTCGCGAGACGCGAGATTTCCTGTGAACGCGCGCACACAGGCGCGCGCGTTCACAGGATCGGAAGGTAAGCGAGTGGATCTCCAGCCTGCCAGCGGCGATCGTTCGCTGGCAGGCTGGAGATGTGATTTTTTTAACCCCTAACAGGTATATTAGACGCTGTTTTGATAACAGCGTCTAATATACCTGCTACCTGGTCCTCTGGTGGTCCCCTTTGTTTGGATCGACCACCAGAGGACACAGGCAGCTCAGTAATATGTTGCACCAAGCACCACTACACTACACCCCCCCCTGTCACTTATTAACCCCTTATTCACCCTTGATCATCCCTGATCACCCCATATAGACTCCCTGATCACCCCCCTGTCATTGATTACCCCCCTGTCATTGATTACCCCCCTGTAAAGCTCTATTCAGACGTCCGCATGATTTTTACGGATCCACTGATAGATGGATCGGATCCGCAAAACGCATACGGACGTCTGAATGGAGCCTTACAGGGGCGTGATCAATGACTGTAGTGATCACCCCATATAGACTCCCTGATCACCCCCCTGTCATTGATTACCCCCCTGTCATTGATCACCCCCCTGTAAAGCTCCATTCAGACGTCCGCATGATTTTTACGGATCCACTGATAGATGGATCGGATCCGCAAAACGCATATGGACGTCTGAATGGAGCCTTACAGGGGGGTGATCAATGACTGTGGTGATCACCCCATATAGACTCCCTGATCACCCCCCTGTCATTGATTACCCCCCTGTCATTGATCACCCCCCTGTAAAGCTCCATTCAGACGTCCGCATGATTTTTACGGATCCACTGATAGATGGATCGGATCCGCAAAACGCATATGGACGTCTGAATGGAGCCTTACAGGGGCGTGATCAATGACTGTGGTGATCACCCCATATAGACTCCCTGATCACCCCCCTGTCATTGATTACCCCCCTGTCATTGATCACCCCCCTGTAAAGCTCCATTCAGACGTCCGCATGATTTTTACGGATCCACTGATAGATGGATCGGATCCGCAAAACGCATATGGACGTCTGAATGGAGCCTTACAGGGGGGTGATCAATGACTGTGGTGATCACCCCATATAGACTCCCTGATCACCCCCCTGTCATTGATTACCCCCCTGTAAAGCTCCATTCAGATGTCCGCATGATTTTTACGGATCCACTGATAGATGGATCGGATCCGCAAAACGCATACGGACGTCTGAATGGAGCCTTACAGGGGCGTGATCAATGACTGTGGTGATCACCCCATATAGACTCCTTGATCACCCCCCTGTCATTGATTACCCCCCTGTCATTGATCACCCCCCTGTAAAGCTCCATTTAGATGTCCGCATGATTTTTACGGATCCACTGATAGATGGATCGGATCCGCAAAACGCATACGGACGTCTGAATGGAGCCTTACAGGGGCGTGATCAATGACTGTGGTGATCACCCCATATAGACTCCCTGATCACCCCCCCTGTCATTGATCACCCCCCTGTAAAGCTCCATTCAGACGTCCGCATGATTTTTACGGATCCACTGATAGATGGATCGGATCCGCAAAACACATACAGGCGTCTCCCTGGAGCCTTCCAGGGGGGGTGATCACCCCATATAGACTCCCTGATCACCCCCCTGTCATTGATCACCCCCCCTGTCATTGATCACCCCCCCTGTCATTGATCACCCCCCTGTAAAGCTCCATTCAGACGTCCGCATGATTTTTACGGATCCACTGATAGATGGATCGGATCCGCAAAACGCATATGGACGTCTGAATGGAGCCTTACAGGGGGGTGATCAATGACTGTGGTGATCACCCCATATAGACTCCCTGATCACCCCCCTGTCATTGATTACCCCCCTGTAAAGCTCCATTGAGATGTCCGCATGATTTTTACGGATCCACTGATAGATGGATCGGATCCGCAAAACGCATACGGACGTCTGAATGGAGCCTTACAGGGGCGTGATCAATGACTGTGGTGATCACCCCATATAGACTCCTTGATCACCCCCCTGTCATTGATTACCCCCCTGTCATTGATCACCCCCCTGTAAAGCTCCATTTAGATGTCCGCATGATTTTTACGGATCCACTGATAGATGGATCGGATCCGCAAAACGCATATGGACGTCTGAATGGAGCCTTACAGGGGCGTGATCAATGACTGTGGTGATCACCCCATATAGACTCCCTGATCACCCCCCTGTCATTGATTACCCCCCTGTCATTGATCACCCCCCTGTAAAGCTCCATTCAGACGTCCGCATGATTTTTACGGATCCACTGATAGATGGATCGGATCCGCAAAACGCATATGGACGTCTGAATGGAGCCTTACAGGGGCGTGATCAATGACTGTGGTGATCACCCCATATAGACTCCCTGATCACCCCCCTGTCATTGATTACCCCCCTGTCATTGATCACCCCCCTGTAAAGCTCCATTCAGACGTCCGCATGATTTTTACGGATCCACTGATAGATGGATCGGATCCGCAAAACGCATATGGACGTCTGAATGGAGCCTTACAGGGGCGTGATCAATGACTGTGGTGATCACCCCATATAGACTCCCTGATCACCCCCCTGTCATTGATTACCCCCCTGTCATTGATCACCCCCCTGTAAAGCTCCATTCAGACGTCCGCATGATTTTTACGGATCCACTGATAGATGGATCGGATCCGCAAAACGCATATGGACGTCTGAATGGAGCTTTACAGGGGGGTGATCAATGACTGTGGTGATCACCCCATATAGACTCCCTGATCACCCCCCTGTCATTGATTACCCCCCTGTAAAGCTCCATTGAGATGTCCGCATGATTTTTACGGATCCACTGATAGATGGATCGGATCCGCAAAACGCATACGGACGTCTGAATGGAGCCTTACAGGGGCGTGATCAATGACTGTGGTGATCACCCCATATAGACTCCTTGATCACCCCCCTGTCATTGATTACCCCCCTGTCATTGATCACCCCCCTGTAAAGCTCCATTTAGATGTCCGCATGATTTTTACGGATCCACTGATAGATGGATCGGATCCGCAAAACGCATACGGACGTCTGAATGGAGCCTTACAGGGGCGTGATCAATGACTGTGGTGATCACCCCATATAGACTCCCTGATCACCCCCCCTGTCATTGATCACCCCCCTGTAAAGCTCCATTCAGACGTCCGCATGATTTTTACGGATCCACTGATAGATGGATCGGATCCGCAAAACACATACAGGCGTCTCCCTGGAGCCTTCCAGGGGGGGTGATCACCCCATATAGACTCCCTGATCACCCCCCTGTCATTGATCACCCCCCCTGTCATTGATCACCCCCCTGTCATTGATCACCCCCCTGTAAAGCTCCATTCAGACGTCCGCATGATTTTTACGGATCCACTGATAGATGGATCGGATCCGCAAAACGCATATGGACGTCTGAATGGAGCCTTACAGGGGGGTGATCAATGACTGTGGTGATCACCCCATATAGACTCCCTGATCACCCCCCTGTCATTGATTACCCCCCTGTAAAGCTCCATTGAGATGTCCGCATGATTTTTACGGATCCACTGATAGATGGATCGGATCCGCAAAACGCATACGGACGTCTGAATGGAGCCTTACAGGGGCGTGATCAATGACTGTGGTGATCACCCCATATAGACTCCTTGATCACCCCCCTGTCATTGATTACCCCCCTGTCAAGCTCCATTTAGATGTCCGCATGATTTTTACGGATCCACTGATAGATGGATCGGATCCGCAAAACGCATATGGACGTCTGAATGGAGCCTTACAGGGGCGTGATCAATGACTGTGGTGATCACCCCATATAGACTCCCTGATCACCCCCCTGTCATTGATTACCCCCCTGTCATTGATCACCCCCCTGTAAAGCTCCATTCAGACGTCCGCATGATTTTTACGGATCCACTGATAGATGGATCGGATCCGCAAAACGCATATGGACGTCTGAATGGAGCCTTACAGGGGCGTGATCAATGACTGTGGTGATCACCCCATATAGACTCCCTGATCCCCCCCCTGTCATTGATTACCCCCCTGTCATTGATCACCCCCCTGTAAAGCTCCATTCAGACGTCCGCATGATTTTTACGGATCCACTGATAGATGGATCGGATCCGCAAAACGCATATGGACGTCTGAATGGAGCCTTACAGGGGGGTGATCAATGACTGTGGTGATCACCCCATATAGACTCCCTGATCACCCCCCTGTCATTGATTACCCCCCTGTAAAGCTCCATTGAGATGTCCGCATGATTTTTACGGATCCACTGATAGATGGATCGGATCCGCAAAACGCATACGGACGTCTGAATGGAGCCTTACAGGGGCGTGATCAATGACTGTGGTGATCACCCCATATAGACTCCTTGATCACCCCCCTGTCATTGATTACCCCCCTGTCATTGATCACCCCCCTGTAAAGCTCCATTCAGATGTCCGCATGATTTTTACGGATCCACTGATAGATGGATCGGATCCGCAAAACGCATACGGACGTCTGAATGGAGCCTTACAGGGGCGTGATCAATGACTGTGGTGATCACCCCATATAGACTCCCTGATCACCCCCCCTGTCATTGATCACCCCCCTGTAAAGCTCCATTCAGACGTCCGCATGATTTTTACGGATCCACTGATAGATGGATCGGATCCGCAAAACACATACAGGCGTCTCCCTGGAGCCTTCCAGGGGGGGTGATCACCCCATATAGACTCCCTGATCCCCCCCCTGTCATTGATCACCCCCCCTGTCATTGATCACCCCCCCTGTCATTGATCACCCCCCTGTAAAGCTCCATTCAGACGTCCGCATGATTTTTACGGATCCACTGATAGATGGATCGGATCCGCAAAACGCATCCGGACGTCTGAATGGAGCCTTACAGGGGGGTGATCAATGACTGTGGTGATCACCCCATATAGACTCCCTGATCACCCCCCTGTCATTGATTACCCCCCTGTAAAGCTCCATTGAGATGTCCGCATGATTTTTACGGATCCACTGATAGATGGATCGGATCCGCAAAACGCATACGGACGTCTGAATGGAGCCTTACAGGGGCGTGATCAATGACTGTGGTGATCACCCCATATAGACTCCTTGATCACCCCCCTGTCATTGATTACCCCCCTGTCATTGATCACCCCCCTGTAAAGCTCCATTTAGATGTCCGCATGATTTTTACGGATCCACTGATAGATGGATCGGATCCGCAAAACGCATACGGACGTCTGAATGGAGCCTTACAGGGGCGTGATCAATGACTGTGGTGATCACCCCATATAGACTCCCTGATCACCCCCCCTGTCATTGATCACCCCCCTGTAAAGCTCCATTCAGACGTCCGCATGATTTTTACGGATCCACTGATAGATGGATCGGATCCGCAAAACACATACAGGCGTCTCCCTGGAGCCTTCCAGGGGGGGTGATCACCCCATATAGACTCCCTGATCACCCCCCTGTCATTGATCACCCCCCCTGTCATTGATCACCCCCCCTGTCATTGATCACCCACCCTGTCAGGCTGCATTCAGATGTCCGTATGATTTATGGATCCACGGATACATGGATCGGATCCGCAAAACACATACGGACATCTGAATGGAGCCTTATAGGGGGGTGATCACCCCATATAGACTCCCTGATCACCCCCCTGTCATTGATCACCCCCCTGTAAGGCTCCATTCAGACATTTTTTTGGCCCAAGTTAGCGGAAATTTTTTTTTTTTTTCTTACAGAGTCTCATATTCCACTAACTTGTGTCAAAAAATAAAATCTCACATGAACTCACCATACCCCTCACGGAATCCAAATGCGTAAAATTTTTTAGAGATTTATATTCCAGACTTCTTCTCACGCTTTAGGGCCCCTAGAATGCCAAGGGCAGTATAAATACCCCACATGTGACCCCATTTCGGAAAAAAGACACCCCAAGGTATTCCGTGAGGGGCATATTGAGTCCATGAAAGATTTAAATTTTTATCCCAAGTTAGCGGAAAGGGAGACTTTGTGAGAAAAAAATAAATAAAATCAATTTCCGCTAACTTGTGCCAAAAAATTTTTTTTTCTATGAACTCGCCATGCCCCTCATTGAATACCTTGGGGTGTCTTCTTTCCAAAATGGGGTCACATGTGGGGTATTTATACTGCCCTGGCATTCTAGGGGCCCTAAAGCGTGAGAAGAAGTCTGGGATCCAAATGTCTAAAAATGCCCTCATAAAAGGAATGTGGGCCCCTTTGCGCATCTAGGCTGCAAAAAAGTGTCACACATCTGGTATCGCCGTACTCAGGAGAAGTTGGGCAATGTGTTTTGGGGTGTCATTTTACATATACCCATGCTGGGTGAGATAAATATCTTGGTCAAATGCCAACTTTGTATAAAAAAATGGGAAAAGTTGTCTTTTGCCGAGATATTTCTCTCACCCAGCATGAGTATATGTAAAAAGACACCCCAAAACACATTGCCCAACTTCTCCTGAATACGGCGATACCACATGTGTGACACTTTTTTGCAGCCTAGGTGGGCAAAGGGGCCCACATTCCAAAGAGCACCTTTTGGATTTCACAGGTCATTTACCTACTTACCACACATTAGGGCCCCTGGAAAATGCCAGGGCAGTATAACTACCCCACAAGTGACCCCATTTTGGAAAGAAGACACCCCAAGGTATTCCGTGAGGGGCATGGCGAGTTCCTAGAATTTTATATTTTTTGTCACAAGTTAGCGGAAAATGATGATTTTTTTTTTTTTTTTTTCTTACAAAGTCTCATATTCCACTAACTTGTGACAAAAAATAAAAACTTCCATGAACTCACTATGCCCATCACGAAATACCTGGGGGTGTCTTCTTTCCAAAATGGGGTCACTTGTGGGGTAGTTATACTGCCCTGGCATTCTAGGGGCCCAAATGTGTGGTAAGAAGTTTGAAATCAAAATGTGCAAAAAATGACCAGTGAAATCCGAAAGGTGCTCTTTGGAATATAGGCCCCTTTGCCCACCTAGGCTGCAAAAAAGTGTTACACATGTGGTATCTCCGTACTCAGGAGAAGTTGGGGAATGTGTTTTGGGGTGTCATTTTACATATACCCATGCTGGGTGAGAGAAATATCTTGGCAAAAGACAACTTTTCCCATTTTTTTATACAAAGTTGGCATTTGACCAAGATATTTATCTCACTCAGCATGGGTATAAGTAAAATGACACCCCAAAACACATTCCCCAACTTCTCCTGAGTATGGCGATACCACATGTGGGGCACTTTTTTGCAGCCTAGGTGGGCAAAGGTGCCCTAATTTCAAAGAGCACCTTTCGGATTTCACTGGTCATTTTTTACAGAATTTGATTTCAAACTCCTTACCACACATTTGGGCCCCTAGAAACCAGGGCAGTATAACTACCCCACAAGTGACCCCATTTTGGAAAGAAGACACCCCAAGGTATTCGCTGATGGGCATAGTGAGTTCATGGAAGTTTTTATTTTTTGTCACAAGTTAGTGGAATATGAGACTTTGTACGAAAAAAAAAAAGAAAAAATCATCATCATTTTCCGCTAACTTGTGACAAAAAATAAAAAGTTCTATGAACTCACTATGCCCATCAGCGAATACCTTAGGGTGTCTACTTTCCGAAATGGGGTCATTTGTGGGGTGTTTGTACTGTCTGGGCATTGTAGAACCTCAGGAAACATAACAGGTGCTCAGAAAGTCAGAGCTGCTTCAAAAAGCGGAAATTCACATTTTTGTACCATAGTTTGTAAACGCTATAACTTTTACCCAAACCATTTTTTTTTTACCCAAACATTTTTTTTTTATCAAAGACATGTAGAACAATAAATTTAGAGCAAAATTTATATATGGATCTCGTTTTTTTTTGCAAAATTTTACAACTGAAAGTGAAAAATGTCATTTTTTTGCAAAAAAATCGTTAAATTTCGATTAATAACAAAAAAAGTAAAAATGTCAGCAGCAATGAAATACCACCAAATGAAAGCTCTATTAGTGAGAAGAAAAGGAGGTAAAATTAATTTGGGTGGTAAGTTGCATGACCGAGCAATAAACGGTGAAAGTAGTGTAGGTCAGAAGTGTAAAAAGTGGCCTGGTCTTTCAGGGTGTTTAAGCCATGGGGGCTGAGGTGGTTAAAGGAGTTTTCTAGAAATGAGTTGTTTTTCTATAATGACTGCAGTCTGCCTCTGTAAACGGAAGATTCATACTTACCTTCTTCCCACCTCTGCGGTCCTCCATGCTGGCTCCCGCTTGTCCTTTTTCCGGTCGACGCTGTGTCTACATCCAGCACTGCGAAGGCATAGTAACATGCTCATCTAGAGCCAATAACTGGGTTCAGCAGTGATGTCCTGCTTGTGGCCACATCACTGCTGAAGCCAGCCCCTGGCTGCAGCGGCGGAGCATGTGACCATGGCCATATAGCACTGGATGTAGACACTGACATTCAGTAACCAGCGCAGAGGACCGGAGCGGTGGGAAGAAGGTTAATATGGATCTTCCGTTTACAGAGGCAGACTGTAGTCATTATAGAAAAGACATTATTCCCGGAAAACCCCTAACGTTTTTTTCTGGACAGTAAAAAATGGATATCCCAAAGGCTAATCTAAACAGGGTTAGCACTACTACAAATGCATCACATTACAATTAAACGTTTTTTTTAAAGAAATTTTATATAAATGTTCAAGCAGTGCTTACATCAAATATTTTCAAGATATCTGTTTGCTGTCAGTGAACACTCATTAAGGCCTTATGCACAGAACCTTATTTTGTGTGGCTCTGTGTGGCCATTTCAAAAATGATAAAACACGTTCTATTCATTTCTATTGTTTGGAGTGAGAAAAATGTGGACTGCACACAGAAGGCATCCGTATTTTGCGGACACTTAATATATGGACCGAAATATGGTCGTGTGCATGAAGCCTTAGAGACAGAAAACCAGTACATCGATCAACTGAGAAGCAGATACAAATCGGGGATGAGCGAATCGATCTGTCTCATTAGCAAGACTTCATTACCTATGCCCAACTGCAGTTTTATTGACAGAGCCGGACATCCCGCCAGGCCCTGTCAATCTCTTGCCTGTGCCGCTATGAGTAGCAGGGCAGAAGCTCACATTCAGCTTCAGAAGCAACGACTGCTTATGCGCCCCTACCCAGAAGCACTGCCGCCTGCGCAGCTACTCTGAACAGTGGCGCAGGCTGGAGGGCCAGGTATGATATCAGGCCCTGTCAATCAAACCACAAGTGGGCGCTTCTTCATCTGTGGAGATTTAGTAGAATCCATTTGCTACAAATGTATCCAGTCTAGGCACTGCTGTCTGAAGTTAAGAATCTGGACTCCAGACGGATACATTGTGGCAAACTACGAGACATTTGTGCAGCTGCTGGTGATGTTTTATCTCACAGATTATTACCCAGGCTAGACACAATCACATCCTAGGTATGTAGGGCCCCTGAATGTAAACAGGTGTGTTCTCATTCACTGACAGCAAACAAATATCTTAAAAATCAAAAAGGAATCTAATCTAAAAGGTTTAGATTAGAAACTAAATGTGTGAGTGTGCGTTATATAAATATATCTTTAGATACATCTGTATCTCTGTCTATAGATATAAAAAAAGGGGAAAAAGGGGCAGGACTCCAAAAAAGATAAAAAAAAGTAGCTGTAGCATTATGGGTGAATAAAACAGTCCACGTTTTCATCTCATTTGGAGCGCTGCCTCTTTTTTCCTTTTCCATTGTCGATATTAGTTTGTGATTCTTGGAGGAGTAGTTGCATCTTATTTTTCATCTTTTTAAGGGGTGCTGCTTAACTGTTTCCTATCTAATCTATCTGTATTCTATCTAATCTCTCTAATATATCTAATCATTCTCTAATTTCTCTCTAATCTATCTAATCTTTCTTATTTCTCTCGAATCTCTCTAATCTAGCTCTCTATCTCTCTCTAATCTATCTAATCTCTCTAATCTATCTAATCTCTCTCCGAAAAACAAAAATTGAGGCAGCACTCCAAAGAAGGTGAGGGTGGTGGACCCGTTTATTACCCCAGTCGCAACGTTTCAGCCCAGCTCAATGGGGCCTTTGTCAAGCAAACAAATGATGTCTCACAGGGGTTTAAATACCCACATAGTGATAAAGATACATGATTACATAATTGCAAACCAATAGTGCATAATTGAGTATCAATAATACATGATTAATATATATAAAAAAAATAACACATATAATGACCACAATTCAAAGTGCATCACTAATCCATAGTGTGAAAGTTCATATTGTAGCAGTTGATAAATCATATATATAAATTCATCCTTTAGTGTTATAAAAAAACATATAATATAAAGTGCCTGTTCATAGGTAAGTGATTACACCTGTAAAAAGTGCCTAGTGCAATTAAAAATCAACAGCGTCAGCTGTGATAAATATAATATCAACAGAAAACACCTGCTGCATCGTTGGTGGCTCATAGTGTGAGCCATCGCGTCCTCCATGGGCCAATGACCATGTCACAAGTAGCGCCAATCACTCACTATCATCGGCTGACCCCACGTGACTAAAGTGCATCACCACGCTGGTCAGGTGAGCGCTCCAAAGAGCGTCACCGTGCTGATCACGTGTGCGCTCCAAAAGAAACGCGGGGACGTCAGACAGAAGAGAAAGAGTGCTATCTCACCTGTCATGCGCAGTCCACATCGGATATATCTAATAGATCAAAACAAAGAATAACCCCCTGAGGATACAATATTTAAGAATGTGTTACATATATATATATATATATATATATATATATATATTAATTATATATAATGCATCTTGGAAAATATAATAAAAATAATACTCCTATTCATACACAGGAACTTGCTATACTATAGCCTCAGATAGAGTAAACACTCAATATGTCTGACGACAATACTTATAATGAATTCATGGGAGCGATAAGACAACAATATAATAGAGGGAGGTGTGCCAACATTGTTGGAGTACAAAAATCTTTACACTCAGGGTCAACATACTAGAAAGTGTCAGGATTTCATCATTGATCTGCTTAACCTAGTTTTGCGGCATAACTACTTCTCTTTTATGGATCAATACTATTTGCAATTTCGTGGGACCGCCATGGGTTCTAACGTGGCGCCCACATATGCAAATATTTTCATGGCTGCCTTGGATGAACAGTATGTCTATGTGTCCCACCACTTCAGCCATGTGCTGGGGTGGTGGCGATACATCGACGATATTTTTCTGATTTGGACAGGTGATGAGTCCACTTTACATGATTTTTACTACTTTCTCAACCAGATTGATCCGGGTGTCAGCTTCACTCTTACATCTTCCACAGAAGAAGTTCAATTTCTTGACACAATGGTTCAGGTGGTGGGGAACCATCTTAGTACGGATTTATATATCAAACCTACAGATTGTTATAATCTCATGAGGTATGAAAGCTGCCATCCAAGATCAACTGTTGATTCTCTGCCATATAGACAGTTTCTTAGAGTCAAGCGTATAGTGCAGGACTCTGACAAACTGTCTAATAGGTATCAGGAGATGACATATAAATTTAGACAAAGGGGGTATCCCTCTAAACTTATACAGAAACATCTGTCGAATGCATTGAATTATCAATGGTTAGATAAGAAGAAGGGTAAGGCTCCCTTTACGCGTATACCTTTTGTTACTACTTTTTCTGAACAGAGTAGTCAAATAAATAGTATTATCAGGAAACATTGGTCTATTTTGACTAGTAATTTGAAACACATCAAAGAATTTACGGTACCACCACTTACGTCTCATCGGCGTCCGCCAAACCTTCGTTATAGGTTGGTGAAGGCTGATGTATCTAGTAAGGGTAAGATACAAACATATATTGGTACTAGGAGGCTAGGCTGCTATCCTTGTCTTAATTGCGTCAATTGTTCTTACATGTTAAAAGGAGCAAGTTTTACCCACCCCACATTGGGGACACGGGTTGGAGGACATGAATTTGTGCCCCCGAGCATGGGTCCAAAAAAGAGGTGGGTGGAATCATGCCATTGATTATGGCTGGTTGCCCCACCTTATCCCTAGAGGTTTCCTTGTTTTAGAGAGGCGTGGGGCTATTGATAGTGGTTGGCACACCTCCCTCTATTATATTGTTGTCTTATAGCCCCCATGAATTCATGATCAGTATTGTCTTCAGACATATAGAGTGTTTACTATGGAAAAAATACGGATTCCAGCTCTTCACAATAAAAAAGACTTTTATTCGACTTCCATAAAATCCGACATCAAAATTAAGACATATTGTTGTGACGCATTTCGGGCTGTTACATCCTAGCCCTTCATCAAGACCATGAGGGGTTAGGATGAAGGGCTAGGATGTAACAGTCCGAAATGCGTCACAACAATATGTCTTACTTTTGATGTCGGATTTTATGGAAGTCGAATAAAAGCCTTTTTTATTGTGAAGAGCTGGAATCCGTATTTTTTCCATATTTTGCTCCAGACTTAGTCCAGGTCTGATTATCCGTGCTCCACTGGGAGGTGGTAGGTGAGAGCTGCAGTGATTTTCCTCTACGTTAGAGTGTTTACTATGTCTGAGGATATAGTATAGCAAGTTGTGTATGAATATAAAAGTATTATTTTTTTTCATATTTTCCAAGATGCATTATTTATAATTAATTAATATATATAACACATTCTTAAATATTGTATTCTCAGGGGCTTATTCTTTGTTTTGATCTATTAGATATATCCGATGTGGACTGAGAGGTGAGATAGCGCTCTTTCTCTTCTGTCTGACATCCCTGTGTTTCTTTTGGAGCGCTCACCTGACCGGCGTGGTGATGCCCTTTAGTCACGTGGGGTCAGCCGATGATAGTGAGTGATTGGCGCTACTTGTGACATGCTCATTGGCCCATGGAGGACGCGATTGCTCACACTATGAGCCACCAACGATGCAGCAGGTGTTTTCTGTAGATATTATATTTATCACAGCTGACGCTGTTGATTTTTGATTGCACTAGGCACTTTTTACAGGTGTAATCACTTACCTATGCACAGGCACTTTATATTATATGTTTTTTTATAACACTAAAGGATTAATATATATATGAATTATCAACAAGGTCTGATTTGGACACAAATCAGAATCGGAACCTGCGCTGATTCAGATACGTTGCAGATTATTGGGTGGGTATGTAGAGGAGGGGGTATTCACAGTGTTAGGTGGGTGTGTAAGGGAAGAGATATTCACAGTGATCTTTGGTGCGGTTACCTTATTTGGCAGGTAGTCTATCCGTGGAGTGTCCGTCTTTCTGGATCCGGTGGGTAGGTTTCCCAGGTGCCTTCAGGTTCAACCTCTAGCGTAGGTGATGCTCCGGCCGGTAGCAGATCACTCACGCGAGGGAACCCCAGTTGAAGTCCGGGAACTTGGCGTGTGACGTCACCGCACTGAGTATGGAAGCCTTCAGGGGACAAATTCAATCCGACGCGTTTCTGAGCCTAAACGGGCTCCTTCGTCAGGGATGGTATTGTTTGTCAATCCTGAAAGTAAATAGGCTATTGTTCCCATGGCAACTACTAGTTTATTGGCACTAGGAACACTTAACCCCATCTGGTCCAGTCAGTATTTTATTCAAATGCAAACAGTTCAATTCCTTGGTTGAGGCCATATGGGGCCAGACTGTTTAATTTAAAAATCCATTTGCTTTCTTGTCTTGACATCTCTTTTAGGTAATCACCACCTCTCTTATTGACCGGTATTTTCTCAATACCTCCAAATGTGGATCCCGTGAACTTGCTTGCATGGTATTGAGCAAAGTGACGGGATAGTGGGTGTCCCTCAAATTTTTTATGTATATTGTTCACATGCTCTCTAATTCTAGTTTTTAGTTGTCTTTTAGTCCTTCCCACATAGATTTTTTGGCATGGGCATCTTATGAAGTATATGACTCCTGTTGTATTGCATGTCATATAGTGGTTTATTTTAAAAGCGGAGTCTTTTATTTTTATTTCTAACATAGCTCCTTTTGTGAATTTATTAATTAGTTTACAATTCGGGCATAGTTTGCATGGAAAGAAGCCCTTCTTCGTATTGCATTTATTTGTGGATGATGTTTTTGTTGTGGCAGAAGGTGCCACTAGATTGCAGAGGTCGGGAGCCTTCTTAAATATAAATTTTGGGTAGGGTGTTAGCATTTCACCGATTTGTTTGTCCTGTTTGAGTATCTCCCAATGTCGTTTGATGATGTTCTTGAAAGTGGACGTGCCTTCACTATAATTGCTAATTATTGGGATGTCAATTATTAGTGGATGGTCATCATCTCTTTGTTTGGTTGTCGCGGTTTGTTTTGTCTGTAATAGCATACGTTGGTCCAGGTTATTGATTTGCTCTGCAATTGGTGTCAATCTCTTGATATCATATCCTTTGTCCAGAAATTTCTTGTTAAGATTCTGTACTTCTTCATCATAGTCTCTGTCATTGCTGCAGTTTCTCCTAGCGCGTATGTATTGACTGCGTGGTATATTATTCAGCCAGATAGGTAGGTGGCAACTATTGAGGGGTATGAAGCTATTGGTGTCAGTGGGTTTGTGGTAAGTTTTTGTTGTAATGGAGCCCTCTGAAATCGAAATGGTTAGGTCCAAAAAATTGATCTCGGTCCTGCTCCAAGTAGGACTAAAATTGAGATAAAAGTCATTTTTATTTAAATCCGTAAAAAATTTATCCAATAAAATTTCATCTCCCTTCCATATAAAAATCACGTCATCGATAAAACGTTTCCATAGGACCAGATTCGCACCGGTTCCGCCCAAGGTCTGGTAGGTGAGCTCCTCCCATCGACCCATGTATAGGTTTGCGAAACTTGGTGCGAATCTGGTCCCCATCGCGGTCCCCCACGTCTGCAAGTAAAAGTCGGATCCGTATTTAAAATAATTATGTTTCAAGATAAAAGTAATGCATTCTCCAATAAAATTAATCTGATTTTCTGGCATAGCGCCATCTTTTCTCAGAAAGAATTCTGTTGCTTCTCTTCCCTTCTCGTATTCAATTATGGTGTAGAGTGAGGTCACATCTAACGTTCCCAGGATATAATTGTCTTTCCATTCAATCTCCTTCAGGATTTGTAGGATGTGTTTGGTGTCCTTGAGGTAAGCGGGTAGTTTTTGGACATAAGGTTGTAGTAGGACATCCACGTATTTTGATAAATTTGATGTCAATCCGTCAATACCTGAAATTATGGGCCTTCCAGGGGGGTTATTCTTGTTTTTGTGAATCTTGGGCAGATAATAAAAAATTGGGATCCTAGGATTCTGATTGTTAATGTAGGTTGCTTCTTCCACTGTTAAAATTATTTTTGATTTGCCGTTTTTGACTAGATTATTTAGTTTTTTCTTGTATGGGTCCGTCGGGTCTATTTGTAGTCTCCTGTATGTTTTGTTATCCGATAGTAGTCGTATACATTCTTTGTGGTAGGCTTCTTGTTCTAGTATTACTATACTGCCACCTTTGTCGGCTGGTTTGATGATTATCCCGTTGTTCTTTTGTAATGTTTGTATGGCTTTTAGTTCACCCTTACAAAGATTTCCCGGGCCTCTCCTCCTATGTGGGTTGATTCTGCGCAGGTCCCTGGTTACTAGGGTTTGGAATGTTCTTATGGCATCTGAGTATTCATTGATTGGATTAAAATTAGATTTTTGTTTTAGTGCCGTATGGATAAAGTGATCATTGCCAAGCACAGATAACACAAATAACAAGAAAAACCAAATAAGGAACACAATAGGAGGAACACCAAATAAAAGTGATTTGGAATACAACACCATCGACGATACAATATGCGACTGCACATTAGCAAACATTTCTACCTATGAAAATAGTTCAGAGGATGACAACCCCCAGAAACAAATAACAGTAAACCAAATCACCTCTCTCCCCTCACAAAGGGCGCATCCACATGGACCACTTGATAATGCTATTAGTACACACATAAATGGCTGCATTATAGTGGAAAATAGATTTGAAATCTTACCGGTAGATGAGGAGGCTAACTTGGAAACAACAAGCGGGGCCACAGAAACGCACACTACAACCAGGGACCCACAAACACAGAACAAAACCCCTGACCGACACGTGGAGGTGGAACAAGTGCGAAAAAATACATGGAGCAGGAGAAGAAGCAATACAAACATCAACACTAATGATGATGTCACCAACAAAAAGGATGAACATAAGAAAATAACAAAGAAAACAGTGAATAAGGATTTTTTTCACGCAAAGGTACCAGCAAAAAGAAAAAAACCCAAAGAGGGAGAAGAGGGAAAGGGCTGACAAGAAAAACACAACTACAAGACCCAGCAGGCCTGAATATCTGTAACCTAAGCTCATATTTACTAAATAGGGAAGAAATAAAATTATTAGAAAAAGGCCTTAAATTCGCCCCATCATCAAAATTTTGCCCGTTTAATGCCTTTATTGGCATAAGAAAATTCACCCGCAAACTAGCTCTTAAAAAATACTTTCTAAAAAATACATCTATGAAAAAGGATGAAATTCTAAAAGAAACAAAGAGACATAATAAGGAGAAAATACCATCCAAAACCAAAGTAGAAAACGAAAGTAACAAACAGGAAAAACCAATGAATCAGAATGATAACGATAATGATGAGGGAAAAGATGATGAAAAATATGAGAAATATGACAATAAAAATAAAAACCAAAAACCAACGGACAATGATCACTTTATCCATACGGCACTAAAACAAAAATCTAATTTTAATCCAATCAATGAATACTCAGATGCCATAAGAACATTCCAAACCCTAGTAACCAGGGACCTGCGCAGAATCAACCCACATAGGAGGAGAGGCCCGGGAAATCTTTGTAAGGGTGAACTAAAAGCCATACAAACATTACAAAAGAACAACGGGATAATCATCAAACCAGCCGACAAAGGTGGCAGTATAGTAATACTAGAACAAGAAGCCTACCACAAAGAATGTATACGACTACTATCGGATAACAAAACATACAGGAGACTACAAATAGACCCGACGGACCCGTACAAGAAAAAACTAAATAATCTAGTCAAAAACGGCAAATCAAAAATAATTTTAACAGTGGAAGAAGCAACCTACATTAACAATCAGAATCCTAGGATCCCAATTTTTTATTATCTGCCCAAGATTCACAAAAACAAGAATAACCCCCCTGGAAGGCCCATAATTTCAGGTATTGACGGATTGACATCAAATTTATCAAAATACGTGGATGTCCTACTACAACCTTATGTCCAAAAACTACCCGCTTACCTCAAGGACACCAAACACATCCTACAAATCCTGAAGGAGATTGAATGGAAAGACAATTATATCCTGGGAACGTTAGATGTGACCTCACTCTACACCATAATTGAATACGAGAAGGGAAGAGAAGCAACAGAATTCTTTCTGAGAAAAGATGGCGCTATGCCAGAAAATCAGATTAATTTTATTGGAGAATGCATTACTTTTATCTTGAAACATAATTATTTTAAATACGGATCCGACTTTTACTTGCAGACGTGGGGGACCGCGATGGGGACCAGATTCGCACCAAG
The DNA here is from genome assembly GCF_905171765.1 of Bufo bufo. NCBI lineage: Eukaryota > Metazoa > Chordata > Amphibia > Anura > Bufonidae > Bufo > Bufo bufo. The sequence goes on from NC_053391.1 coordinate 630,404,370, forward strand.
TTTCGCAAACCTATACATGGGTCGAAGGGAGGAGCTCACCTACCAGACCTTGGGCGGAACCGGTGCGAATCTGGTCCTATGGAAACGTTTTATCGATGACGTGATTTTTATATGGAAGGGAGATGAAATTTTATTGGATAAATTTTTTACGGATTTAAATAAAAATGACTTTTATCTCAATTTTAGTCCTACTTGGAGCAGGACCGAGATCAATTTTTTGGACCTAACCATTTCGATTTCAGAGGGCTCCATTACAACAAAAACTTACCACAAACCCACTGACACCAATAGCTTCATACCCCTCAATAGTTGCCACCTACCTATCTGGCTGAATAATATACCACGCAGTCAATACATACGCGCTAGGAGAAACTGCAGCAATGACAGAGACTATGATGAAGAAGTACAGAATCTTAACAAGAAATTTCTGGACAAAGGATATGATATCAAGAGATTGACACCAATTGCAGAGCAAATCAATAACCTGGACCAACGTATGCTATTACAGACAAAACAAACCGCGACAACCAAACAAAGAGATGATGACCATCCACTAATAATTGACATCCCAATAATTAGCAATTATAGTGAAGGCACGTCCACTTTCAAGAACATCATCAAACGACATTGGGAGATACTCAAACAGGACAAACAAATCGGTGAAATGCTAACACCCTACCCAAAATTTATATTTAAGAAGGCTCCCGACCTCTGCAATCTAGTGGCACCTTCTGCCACAACAAAAACATCATCCACAAATAAATGCAATACGAAGAAGGGCTTCTTTCCATGCAAACTATGCCCGAATTGTAAACTAATTAATAAATTCACAAAAGGAGCTATGTTAGAAATAAAAATAAAAGACTCCGCTTTTAAAATAAACCACTATATGACATGCAATACAACAGGAGTCATATACTTCATAAGATGCCCATGCCAAAAAATCTATGTGGGAAGGACTAAAAGACAACTAAAAACTAGAATTAGAGAGCATGTAAACAATATACATAAAAAATTTGAGGGACACCCACTATCCCGTCACTTTGCTCAATACCATGCAAGCAAGTTCACGGGATCCACATTTGGAGGTATTGAGAAAATACCGGTCAATAAGAGAGGTGGTGATTACCTAAAAGAGATGTCAAGACAAGAAAGCAAATGGATTTTTAAATTAAACAGTCTGGCCCCATATGGCCTCAACCAAGGAATTGAACTGTTTGCATTTGAATAAAATACTGACTGGACCAGATGGGGTTAAGTGTTCCTAGTGCCAATAAACTAGTAGTTGCCATGGGAACAATAGCCTATTTACTTTCAGGATTGACAAACTCTACCATCCCTGACGAAGGAGCCCGTTTAGGCTCAGAAACGCGTCGGATTGAATTTGTCCCCTGAAGGCTTCCATACTCAGTGCGGTGACATCACACGCCAAGTTCCCGGACTTCAACTGGGGTTCCCTCGCGTGAGTGATCTGCTACCGGCCGGAGCATCACCTACGCTAGAGGTTGAACCTGAAGGCACCTGGGAAACCTACCCACCGGATCCAGAAAGACGGACACTCCACGGATAGACTACCTGCCAAATAAGGTAACCGCACCAAAGATCACTGTGAATATCTCTTCCCTTACACACCCACCTAACACTGTGAATACCCCCTCCTCTACATACCCACCCAATAATCTGCAACGTATCTGAATCAGCGCAGGTTCCGATTCTGATTTGTGTCCAAATCAGACCTTGTTAATACTTTCACATTACGGTCGCTGCAGCAGACCGTGGCAGTGAACCTGCAGCGATTCTCTGCCTGATACGTAGTTTTGAATGTATCTGGGAGCGCGGGTGGACTTGTATACATTTTACATATATGAATTATCAACTGCTACAATATGAACTTTCACACTATATTTATATATATATATATATATATATATATATTAATCATGTATCATTGATACTCAATTATGCACTATTAGTGTTCAATTATGTAATCATGTATCTATCACTTTGTGGGTATTTAAACCCCTGTGAGACATCATTTGTTTGCTTGACAAAGGTCCCATTGAGCTGGGCTGAAACGTTGCGACTGGGGTAATAAATGGGTCCACCACCCTCACCTTCTTTGGAGTGCTGCCTCAATTTTTGTTCTTTGGGCATTATCTGTGGATTCGTAACTGGAATCTAGGAGGGATTACACCCATTTTTACTTTTTAGGAAAGTGTGCTGCTGTTGTTTTTTGTTTGTGTGTAATCTCTCTAAGGCTACTTTCACACTAGCGTTTAAATTTTCCGGTATTGAGTTCCGTCATAGGGGCTTATTACCGGAAAAAAAACGCTTGAGTTTTGTCCCCATTCATTGTCAATGGGGACAAAACTGAACTGAACGCAATGCTCCAAAATGCATTCCATTCCATTTAGTTGCGTTCCCATACAAGAGAGCAAACTGCAACATGTATTTTGCTTTCCGTCCTGGGATGCGGAGCAAGACGGATCCAGCATTGCCCCCAATGCAAGTCAATGGGGACAGATCCGTTTTCTCTGCCACAATAGAAAACGGATCCGTCCCCCATTGACTTTCAATGGAGATAATGACGGATCGGTCTTGGCTATGTTACAGATAATACAACCGGATCTTTTCATAACGGATGCAGACGGTTGTATTATCAGTAACGGAAGCGTTTTTGCTGAACCCTGCCGGATCCAGCAAAAACTGGAAAGTAGCCTAATCTATCTAATCTACATCTATCATTATCTCCAATTAAACTATCTTATCTTTCTCTCTAATCTCTCTCTGTAATCTATCCATCCATCATACTGAACTGTGGAACGGTGTTTTCCTGGTCTATACAACTTCAGCTTTTAGCGGTGTATCTTTAGCGTTATATACTGAAGCTGAGCAGCATATAGATGTTCCAGACACAATATTGTTCTGCATAGCTGGCCAAAAACAAGAAACAAGTAGCTTTGTTTTTTTTAAATCTAGGATAGTGCCAGGAGGTTACAGATATTTGGCAGCTACTGTACCATGACAAACAGACGAAGCAAGCACAATAGGTGGTATCTTTTTGCAAAAAATGCTATGTGCAATCCTCTTTTGTATTTGCTCATATTACAGTCTTCATATTGATTGCCATCCCTAGCGAAAACGACTCACCCTGTGTTATTTAGATCACCTATGTGCTTTGTTCTAAAAGATACATATTATGGTTTAGATTGGATAATCCTGGCTGGGCAATGTGCCATGACCGGAGCAATCACTGTAGAAAATAGATGCCGGATTTAAGCAGGGGAACAGTGTATTCATGCATTTCTCAGAAGCAGTTTTGCAGAATTAGTGTCAGCTGTTGGCCGTGGCAGGGACTTAACTGCGATTCAAAGTGTCACATCAAAGTGATTATGAGAATAATATAAGGCTTGCACAAACAGAAAATTAAGAGCTAATAATGATGGTAAATTATGTCTGTGCCAACCACTGGGCTAGTGCTATCTGGTTAATATAAGGTGGTGTTTGAACATTTTGAAGCACTAATCTGTTTCTATGCAGTATAGACAATAAAATGATATTACGCTCACAAACCAGTATCCTAAAACATCTGATGAAATGAATATATCCAAACTAAAAACTGCAATAGTCTTACAATCAGTTCAGAACTGACCGCATCATAAATTACTATAATACAGTCAGTTTGGTTAAGGGGTGCCTCTGTTGAACCCTGGAAAAGCCACCGACACACGCTTCATGTTGGCCGGGTGGGCAGGCTTTCTGCTGTTTCTGTAACTCTGTAACCAGTCTTAGAATGTGACTAGGACGGGTGGCCTCCACCTGTAGACCTGATTTGTAGCATGAGGGGAGCAGGGCCTCGATTGCACTCCAGTGCCTGCCTTCACTTAACGTTGCTAAGCTTTACTATCAGGCTGCTCAGCCTGACTGCGTTTCTCATGCTCTATTACCACCTATTGTAAATGATGCAGAACACATCAATCCTCCCCATTATTGTCAGGCTGCTCCACTGATGACATAGCACACAAAAGTTGCATCATTACTATCGATCATGAAGCAGACCTACTGCTTTACAATAGGTAGTAATAGAGTAATTATGCATGATATATTCTGTCAGACCTAGTAGCCTGACAAGAAAGCTTAGCAATGTAAAGCGAAAGCAGGCACCGGAGCGCAATATGTTGTGAGGCCCCACTCAACCCCCTAAGAATCTCTGCAAGTTGGGGCAATTTATCCTAGTCACATTCTAGGATTGGTTGCTGGAGGCCATTTTTAACCCCTCAATGCATAATTAGGTACATGTACGTGATCAGGGCTAAGCAGTTGTAGGGAGAGGGCTCACGAACTAAGCTCGCTCCACACATGGCAGTTGTTAGCTGTATTATACAGCTGAAACCCGCTGGCAGTCATTTATCCTCTCAGATACCAGTGTCCATAGTAATGTGGCATCTGTGGGGTTCGACAGAAGTAGGGAGATCCTTCTGTCCTCTAATCAGAGCCCCCACAGTCAAATGTGGGGCTCTGATCAGTTTCTATGACAGCCTGGTGCCTTGTAAAGGTCCCCAGGCCTGTCATGGTGAATTGTCTGCGAAGCTGTGTCTGAGGCACAGTTAGACAGGCAGCCTGTCAGAATCCTATAGACTGCAATAGTATTCTAATGCAGACTATGTTACAAGTGATCAGAAGATCGCATGTACAAGTCTCCTAGGGGGACTAAAAATTACAGTAATAAAAAAAAAAAAAGTTGTTTCAAAAATAAATTCAAAAATCTTAAAAATTAAAATCAACCTCCTTTCCTAATTGTACATATAAAAAAAAAACAATAACAAATTAACATAATAAATATAGCTGCATCAGAAAAAGTTCAAATTATTAAAATACAAAAAATTTCTTTCCTGTACAGGGAACGCCATAATGGGGAAAAAAAGAAAAATGCATAGAATTTTTTGTGCATAATGAACTCAATAACAAAACCAAATAACCATGGTGGATTTTTTTATTTTAGTTTCACCCCTCAAAGAATATTTTCCCATTTTCCAAAACAAGACGTGGTAAATTAGACAATGCCATTAAAAAATACAACTTGTCTTGTGTCCTGTAAAAGAAAAAGGCTCTGATACGTCTATGTGAATAAAAAAATAAAAAAATACAACATTTTGGCTTTTGGAAAGTAGAAAGAAAAGAATGCAAACGTAAAACCTAAAATTGACGTGGCTCTTAAGGAGCTAATCATTCCCAGAGAACCCCTTTAATATCTCCTATAAATATATTGCCCGTCATCAGCTTGGTCTATGGTTGCAAGAGTTCTTTCAACCTAAAGTTGTTTTTTTTCTCTACAAAACGGTATGTGCAATAGTTGTTTAGCCATCAATCAAAATACATATTCAGTGAAACGTCCACAAAAGATCACTCCTTTGAGAACTCCCCCACCCCCTCCCCATTTCAGACTTTTTTTCGGAACCAATTTGCCTATCCTTTATACTATATGGAAGCTATTCCTGTATAAGACCACCCCTATCCTCACTAAAAGATCACTTTTTAGCACAGTTTTCAGTGGAAATCCCTCAGAAAACAATTGCAACAATTGCATACACTATAAACTGGATAGACATGGGTCTGCAATGCATCAAATCATCAGACTAGAGTGAACAGGAGTAGACTTGAGAGGGACATCAGCAAAGAGATGCTACCAGCATTGAGCTGCATCACTGGAGAGCAGGGGGAGGCCCATTTTCAGCACTATCGAGTGTCATAAAAGGGGAGAGGCTGGGTACAGTCCACATCATACTGCACTTAAGAGAATGTAAACTACTGAAAAGAGGAGGTTTTAAACCACCACTGAAGTGTCATGGTTAGTGGGGAGGGAGTAGCTTTGTTAGGAATCAGGAATGAGAGTAAGAAGAGAAAGACACATGTTGGACACCAGGAATGAGAAGAAGACATATGTTGGACACTAGGAATTATAGAATGAAGTTATACAGGTAACCACGGCGGGGACCAACATTTAAAGAGGAGCCATTCTAGGATTTAGAGGCAGGCTACTCGGAGAGGGGGTTTTGGCAGGGGCTGTCATTAGAAGCAATAACAATAATGGAACCATCTTGAACTGTGAAAAGGAGTGCTTACCATGGGGACTGTGAAAGAGAGAGGACCACCTATAGTTTTGTGTGTGATCAGTTACAATACCCATGCCTGAGTTATTAGATCTAGTCTGGTTCTGTGTGATTTGGTAATGTGAACCCAAACATAAAATACATAATTGTGGGGCGTTTTGATCATTATTTGTGCACTATACACTTTTAATGACTCAGACTCTGTAACCTGCATTCTGTAGAGTTTTCTTTGAGAGGACTACATCCATAAAAGACCATAGTGAAAGAACTCAAGGATATTTCACAGTGAAATTGTTTGTTTGTTTCCCTTAAATCCTATGAACACCTTTGGGGTTATGTTTTATCATTGCATTCTACTCATTTTGGGCTAAAATGATTTCAATTGGTCTTTATTAAAAGTTTTCAACCGTTTCCTTTATAGTTTTCACTGGAAGTACATCTACAGACTGTTGCTTTCTGCTTCACAGTGAATCTTTCAGAAAGCAGCTCTGACTGCTTGATCTGTAGCCCCTCATAGCTCATACATACTCATTTAAAGCATAACTGAGTTTTCAAAAAGGTTTGCATAATGGCTGTGCTTCTTTTTACAATTATAACTGTGAAGGAGTAGGTATTTTTTGGGCTTCCCTGAAGTCTTTTTCAGCCGTATTCTTCCTTGTCCCAGCTGTACAGCTAGATGCATTTCATTCAGAACCAAGGGACGTCTCCCTTCGGTAGAATCGGCCAGCACTGTACTGCTGTGTCCTTTCTCTTACTTCCCACTATTAGGCTGAGTTCACACGAGCGTGTCTGGATAAGGTCCGGATGTGCTGCGGCAAACCCGCGCGAGTAGGTACCCAATTGCAGTCAGTTTTGACTGCGATTGCGTTCCGTTTTTCAGTTTTTATCGCGCTGGTGCAATGCATTTTGCACGCGCGTGATAAAAAACTGACTGTGGTACCCAGACCCGAACTTCTTCACAGAAGTTCAGGTTTGGGTTCGGTGTTGTGTAGATGTTATTATTTTCCCTTATAAGATGGTTATAAGGGAAAATAACAGCATTCTTTAATACAGAATGCTTAGTAGGTGGTCAATTGAGGGTTAAAAAATAAAAAATAATTAACTCACCTTCTCCTCTTGATCGCGTAGCTGCCGGTCTCTTCTTACTTCTTTAATCATGAGCTGCCGGCTAAAGGACCTGTGGTGACGTCAGATCACATGGTCCAATCACATGGTCCATTACCACGGTGATGGATCATGTGATTGGACCATGTGATATGACGTCACCACAGGTCCTTTAGCCGGCAGCTCATGATTAAAGAAGTAAGAAGAGACCGGCAGCTACGCGATCAAGAGGAGAAGGTGAGTTAATAATTTTTTAACCCTCAATTGACCACCTACTAAGCATTCTGTATTAAAGAATGCTATTATTTTCCCTTATAACCATGTTATAAGGGAAAATAATACAGTGAATAGACTGTCATCTTAGCAACCATGCGTGAAAATCGCACCGCATCTGCACTTGATTGCGGATGCTTGCGATTTTCACTCAGCCCCATTCACTTCTATGGGGCCTGCGTTGCGTGATAAACGCACAATATAGAGCATGCTGCGATTTTCACGCAACGCATAAGTGATGCGTGAAAATCACAGCTCATGTGCACAGCCCCATAGAAATGAATGGGTCCAGATTCAGTGCGGGTGCAATGCGTTCACCTCCCGCATTGCACCTGCGCGGAAATCTCACCCGTGTGAACTCAGCCTTAGTGTTGAGCGAACCCAAACTGTAAAGTTCGGGTCCGTACCGAAAGTTGCGTGCTCGGGTACCCGGACCCGAACTTTTCTGGAAAAGTTCAGGTTCGAGTTCGAGCTTTTAATTAAGCTTGTTAAAAGGCTGCAGGGCAGCCAATCAACAAGCTTTTACGCTGTGAACACTTAGAAGCCATCACAGCCATGCCTATTAGGCTACAGTCACACGAACGTTGTTTGATTCCGTGTACTTTCCGTTTTTTTTTGCGGATAGGATGCAGACCTATTCATTTCAATGGGTCCACAAAAAATGCAGACAGCACACCGTGTGCTATCCGCATCCGTATGTCCATTCCGTAGCTCCGCAAAAAAATATAATATGTCCTATTCTTGTCCGTTTTAGGCACTGTCACAATGGACCAGCTAAAAAAACGGATGGCGTCCAATTTTTTTTTTGTGGATCCGCAATTTGGGCACCGCAAAACACATACGGTCGTGTGCATGTAGCCTCAATGGCATGGCTGTGATTGGCCGGTGCATCATGTGACCCAGCCTCTATAAAAGCTGGATCACGTGTAGCACCGCCCATCAGCTCTGAGTATTGCAGTGACAGAAAGCAGACAGCTGAGGGAAAAAGAGGGAAAGTGTTAGGAATCTCATCTGGCTATTTATTCTTTGGGTGACCTGTACTGATTTTTTTTGTGGGTGCAATACACCAGCTTTGCACCCCTGACACAGAAATATATACCCATTTTGTTTGTGTGAGGTACACCTGCACTGCATACGTGACAGGGAAAGTAAAATAGTTAATCCGCCTGTTAGTTCACACCCGTGATGAGATGCGGCTTTCCCAGCCCAACCTCCAGGCTGCTCCCACGCCAGTGTCTCTTGGGGGATAGTGGTCTTTCAGCCCTTCCGGCTCAGACCACACAGAACCACTCCAGCCTTTTGTGTGCAAGCCCCCAGCCCCTCTCACTCTGAAGATTCCTTTATCCCCAGGTGATTACTGCACCTGGTCTTTCTTCAGACCTGGTGATTGTGGGGAAGACACCGCAAATCCTGCCATATATCTCCCCTAAGGCTGGGTTCACACAGGCGAGATTTCCACTCGGGTGCAATGCGTGAGGTGAACGCATTGCACCCGCACTGAATCCTGGCCCATTCACTTCTATGGGGCTGTGCACATGAGCGGTGATTTTCACGCATCACTTGTGCGTTGCGTGAAAATCGCAGCATGCTCTTTATTCTGCGTTTTTCACGCAACGCAGGCCCCATAGAAGTGAATGGGGCTGCGTGAAAATCGCAAACATCCGCAAGCAAGTGCAGATGCGGTGCGATTTTCACGCATGGTTGCTAAGATGAAAGTCTATTCACTGTAATATTTTCCCTTATAACATGGTTATAAGGGAAAATAATAGCATTCTTTAATACTGAATGCTTAGTAGAAGGTCTCCTGTTCTTTCTTCAGGACCTGTCAAAGGACCTGTGGTGACATCACTGTGCTCATCACATGATCCATCACCATGGTGATGGACCATGTGATGAGTTCAGTGACATCACCACAGGTCCTTTGACAGGTCGTGAAGAAAGAACAGGAGACAGGCAGCTACGCGATCAATTGGAGGAGGTGAGTTTATTATTTATTTATTTATTTTTTAACCCTCAATTGACCTTCTACTAAGCATTCTGTATTAAAGAATGATGTTATTTTCACTTATAACCATGTTATAAGAGAAAATAATAAAATTTACAGAATACTGAACCCAAACCCGAACTTCTGTGAAGAAGTCCGGGTTCGGGTCTGGGTACCAAACATGCCGATTATTCTCACACGCGTGCAAAACGCATTAAAACACTTTGCACTCATCTATTCATGCAACGCACCCGCAATGCCCGTGTGAACCCAGCCTAACAACCATGAGGCCTGTAACTGCCTCACAGTGACATATACCCATTTATTTTTATTTTTTTAGGTACACCTGCACTGCATACGTGACAGGGAAATTAATAAAGTTAATCTGTCTATTACATCGATGGATGACATACACCAATTGTTCGTGTGAGGTACACCTGCACTGCATAAGTGACAGGGAGAATAATATAGTTAATCCGTCTGTTACATTGGTGGGTGACATATACCCATTTTTTGGGTGAGGTACACCTGCACTGCTTACGTAACAGGGAAATTAATAAAGTTAATCCGTCTGTTACATTGGTGGGTGACATATGAAGAGAAATGTGACTCCATCTTGTCTTCTCTAAATATGTAAAGAATTGTTATAGCATCTCACCCACGCACTGTTTCACCTTCCCCCGCTGTGAGTTAGGTTTTCTTATCTGTACGAGGACAGATTCTGTGAATCTCCTAGAACTAGTACAAACGTTCTTGCCTTATTCAGGGTCATTCGGCACAACTGCGTACATTCTTATATGTGACTGATTAAAACCTATTCTTTCTGCTTACTGCACGTACACATACCATAAAAGGATGTTCCGGTAGTATGTGTGTGAGCACCAATGTTTATCTTTTATGATTGGTTTAAAGCTGTTGTTATGCAAACTTTTCTACTGCCTATATAAGGCCAAGTGATAGCATAATAAAGTTAGAGTATTTCTCAGTGATACCTGTGTGTGTCTGTTAATGCCAACTGAGAAACATCTCTCCTGACGTCAGTGTTTCAAACCAAGGTTGTCGTAGAGGTCCAGAAAGGTCCAAATCCTTTCAGTTTGGGGGCTCGTCCGGGATAGAGAAGGCCATCCTCGTGTCCGGTAAGGGAGACATCCCTTTTGTCCACTGCCCAGTCCGAGGGCACTGGCCACATCTCTACCTGTGAGGTTTTTTTAAATTATGTATCCAGGATACATTTTTAAGCCTTACAAATAGACTCAGGGAGTTTATAAAAAGTACTTGGAGTACTTTCATGAATAAGGCCGGCACTTGGAGTGCCATGCATGGCATAGAGTCTCAGGGAGATCTATCCGTAAGTTGTTTTGTGTCAGGGACACACCAGAGGATCTCAGGGAGATCTATTTACTTTATCTAACTCTCGACAGAGATTTTTTAGCACCAGGGGTACATGTAAGAGAACACCTTGGTTTGATCCATATAGATAAGATTACTATTACTATAAAGTGATAAGATAAATTATTAATTATCTGTCTTGTTTTGTGGAGGTCTTGTCTGGGTGGTAAGTGTACAGACATACCTCCTTGTTACTATTGCTGTGTATTGTCATATATTATTATGGGTGGACAAGGTTTCAAAAGTGGAGTTTCCTCCTCCAAATGTAGAAGAAAGCATTTTTCAGGTCTATAACGCTGAAAAAGACAGCATCTGCAGGGATGTCTGAGAGCAGTTGTGTCACATCAGGTACAATGGGTGCAATAGGGATGATGAGACTATTAATTGCCCTTAAGTCTTGTACAAATCTTACCGTACCATCGGCCTTCGTCACCGGATTGATGGGTGTACTGTATGGTGAGACAGGATTAATTGACTGTACTCCATATAGGGCCACACTCAGAGCAGATGCAACCACGGTGTACCAAAAACAATACCCACTATCGAAAGAGAAAATCGAAGGGTTAAGACCCATGATACAGGAATTCCTACGGACCGGAGTCCTAGAGGACACTGTCTCACCATACAGTACACCCATCAATCCGGTGACGAAGGCCGATGGTACGGTAAGATTTGTACAAGACTTAAGGGCACTTAATAGTCTCATCACCCTATTGCGCCATTTGTACCTAATGTGACACAACTGCTCTCAAACATCCCTGCAGATGCTGTCTGTTTCAACGTGATAGACCTGAAAAATGCTTTCTTCTCTATCCCGGCTGACAAGCAGACCAGACTCCTTTTTGCTTTTTCCTTTGAGGGTCATCAACTCACCTGGTGCAGGATGCCCCAGGGATATGCTGATTCACCTGTAGTGTACAGCAATGTCCTCCAAGCCAGTTTAAAACCATGGCACCCCCCCCCCCCAGGGTTCTATACTCTTGCAATACGTGGATGATTTGTTATTGTGCAGTGTGTCAGAGGAAGCCAATGTAACAGATGGTTTATTTTTGACGAAATGGTTGTCTGAATGTGGACACAGGGTGTCATGCAAGAAAATGCAATGGTGTAAAAAGCAAGTTGAATACTTGGGCTTTGTTCTCACAAAGGGAGAAAGGAGAATCAGCACAGAAAGAGTCCAGTCTGTTGCGGGCCTGGTCACCCCGCACACCAAGAAAGAAATGTTATCTTTCCTTGGTATGATAAACTACTGCAGACAATGGATTCCTGATTGCTCCTATTATGACAATGTAATGAGACAAGCCACTCTGGCAGACATGCCAGATCTCATCAGGTGGTCTGAGGAAATGTTTAATGCATCTGATTATTTGAAATGTTCTTTAATGACAAGTCTGGGTTTGGGCCTCCCTGACTACAAACTCACATTCCACGTATATGCTTGACAAAATTGTAAAACCATGGCGGGTGTGCTGACACAATATCACAGAGGCAAGTTACGTCCTTGTGCCTTTTTCTCAAAGGTGGTGTCGGCATCCGTCCAAGGAATGCCGGCCTGTCTGAGATCTATTGCAGCCTGTGCTATGATGGTTGAGCTTGCAACGCCACTCACAATGGGACATGAGACTATCCTGTACACCATACATGATATAGTAGGCCTTCTCAAAGGCATACACACACAGCACATGTCCGCACAAAGACTATCTGGATATGAGATTCTACTCCTCAGCAATCCCTCCCTCCAAATCAAATACGCAACACACACCTCAGGTCCAGCACCTATCTTGAATGCCCTATTAGGACTTAAAGGACCTGAGGATCACTTGACAGAGGCACATGATTGTATACACGCCATACAACATGAGACATCACCCCGCTCTGATTTACAATCTGTACCAGTAGAAGGGGCTCCTGATGTTTTTGTTGATGGATCCTGCAGCAGACCAAATGACAACACTTATCATGCAGGGTATGCTATTGTTATGCTACTCGATGTTGTTCTGGAAGCCAGACCCATCACATACCAATCTGCACAAGCAGCAGAATTAATTGCACTCACGAGAGCATGCATACTACATGAAGGCAAGCCAGTCACTATTTACACTGACAGCAGGTACGCACATGGAGTGGTCTGGGACCACGGGGTCATTTGGCAAAGGAGAGGATTCATTGCAGCTGATGGTAAGCACATCCACATTCACAACTTGTCATACAACTTTTAGAAGCCATAAGATTGCCCTCACAGATTGCAATTGTCCACTGCAGGGCGCATACTGGTGGTAAAGATCATGTGTCCCAAGGCAATGCCCTGGCAGATGCGGAGGCCAAGAAGGCTGCACTGATCGCTCCGGCCACATTGCAAATGGTGAATTTAGTACCTCCTTCACTTGAGTTAACTCAGATGCTTGTGGATCTCCAGTCCTCAGCTACTGGATGATGAAATGGCCGATTGGTGTTATCCAATCTTGCAGAAGAATCCTAGGACAGGATTAATCTGCAAAGAGGGGAAACCATGCATACCACAGCACAGCTCCCCTCTGTTCATTGCACATTTTAATGGAGTAGGACACAACAGCATTCAAACAACACACATGCTGCTAGCATAGAATTTCTATATTACAGGCATTAAACAGTCAGTGTCAGATTATGTGGGAAGGTGTATCACATGTTTGAGGAACAACCCAAACACCAATGTCAAAGTCCCACATCAACACCTTGATTACCCCACCACTCCTTTTACACATCTGCAGGTAGACTTCGCACACATACCTAGACAGAAAGGTAAACAAGAATACGCCTTGGTCATAGTTGACATGTTCTCAAGATGGCCAGAGGTCTACCCTACAAGATCAGAAGATGCCAAAACATTAGCAAGGATACTGACACATGCCATCATTCCTAGGTGGGGCTGTCCATTGGTAATTGAATCTGACCAAGGGCCAGCTTTCACCTCAACGGTAAACAAGGAGCTGACAAGACTCCTTAAGGTTGAATGGAAATTTAATATCCCATACCACCCACAAAGCTCCGGCATTGTGGAACGCATGAACAGAACCCTAAAAGATAAATTGAGAAAGGCAACAGGGGGCACATTTGAGAAATGGAAAGATATACTGCCAATAGTCTTAGCTGAGATCAGGATGACCCCTAATAAAAAGCTAGGGATATCACCATTTGAGATACTTATGAGGAGACCTTTTCCCACACCATGGGCAAAGAACCCTCTGGTAGTACAGGAAGGGGACCTCGACCTCATTAGAGAGGAATATGCAACCAGATTGATTAAAACCCTAAGTGAAATTGAGGAAAAAGTTGCTTTTAAGTCTCCTTGTCCTCCACAGGAACCAACTCACCCATTCCAAGTGGGAGATATCGTGCTGATAAAGAAATTAAAGAAAGGAAAATTTGCAGGAGACTTCACCTACGGACCACCGACTACAGTGGTAGCCGTGACCCGCACAGCTGTACTTACAGAAGAAGCACCTACCTGGGTCCACGCCACCAGAGTAAAACTGGTAAAGGAGGCACCCCAAAAGGAGGTAATAACGGGGACAGACAGTCCTGACCTCGAAAAAGGACAAAGTGAGGTACTAACAGGAGCAGACAGCTCTGACCTCCACCAGGATGCACTCCCTCAATTCTGGAAGATGGCACAGATGGTCCACTTGGACTGTGGGATTACTGATGATCCTAATGACTCGGCCGGAGGATAACAAAGCTGAAGTTGCTATAACTCAGAAAGGTGGAATCACTACCTTCTGGTACAATTCCTCCAGTACTCACATTGCAACATGTATCAAACCATGTGTACAGAAACTAATAATGAAAGGAGTATCAAATATGTCATTTTATGAGACTCTGCTGCCTAATCCTGAAGGCAACTCACCTGAAGGATATAGAAAATATCTGTCGGTATACAGGGAAAAGGGCAAGGGTAAGAACCATATTATCTAAGAAATTTGGTTCTAAGAGGGGATTGAAGAGAAATGTGACTCCATCTTGTCTTCTCTAAATATGTAAAGAATTGTTATAGCATCTCACCCACGCACTGTTTCACCTTCCCCCGCTGTGAGTTAGGTTTTCTTATCTGTCCCAGGACAGATTCTGTGAATCTCCTAGAACTAGTACAAACGTTCTTGCCTTATTCAGGGTCATTCGGCACAACTGCGTACATTCTTATATGTGACTGATTAAAACCTATTCTTTCTGCACATACACATACCATAAAAGGATGTTCCGGTAGTATGTGTGTGAGCACCAATGTTTATCTTTTATGATTGGTTTAAAGCTGTTGTTATGCAAACTTTTCTACTGCCTATATAAGGGCCAGCGATAGCATAATAAAGTTAGAGTATTTCTCAGTGATACCTGTGTGTGTCATGTTATTGCCAACTGAGAAACATCTCTCCTGACGTCAGTGTCTCAAACCAAGGTTGTCGTAGAGGTCCAGAAAGGTCCAAATCCTTTCAACATATACCAATTGTTTGTGTGAGGTACACCTGCACTGCATGGGTGACAGGGAAAGTAATATAGTTAATTTGTCTGTTAGTTCAGTGGGTGACCTCAAAGAATGAGGAGTGTCAAATAAGGGACGTGGCCCTGGTTGTAGTGCTGATAGTGTTGGTGGGGCTCCTGTTACAGGGAGAGGACGTGGTCGATCTGTGCCAGCTACACGCACAAATGAAACACCTTCCACGGGTGCACGTAGGCGACAGAACGTTCAACGTTATTTTGTAGGCCCGAATACCGGTGTACGAATGGTGAGGCCAGAACAAATAGAGTCGGTAGTAGATTGGGTGGCTGACAGTGCCTCCAGTTCCTTCACATTGTCTCCCACCCGGTCCCCTGCTGAAACCGCAGAGTTGGCACATGCAGCCCATGGGCATCTGTTTTTCACCTCACCCCCTTGCAAATCAGGAAAGCAGTCTGAGCCCCAAGTCATGCAGCAGGCTCTTATGCTTTTAGATGATTCTGCTGGCAGGGTTTCTGTGGCCCATTCACCAAGCCCTGCCCCAGAGTGGGAGAGATTGAGTGCACTGATGACCAACCATTTATGTTTCAGGATGTGGACATGGGAGGACCACCGCAGCACATCTCTGATGATGACGAAACACAGGTGCCACTGCTGCGGCTTTCTGCAGTGTGCAGACTGGCAAGGAGGGCAGGGGTTAGGAGTGGGTGGAAAATGATGTGTAGGATGATTAGGTCTTAGACCCCACCTGGAATCAAGGTCATGCGAGTGACGTGTGCCGTTCGAAGGAAGAGGTGGTAATCACACAGCGCCAGCCACACAGCAAAAGTGGGAGCAGGGTGCAAAAGACGACTGACCGTCCCCTAGCCAGTACGCCTCCTACTGCCCACCGCACCCACGGACTGAGCACACCAAAGCCAGCTCCAAGGAGTTCCCTGGCGTGGCAGTTCATTAGACAATGTGCTGACGACAAGAAGCGAGTGGTTTTCACGCTGTGCAATCGGAGCCTGAAGCGAGGCATAAATGTTCTAAACCTGAGCACCACCTGCATGACCAGGCATCTAAATGCAAAGCACGAGCTGCAGTGGAGTACACACCTCAAAAACCACAAAAGATCTCAGGCTCCTCCTGCTGCAGTCTCGGCTACTCGCTCCCAGCAAACAGAGTATGTGGCAGCAACACCACCACCACCACCGTCAATCTCCACACTGTCCCATGGAAGCGTTCAGCTGTCGATCCCCCGAACACTGGTGCGGAAGAGGAAGTACCCGCCTACCCACCAGCGATCCCTGGCCCTGAATGCCAGCATTTCAAAATTCCTGGCCATTAAAATGCTGTCATTCTGTCTGGTGGAGACGGACACTTTTAAAAACCTTATGGCAGTGGCTGTCCCACAGTATGTGGTTCCCAGCCGCCACTACTTTTCTAGGTGAGCCATCTCTGCCTTGCACAACCAAGTGGCAGACAAAATCAAGTGTGCACTGCGCAACGCCATCTGTGGCAAGGTCCATATAAACACAGATACGTGGACCAGTAACACCTGCACCACCAACTTCAGCACAGCCAGGGGGGAAACAACAGCAGGCTGTTTTGAAACTCATCTGTTTGGGGGAAAATTCCACACCGCGCAGGAGCTGTGGACGGGCATGGAACAACAGACCGATGAGTGGTTGGTGCCACTGAGCCTCAAGCCAGACCTGGTGGTGTGCGATAATGGGCGAAATCTCGTAGCAGCTCTGGGCCTAGCCAGTTTGACACACATCCCCTGCCTGGCGCATGTGATGAATTTGGTGGTGCAGAGGTACCTGAAAAATTACCGCGACATGTCAGAGCTGCTGCAGAAAGTGTGGGCCGTTTCTGCGCGCTTTCTGCGTTCTCACCCTGCTGCTGCTCGCCTGTCTGCGCTGCAGCATAACTTCGGCCTTCCTGGAGAGACTTTGCGAGCAGCAGCAGGTGATAGTGGAGTTTCAGCTGCAGCACGCAAGGGCGAGTCGCTCTGCGGAACAGCACCACCAACGAGTGGGCCTCTATGCGGGATGCGCGTGCCGTGTTGTGCTGTTTTGAGTACTCCACCAACATGGCCAGTGCCGATGACGCCATCCTCAGAGTTACTATACCCACTTCTATGTCTCCTTGAAAAAACGCTTTGGGCGATGATGGAAGAGGATGTGGCACAGGAGGAAGAGGAGGAGGTAGAAGGGTCATTTCCACGGTTTTTAGGCCAGTCATTCACAAGTGGCTCGGAGGGTGGGTTCCTGCACCAACAGAGGCCATGTACACAACTGTCCAGCTAGGACACAGTTCTGGAGGATGAGGAGGAACCGTGTTCACAGCAGGATGGCACCCAAAGCAGCTCATGGGCATCACTGGAAAGTGCCTGGGGGGATACAGAGGACACAGACGATACACCTCCCACAGAAGACAGCTTGTCGTTGCCTCTGGACAGCCTGGCTCACATGAGTGACTACATGCTGCAGTGCCTGCACAACGACCGCCGAGTTACCCACATTCTAACCAGTGCCGATCACTGGGTGTCGACCCTGCTGTATCCCCGCTACAGGGACAACGTGCCTTCCTTAATTCCATCACTGAAGCGTGAACGGAAAATGCACGAGTACAAGCGCACGCTGGTAGACGCGCTGCTGATGGCATTCCCACCTGACAGCAGGGGGTCAGTGGAAGCACAAGGCGAAGGCAGAGGAGGAGGAAGAAGTCGCCTACACAGCTGGGGAACCGCCAGCACCTCAGAAGGGAGGGTTAGCATGGCCGAAAGGTGGAAAAGATTTGTCATGACGCCACAACAACCAGCACCCCCAGCTGATACAGAACGTCTTAGCAGGAGGCAGCATTTCAGCAACATGGTGGAACAGTACATGTGCACACGCCTAAACGTACTGACTGATGGGTCTGCCCTATTCAACTTCTGGGTCTCCAAATTGGGCACATGGCCTCAGCTTGCCCTTTACGCCTTGAAGGTGCTGGGATGCCCTGCGGCAAGTGTATTGTCCGAACGTGTGTTTAGCACGGCAGGGGGGGTGATCACAGACAAGAGCAGCTGCCTGACCACAGCCAACGTAGACAAGCTCAAGTTCTTTAAAATGAACCAGGCATGGATCCCACAGGACTTGTCTGTATCTTATGCTGAATAGACAAGTATACCGGCCGCAGCCAGCCATTGTTAGCCTCCAGTGCACTTTCTCTTTGCAATCTCTTTTCTAGTTCCCAATGTTTTGGGGTCTTCCCAAATTTATAAAAAAAAAATAATAATAAAAAATAAATAAATAAAGGGAACAAAAATTTAAATAAAACCCCAACAAAAACAGTGTTGGCTGTCTCCTCCTTCTCCACTGCTTCCACCTACACGTCCACCGCCTCCTCAACCTCCTACTCCACTTTGACCTCCGCCTTCTAGTTCAAGATTATTATTATATATTTTTTTCTATTCTATGTTATTTTAAGTAATTTCCCTATCCACATTTGTTTGCAGGGCAACTGTCCTGCTCTTCTTACCCTCATTGTAGCCCTCTAGCCCTTACTATGACTATTTTACAGCCATTTTAGTGCACCAAAGTTCGGGTCCCCATTGACTTCAATGGGGTTCGGTTTCGATTTCAAGTCTCGAACCCAAACTTTTACCTGAAGTTCGGCCGAACCCGGACATCCAAGGGGCCGCTCAAACCTACCCACTATGTTTGTTTTCAGCTCTGGAGCTCACAGAACAGATAAGGAGGGGGAAATCACACTTAAGGAAATGCAGGAGGCTCCTACAACCATTTATCCAAAAACCAGTGTGGAAGCAGTTTTATCAGGCTCACGATCTCAGCTAGCTCTGACACGCCCCCACTTCCTGTGACCGGTCTTCTGTTACCAGGGATGGATCTTGCCTGACAGCAGGCAGTGGACTGCAAATTTGGTGGAAGTGAGAACCCTAGTGGCCATGACTTTACAGTTTTGTTTTTTTTCAGGTGGATGCTGGCATATTTTTTTTTTTTTATTATGAGATTTTGAAATTTGCTGCTTACACCATTTTCTACTAAATGGAATTGTGGAAAGTACAGTGACTCTAAGAAAACTTTCTAACAAATAATAATTTAGCTATAATAAGCATCTATGAGCTGTTAGGAAAGTACAGATGAGGGCAACAGATTGAGCTGACAGTCTGCAGATGCAATGATGTGGAAGAAAAACCGCTGACAAAAAAAAAAAAGGCCACTTGAAAAAATGATTTTTTTGTCCAAAATGAGTAGAATACAATGATAAAAAGTGCCTTCATGGCCTTTAATCACTTTGTTAATTTATCACTAATAGAGGCTCTCATCACATTTGAGTTTAAGAGTTCTGTTGGTCTTTCTGATACCACGGATGGCAAAGTCTCCAGTGCTATTTCTAATGTTAAAACAAACTTATCAAGCGATTTCTGCTACTGCCTTATCTGAGAGCAGGATATGATAGAGGGAGAAAAGACGAGCTGTGCGCTGTGAGTTATCAATGAGTAAAAAGCACAATAAATCTTGACAGGACTCCTACCAGAGTCATGATTACTCTGCCCACACACACAATGATTGACAACTCTCCCTGCATACGTGTGTACACAGAAGGTGGTCAATCATTCTGTGTTGGCATATGACTCTTACTGTCTCTCCTAAGTGTCCTGTCAGGATTTACTATGCTTTTTACTCAGAAACCATGCTCCAAACTACACAAATTTATAAATCACAAAGCTCTGCTTCTCTCCATTATATTCTACACTCAGATAGGGCGGCAGGAGTCACCTGATAGGTTTGCTTTAAAGTTTTCATAGCCCTATCGGACCTCGTTATAAACAATGGGGTCCATGGGGATTTGGCAGTTTCAGTTTATATGCAAAAACCATGAAGCTAAATGTCAGCAGATCCTTACATGTAGAGCAGCTTCACACGTTCATTACACTTTCACTGTATACTAATATTGTTGTCTACTGTAGAATTACACCACAGCAGGAAAGGAGATGAATAACTGGGGCCTCACTGTTGGGAGCCAAACTCATTGTGGGGTTCTCCTCTTATTTCTCACTGACGACAGTGGTGATGCATAATGCTCGATAGCCTCTTTATTTAAGCTCCCACAGTTGTGTAGTGAAGTGAAAAGTGGGACAGCGGACCCCCTAGCTACTAGTGTGAAAAGCAGGACACGAGAAACCCTAGTTACTGATGTGGAATGCGGGACACGAGAACCTCTAGTTACTGATGTGAAAAGCAGGACATGAGAATCCCTAGCTACTGATATCAAAAGTAGGACGCGAGAACTTCTATCCAACGATGTGAAAAGTGGGACATGAGAACCCCTAGCTACTAGTGTGAAAAGCAGGACACGAGAACCCCTAGCTACTGATGTCAAAAGTGGGACGGAAAAACCTCTATCTACAGAAGTGAAAAGCAGGACACTAGAACCCCTAGCTACTGATGTGAAAAAAGTGGGACACTAGAACCCCTAGCTACTGATGTGAAAAAAGCGGGACACTAGAGCCCCTAGCTACTGATGTGAAAAAAGTGGGACACTAGAACCCCTGGCTACTGATGTGAAAAGTGGTACACAAGAATACTACCTACTGATGTGAAAAGCGGTACATGAGAACCCTACCTACCGATGTGAAAAATGGGACACAAGAACCACTAAGTACTAATGTGAAAAGTGGGATACGAGAACCCCTAGCTACTGATGTGAAAAGCAGGACACGATAACCCTACCTTCAGATGTGAAAAGCAGGACACGAAAACCCCTAGCTACTGGTGGGAATCCTAGTACTGTGGCCCCCAGTGATTATACATCTATCACTTATTCTATGGACAGGTAATGTTTTTTTTTGTGGGATAGCCCCTTAAAGTCTACATAACAAGGTAAAAACTGTGAATATTTGGTTATTTTATGGATTGAATTATAAAATAGTTCCTTTTCATGATGAGTAGAGCTTTTAAAATAATCCACAAAAACAGAATTATAGCATTATAAGTTTGAAAGTCAGTCAGCGCATTATTTTTTATCCTACACTCTTCTTATAGACCTGAAGCTTATGTTAATCAGCACACTGCGTAGCTGCAGAGACCAAGCACAATGACAAGTGCAACACAAACCAACCCCCTACTTTGAGACTGACATGCTGGTTCTCTCATATATTTAGTCTCAAAGTTACTGCAAAAAAATATTAATTTTATATCAGGACACGGAGGCTCATATTGCATTAACTCTCTCTTTACTTCTACCATAGCAGCAAAGAAAAACAACATTGAGGGTACAGAAACCATTGTAACAACCCCTCCCCTCAATCCCAGTGTATATAAGGTCTGTTCCCACTGGGATACTCCTCTTTCTTTGCTGCTACCAGATAAGTACAGAGAAAGTTAATGTTCTATGCTTTTCCCTTTTTCAGCTTGTTTCTGTGGTGATATTGTTGCCCTTCAGCGTCCCCCCCCCCTTTTGGGCCGGGGGAAGCTGGCTGGGGCATCGTATGTACTCAGGTCTTAAGTATAGATTCTTTTTCTGGTCTACTGTTCGCTGTATATACTTATCGGTATTAGGTTTCTTTTTCCCCCTTTTTTCTTCTGGTGGCATTGCGAATGTTTATCCACGCCACCTTTAGTGGCACTCAGTTGTTCTGTCTCCCCCTGCGCCGGACTTGTAGCTCCCCCTGCGCCTACCGGCCGGACTTCTAGCTTACTGGCCATTCGGCCGCTCGGTCTGGGACGCCATCTTACTTCAGGGTTCTTTCCTCAGGCGCCATCTTGGTCCCCGGCTTCTTTCCTCACAGCTGTCCTCTTGCGCCCGAGATCTCGCGGGATCTTGGGGGGGAGGTTTCGTTCGATTTGCTGGCTTCTCTCCTGCATCTGTTGTATTGGTGACACGCCCCCGGTCTTCCCGCGTCTAGCATCGTCTACCGCCCACAACCTCTTCCGGCCCTGCAGTCCTGCCATATTGCTCCTGCTCTATTGCCCAGGTTGGCTCAGTTTTTTTCTTTTTCTCCTCTGTTTCAGGGTCCTTTTGTCTGAGAGGTGACTTACCTCCAGCTTTCTGCTGCCATCATGTCTCAGCCATCCCCCCCACTACGCTGCCCTTACCAGCCCCTGCTCCCAGAAGCCAGGTTTCTCCATCCCTCAGGAGAGTGTTGGAGCCCTCTGCTACAGAGGCTCAGGCATTACAACAGTCAATTTCAAATGCTATTATGACGGCTATGGGCTCTACGTCCTCCGTCCTCACACACTCTATTTCCCAGGTCCTGGTAGCCCAGCCTCTTGCTGCACACCAGGGTTTACAATTGCCACAGTTGCCACCTCCATCTGCCTCCAGATATCACATGACTGATGGCTCTGCTCCATCAATGGAAAACGTGCTTGGTTCGCGTAAAAGAGCCTGTCCGCGCCAGGCAGAATGCGCGTGGTTATGGAAGTCGGCGCGGTCACAGCATAAGCCTGAGTCTGACTCCGATAGGGAGTCCGAGGAGGAGGCACAATTGCATTCTCTGCGTCGGCCGCCTACTGGTGCCTACCCGGATGTAGTGTCAGGATCGTCTGTTTCCCTTATGGATCCGGCAGGGTAACCGCTATTTGATCCGGACTTACTACACCCTCCCCGGTCCTCCGAGTGGCACATTATATGGAGGCCATGATACGTCAGCCTCTTAATAAAGTGGCCCGTAGCAAATTACGGGCTGAATGCCCACGGCCACTTATCCTGCATAAAATATGCGACACACCAGTAGTGGATCCCAAGATGGTACAATTTTTGGCCAAAACTAGTTTTAACCCTTGCAAGGGTTTAGATTCTGCGCTGAGGGCATGTCAGGACAAGCTCCTGGACATAACTGGCCCCCTTGCAAAGATTTTTGACATGGCCGAGGCCGCTAAGGCTGGCGGCAAGCAAGTAGACCCTGAAGAAATCAGGGGATGGATACAGAGGGCTATCTGTATAGCCGGAAACGTGAACACGTCGCTCGCCATAGAAAGGCGGAAAGCGATTTTGATTAAGATTGAGCCTAAATTGGCCAATCTGGCACTATCAGAGGCTGGCAAAGATGCCCACGGTCTCCTATTTGGGGATTCTTTCATTAAGGAGCTGGGAAAATACGTTGGTGCCTTTATGGCTCTCGACAAAGCGCAGACATCTATGCGCAGGGTGTTTCCCAATCGTTTCTCCGCCAGGGACGGCAGTTCCCGGGTCCGCCTGTCCTCTGTTCACACCCGAGGTTTGGGTAGAGGCTCCTACGCATACCGGGCATCTCTCCAGGATCAACGCCACCAGCCCGCCTTCTTTCCATCCCGGGGCGGACCAAGTCGATCCAGAGGGTTCCGTGGAAATCCAAGTGCCAGACGTCCATATGGTGAGTCCCAACCCTCTACTTTTTTCTGTCGCTTGCATCGGGGGCAGACTCCGTTTCTTTTCCCATGCTTGGGCAGGTGTCACCTCCGACCCATGGATACTGTCCACGGTCAGAGGTTTTGAGATAGATCTCGTAGCCAACCCGGTAGGCCTGTCTCCTCCACACCCCATGGTGTTATCCGGCCCAGCACAGTCACTCGTTCACAGGGAGCTGACAGAGTTATTTCACAAAGGGGCGATAGAACTAGCCCCCACGGGACACATGGGAGTTGTCAGCAACATCATCTTAGTGCAGAAGAAGGCCGGTGATCAACGTCAAATCTCTAAACGAGTTTGTTCAGTACCGCCATTTCAAAATGGAGGGAATCCACCTCCTAAGGGATATGCTTCTCCCTGGAGATTGGATGGCCAAACTGGATCTCAAAGATGCTTACCTTACGGTCCCCGTGGCTCCCTGCTCCAGAGATCTTCTACGTTTTCTCTGGAACGACCAGGTGTGGCGCCTCCAGGATCATTTAGAGATGTCTATGACGCTCATCGCCAACCTGGATTTCATTATCAAATCGGGAAAAATCGTGTCTAATTCCCTCCACGTCCATGGAGTTTCTGGGGTTCACCATAGACTCCATTGCTCTGACACTCAGTCTCCCCCAGGCGAAGGTGCGAGCTATTCGCAAGGAGTTAAGACACTCCCTGACACTGCCGCAGGTATCCCTGAGACACCTGGCACGGCTAATAGGTCTTTTGGCATCGTCCATCCAAGCGATTTTTCTGGCTCTTCTTCATTACAGGGTGTTACAACGCCCTCAAAATCGCGCATCTACGAGCGGGGGTGTCTTATGCCGACACCCTCGTTCTAGACGAGGAAACCAGACAGGAATTGATGTGGTGGATCCACAATCTCTCGGTGTGGAATGGCAGGGCGATCTTTGGTCCCCAGCCGGACCTCATTATAGAGTCGGATGCCAGTCTTCATGGCTGAGGGGCTCATTGCTATACCAAAAAAGAGGATGTATTATGATAAAAAATTTCATTTTTATTCAAATCAGTAACATGATCAATACAATAAGAGTCAAAAGGGACAGGACATGAAGACTGAGCCTCTATGGGGCTCAACAATGTGGAGAATCACGCTGGAGGTAAGTGGCACCATAAACAGCAGATCATGCAACAATATTACAGGACCTGAGAGCACAGGAGTGGTTGAGGGTGCAGGATGCTAATCCCCCAAATAGTGAAACCCGACTCCAATCAGTCTCAGCATCCCACATGTGTACCCTGTTGGATGCTAGAACCGCGGTGATGTACATAACTGATGGTGAATATACACAGTGACTATTGCCGCCCGTCCAACCCTACACAGAACAAAACGTTACATACCCATGTTGCTGCTGTTATCTGGTGAAACAAATCCCCAAGCGCCTCAACCTCGACACGTGTTTCGCCACGTAGGCTTCGTCAGGAGGTACATTAAGACTGAGACAGAGTTGGGCATATATAGATACAAGAGGAGGGATCAATTATTACTAACCACGATCACCTGCATCAGGGGTTTTCCGGCGCGGTACCGCCCATGTTGCGCGGGTGCATTCCTTCAGCGCCTCCTAGTCGCTTGATTCGCGACCTAACTGGAGCACTTCCGGGTAGCAGCCGCACAGCGCATGCGCCGGCCGTGTCATCCCCCAACCACATGATCGCCAACTGGTCACCTGGTCCCGACGTGATGACCACATGACAGCCTCCCAGGTCCTTCAGCCCCAACAGCACTATCCTAAGGTCCTGAGCGCTCATACGTACTCTATTGGACCATGTGCATACCAGCTGTCTGCCGATCATGACGCCGGTATCCCGCTACCGCCCTAAAAATCCCCTATTACAATCCTAACGTATAGAGTCATTAGATAATACACTGCTCAAAAAAATAAAGGGAACACAAAAATAACACATCCTAGATCTGAGTTAATTAAATATTCTTCTGAAATACTTTGTTCTTTACATAGTTGAATGTGCTGACAACAAAATCACACAAAAATTTAAAAATGGAAATCAAATTTTTCAACCCATGGAGGTCTGGATTTGGAGTCACACTCAAAATTAAAGTGGAAAAACACACTACAGCCTGATCCAACTTTGATGTAATGTCCTTAAAACAAGTCAAAATGATGCTCAGTAGTGTGTGTGGCCTCCACGTGCCTGTATGACCTCCCTACAACGCCTGTGCATGCTCCTGATGAGGTGGCGGACGGTCTCCTGAGGGATCTCCTCCCAGACCTGGACTAAAGCATCTGCCAACTCCTGGACAGTCTGTGGTGCAACGTGACGTTGGTGGATAGAGCGAGACATGATGTCCCAGATGTGCTCAATTGGATTCAGGTCTGGGGAAGGGGCGGGCCAGTCCATAGCATCAATGCCTTCGTCTTGCAGGAACTGCTGACACACTCCAGCCACATGAGGTATAGCATTGTCTAGCATTAGGAGGAACCCAGGGCCAACCGCACCAGCATATGGTCTCACAAGGGGTCTGAGGATCTTATCTCGGTACCTAATGGCAGTCAGGCTACCTCTGGCGAGCACATGGAGGGCTGTGCGGCCCTCCAAAGAAATGCCACCCCACACCATTACTGACCCAATGCCAAACTGGTCATGCTGGAGGATGTTGCAGGCAACAGAACGTTCTCCACGGCATCTCCAGACTCTGTCACGTCTGTCACATGTGCTCAGTGTGAACCTGCTTTCATCTGTGAAGAGCACAGGGCGCCAGTGGCGAATTTGCCAATCTTGGTGTTCTCTGGCAAATGCCAAACGTCCTGCACGGTGTTGGGCTGTAAGCACAACCCCCACCTGTGGACGTCGGGCCCTCATATTTATGGAGTCTGTTTCTGACCGTTTGAGCAGACACATGCACATTTGTGGCCTGCTGGAGGTCATTTTGCAGGGCTCTGGCAGTGCTCCTCCTGTTCCTCCTTGCACAAAGGTGGAGGTAGCGGTCCTGCTGCTGGGTTGTTGCCCTCCTACGGCCTCCTCCACGTCTCCTGATGTACTGGTCTGTCTCCTGGTAGCGCCTCCATGCTCTGGACACTACGCTGACAGACACAGCAAACCTTCTTGCCACAGCTCGCATTGATGTGCCATCCTGGATAAGCTGCACTACCTGAGCCACTTGTGTGGGGTGTAGACTCCGTCTCATGCTACCACTAGAGTGAAAGCACCGCCAGCATTCAAAAGTGACCAAAACATCAGCCAGGAAGCATAGGAACTGAGAGTTGGTCTGTGGTCACCACCTGCAGAACCACTCCTTTATTGGGGGTGTCTTGCTAATTGCCTATAATTTCCACCTGTTGTCTATTCCATTTGCACAACAGCATGTGAAATTGATTGTCACTCAGCGTTGCTTCCTAAGTGGACAGTTTGATTTCACAGAGGTGTGATTGACTTGGAGTTACATTGTGTTGTTTAAGTGTTCCCTTTATTTTTTTGAGCAGTGTATATAAGAACATTATCAACATCATTACTAAAATCTTGAGAATGTACTGGGATTATCATAGACTGAATGTGTCGGGAAAAGATGTACCATCCTATCATGCAATACATACAGGGAAGAAACATACCATAATTCATGAACAAAAAGTGCAACTATATAAATTGTAAGAAAACCCTCGAGTTTCGGGGGATAAAGTGCGTGAGTGCTAACATTAAATCTATTACACATCATAAAGTGCTATACTGGCAATTATTGCCATTTAGCTGAAGTGTACAATGAATTGAAGGCGAAGCCCACCGCCAGTGGCAAGCCGCAGAGTGGTCGACCCCAGAGTTTAACTGGGTGTCCACCACTCCGCCACCGCCAGTGGCAAGTCGGCTCCGCCCCAACCATGATTAAGTGAGGGTCAGCTGTCTGAGTGAGAGATGGAAATAGGACACCCTGGGTGGGTAGCCCAGTCCCCCATCAGGCAGACAGCCGTGTCAATGAATAAACCCTACTAAGTGCTGAATACAATGTCAATTAATTGCGGCACTCTCACACACCAGTGGACAGCAGCAGACGGGTCAACCCCAAGACCTGGGTGTCGACCCGTCCACCGCCACCAGTGGCGGGTGAGGGTCGCCCCTCAAAAACATGAACATAATGGGTAAGTCGGCTGTCCACGTGAATGGCGGACTGAACCACCCCCAACCATGGGGTAGCCCTCCATAACAGAGGGTGTGTATACTTGCATTAAATACTAACATCCATAATCAAAAAAATGATCATAAAAAACATAGTTGAGTGAAGGTCAGCTGTCCAGGTGAGAAATGGACTGGGGCACCCATATGGGTGGCCCAGTCCCCCATCAGGCGGACAGCCGTGTCCAGTGATAAACCCAACTTAGGTGCTGAATACAATAACAGTTTGTTGCGGCGACCCCACCCACCAGTGGACAGCAGCAGAAGGGTCAACCCCAAATGATGGGTGACGACTCGTCCGCCGCCACCATTGCAACGGCGTCTCCACCGGAGGGCCCCGCGTCTCCACCGGAGGGCCCTGGTCTCTGGACGAATCGCAACTCCACATCAAAGCTCTTGAGCTCCTGGCGGACTCTTTAGCGATCCAAAGTTTCGCCAACGACACAGTCAGTGCCCGTATCAGGCTCCGTATGGACAATGTGTCGGCGGTCCGATACGTGAATTGCATGGGCGGCACGCGCTCCTCCGTACTGACACACTTAGCGAGAGATTTCTGGGAGCATTGCTTGTCCAGAAACATCATGGTGGTCGCGGAGTACCTTCCGGGCCTCCACGATACTCAGGCAGACTGGAGTTCGCGTTTCATGACCGACTCCAGCGACTAGAAATTAGACGTGACAGTCTTCTCTGCTGTTTCATCTCGATGGGGCCCTTTCTCCATCGACCTCTTTGCGTCACATTTGAACGCACAACTTCCCAGGTTTTTCAGCTGGCGGCCAGATCCGGAAGCGGAGGAGGTGGACGCCTTCCTCCAACAGTGGTCAGGGTCCCTCATGTACGCGTTCCCGCCCTTCGTGCTCATCCCGAGAGTTCTGCTCCAGATTCGGCGCCAATCTACCGAACTGGTCCTGATTCTGCCTTTTTGGAGAACCCAATCGTGGTTCGCCCACCTGTTAGAATTACTCGTCGACGAGCCGGTCCTCCTGCCCGCTCACCCTCACTTACTCAAAGGACCAGCCGGTCAGCTGCACCTGTTGCTTCAAGTAGGGGTTCTACAACTCCTCGCATGCAGGGTGTCGGGGGTCCCTGGGACGTCACGGGCGCTTCGGACACGGCTAGATTCTTACTGGAGAGTGCATGGGCTCCCGGAACTAGACGGGCCTATCGGGCGGCCTGGGATTCCTGGGCTCGTTGGTGCTTCACTCAGGATCTGGATCCCATTGAGGCACCTGTAAATGCTGTGTTGCTTTTTCTGTTGTTTTTGTTTGAAGAAGGTAAAGCGTACCGTACTATCAACCTTTACAGGTCCGCAATCTCATCTCAACATAGTGGTTTCGATGGATGCCCGGCGGGGCAGCACCCTCTAGTCTGTAGACTGCTCCGAGGTTCTCGTCTTTCCCGGCCACCGAGACTGCGTTTCTCGGTGACCTGGGATGTGTCTACGGTTTTGAACTTTTTCATTGCTTGGCCGTCTAACGAACAGTTGTCATTACGACAGTTGTCCGCGAAACTGGTCACTTTGTTTTGCCTGATCTCTTGCAAAAGAGTGTCGGATGTGCGTGTTTTGGACCATGACGCCCGTGCGTTTACGCCAGAGGGAGTTACGTTTAATATCTCCCGACGTACGAAAACTAACATCCGTTCTGTGTCCTATCCATTTTTTCCCTCTTCACCGCAGCTGTGTCCTGTGGCTTGCCTACAAGTGTATGAATCGCGCACGCTTGGATTACGCTCTTCGGCTCATCCTCATCTGTTCATCTCCTTCCGCAGACCTTTCTCCCCAGTCGACAGCGTTACACTCTCACGCTGGGTCAAGTGGATCTTATCCCTCTCGGGGGTTGATACTTCCATTTTTACCGCACACTCGGTTCGGAGCGCGGCGGCCACGTCCATAACTGTCTCTGGTGCGCGCTTGGAAGATGTCATGAAGCTAGCAGATTGGTCTAGGGTCTCCACCTTCAGTGAATTCTATTTTTGGCCACCGTCTCACGCGTTTTCCTCTGTGGTGGCTCGACTTTAAACTTGCAATATGAGCCTCCGTGTCCTGATATAAAATTACATGATTTTCCTATTACATGACGTAAAGTCATGATTTTATGAAGGACACGGAGGCGAGTATTGCCCCACCCCTCTGGCTGACCCTCCCTTGTTGCCCTTCTTGATTGTCGGTTTAACTTCTCAGCTATTTTGTACCCTGTTAACCAGTAACAGTGCTATATGTATGATACTTGTCCCACACAATTTCTCAATGCTTCCTTATCAATTGTTTTCTTCATAGGTTGAAGATGTCAGGTCTTTGAGGACATGCTTCAGCATTGTTTGCCTCTAGTTCCAGTTTTCCCTGTTTTTGCTTCCAGTTGAGGAGGTCTCGGACAAAGTTCTCCAGTCGATCCGGTGGAGTTGTCCAGATGATGTTATTTCTCTTCCAGTTGGTCTCAGTTGGAATTCCTGGCAGTACACAAAGAAAGAGGAGGATCCCAGTGGGAACAGACCTTATATACACTGGGATTGAGGGAAGGGGTTGTTACCATGGTTTCTGTACCCTCAATGTTGTTTTTCTTTGCTGCTATGGTAGAAGTAAAGAGAGAGTTAATGCAATACTCGCCTCCGTGTCCTTCATAAAATCATGACTTTACGTCATGTAATAGGAAAATCATGTAATTGCCCAAAATGTAGTCTGTAGGAATCAGCTAAATTTACTATTATATCTCATACGCTTGTACAGTATGTGCTGTAAGAAAATGAGAATTCTACATATTCAGAACACACGCTATACTAGCTTTGGTCTATAACTTCTACAAGTGGCTAACATAATGCCATTCCTATGCAGTATACTGTACATGTCTGAAATCAGAAAAGTCAAATAGTGACATGTCATATAGACAAGTGAGATGACTAGGTAAGTGGGAATCTGTGAGCTCAGGCTTCTGCTGAAGAGCCTGTACTCCATGTTGTAGAGCAGAAGAAGCTGAGCAGATTGATATATACTGTAGTTTTGTGGGAAAAGATGTATAAAAACTTGCAATTTATTCATTCTGGGCTTAGGAGTCCAGTAGGCGGTCCTACTCAGCGATTGATTGCCAGCTTTCTCTGTACACTTAACCATGCAGTGTTGGCTGTCAATCACATGGTAGAAATGCCCACTAGACGCCTAAACTCAGCATAAACGGGGTTAAACAGAATATTTTTCCCATAAAAATGCAGCATACTTTATGGACAAAAGCATTGGGACACCTACACATTACACCTACAGGAACTTTTTATGACATCCCATTCTAAATCCAGGCATTAATATGGAATTGGTCCCCCCTTCGCAACCTCAAAAAGAAACAACCCCATAGCATTATTTCTCCTCCACCAAACGTTAGAGTAGTCACAATGCAGTAAGGCAGGTAAGGGTCTCCTGTCATTCGCCAAACCCAGACTCGTCCGTCAGACAGAGAAGCATGATTCATTAATCCACAGAACACTTTCCACTGCGGCATGCGTTACACCACTCCATCTGACACTTGGCATTGTGCTTGGTGATGTAAGGCTTGCATGGAGTTGTTCGGCCATGGATACCTATGCCTTGAAGTTTCAAGGAGACCATTTCTGCTGATGTTGAAGGGAGTCTGTCACCATGATTCTGGACTATTATCCACAGTAATACATGAGTAGTACTGAAGAAAAGGAGTCTGGATCGCAATTTTTTATTTTCCCT
Organism: Bufo bufo; assembly: GCF_905171765.1. Lineage (NCBI taxonomy): Eukaryota > Metazoa > Chordata > Amphibia > Anura > Bufonidae > Bufo > Bufo bufo. The sequence continues at coordinate 630,435,914 of NC_053391.1, forward strand.
GACCCCTGTTAGCGCTCAAAGTTGCTCTGAAATATTTAGTCTGCACTGCTCTGCTAACATAACAGAGAGGACTCCTGCAGGTGCAGCAGTCCTGACAATGTATTTCAATGCAGCTTTAAGAAAGGGAAGGGGGGCGGTGGAAAACTAAAAGTAGCAATGTGGACTCCTTATCTGCAGTACAAGTCATGTATTACAGACGATAATAGTCCAAAATTGTGGTGACAGATTCCTTTTAATGCCAAAGGAAGTTTGAACTTTTTTTGGAGTCAGCAAAGCATTGGTGACTTCAATTCATTATGTACCACATTACTCGGTGACTCTGTAACTTTAAGTGGTCTGCCACTTTGTGGCCGGTTTGATGTGGTTTTTAAACACTTCCACTTTTCAAAAATACCACTCACAGTTGATGGTGGGATATCAGTAGGAGGGAGGAAATTTCACAAGCTGACATGTTGCAGTAGCGGCATTCTATTACCATGCAGAAAATGTTTGCAAAGGCAGACTGCATGGCTATGGGCGGGATTTTATACACCTGTAGCAATGGGACAGAATGAAACACCTGAATTCACTGATTAAGAGGCGAGTCTCAATACTTTTGTCCATGTAGCGTATAAGCTCAGCTCCTCCTGCTCTACAACATACTGCCTGCAGATTGCACTGTATTTCACAGTGTGATACGTTCCCTTTAAAGAGGACCTTTCTGCTCTCATGATATATCTGCTTTAAATAAATACTTGCGTTGTCCATGCAATATCAATTCTGGAGCATCTTTTCTTAGAAGTCTGTGCTGTTCATATGCAATTCCTCCTGTAAATGCATGAATACAATTGATCTTTCCGCTTCCTGTTAAAGACAGGAGAACGCTAGAGGCCAGAGAGGTATGCGAGAGTAACTGTTGCAGCGTCCGAGACCTAAGAAATACGAACATTATCCCTTTCTCTGCTCTAGACCTCCAAGGATACTGGCATTGACCCCCTTTCTCTGTGCTAGAGCACAAGAGATGCTGATAATAATCTCTTCAGTACCCTGTCATTAATCCCTTAGTGACCACATTTTAAATTCACACCGTTCACCCTATGGTATAAAAAATATGTTGTTAATCTCTGTGTCAATACGATTTCGGCGTTAACAAATTTCTAACAATAGAAAACACTTTAACATGACATTTTTGCAAAGCATTTTGTAAGGCAAAAACATAGAATTTTTTTAACCCTTTAACTTTTAATATTTAGTAGACCCACATTGGGACTTAAACATGCAACTGCTTGATCATGGCAAACACTGAAGTCTTTAATAGGTCATACGTGCCGTGGAAACCCATTGATGAGATGATGGAAGAAGACCCCTCCTTTTAGGACTCTAAGGGGTTAAATGGACAGGATGGGAAATTAAAGAAGACCTGTCGCCACAAAATGCAATGCAATCTGAAAGCATAATGTTATAGAGCAGGAGGAGCTGTGCAGATTGATATACATTTTTGTGGGAAAAGAATTAGGAAAACTTTTATACACACACTGGTATTAATCACTGATAACCCCTCCCTCCTGTACCGACAGGTATTCACAGATTGAAAAAAATACATAAATGTATAAAATACAAGTTTGACTGAAGCATTTTCCACAAAAATATATATCAATCTGCACGGCTTCTCCTGCCCTATAAAATGTTGCCGTTTTCATTGCATTTTGTGGTGACAGGTCCTCTTTAAGGGTACTTTCACACTAGCTTTTAAGTTTTACGGTATTAATCCCACATGACATAAAACAGCACTATGGGTCTGTGTCTGCTATGCTTTATTTCACCAGACTCTGTCAGCACCCCGAGTCACTAGTTTGCCATGTTCTTTGCAATGACGCATGCAATGGGTGACAATTAAAATCATTTGTAGAAGTATTTATGTATTTGTCTTTGTCACACTAAAATGGGCACTTCAGAAGTAGAACATTATTTTGCTTCTATCTTTGGCCTAAAGATCTAAAATAATGGAACAAGCATGAAAACATGATGTAAGCTAAACACCACAACAAAACAGATCCATAAAACGAAGTTAAAGAGTCACTGTACTTTCACACAATTTTATTTAGTTCAATAGATAATTGCGTAACAAGCAAAAATTTCTAAGTAACTTTATGCCTGCATCCACTTGAAAAATGCTGTACAATCATGGCCATGAGGGTTCTCATCTCAACCTTAGTTGAAGTCCACTGCCTGTTGTCAGATCCATCTCTGGTAACAGAGACTCAAGAGATGGCTGAGAGGAAGTGGGGGTGTGTGGGGGCTAGCTGAGATCGTGAACCTGATAAAACAACTGCTTCTACACTGTGTGCGATTTATCCCACCACATCAGCTTTTTGAACGCCCTAGAAGAAAACAAAAATAGTAGGAAGTGAGGTCACTGCATACAGTAATGGCAGAAGAGAGAAACCCCCTGCTTCTGAGAGAAATGAATCTAATTATGCAGCTGAAACAGGGAATAATATGTCTGTAAGAGACTTTAGGGAAACACAAACTTAACTGTTCCTTCACAGTTATGATTGAACAAAGAAGCACGGCCATTATGTAAACATTTTTTTTTGAAAAGTCAGGTAAGCTTTAAGATCTTTGTAAAGTAGATAATCAGGGAGATTCATAAAAACTGTCTACCAAACAATCACAGAGCAGCTTTAAAGGGGTAGCATGGCCTAGGGGTACAAAATAATAATAATAATAATTTACCCAAGGTCTAATGCTGCTGACCTATTCCCAGAACAATTCTTGTCCCTGCCTAGCAGTGATGTAACATTCAACACAAGTGACTCCTGAGGTCAGTGAAGGGCCACAGCCATCACAAGACCAAATCAATTCCTGTCTGGCAGGTACCCAAAGCAGCCAGGAACAGGTTACCAATACTGGGGTTGTCGGCCACTAGAATGGACAACTACTTTATTTTTTGTATAGTGATTTTGAAAAATTTAAGTACAACTGTGATTGGTGTGAAGGGCAAGTTTTCATCGATCACACCCATTGTTTCAAGGTGGCTTACTAGAGATGCTGGCCGCACTAAACTAGTAGGGGAGAAAGGCCTTGGCATGAGAGGTGACAGAGAACACAATGTTCACTCTGGCTGAGCTCCAAAGATCCTGCATGCAGAAGGAAGAAACTTCCAGAGGGTCTCTTTCTGGCAGAGTGGTCAGAAAGAAGACTCTCCTCTTTAAAAGCCACATGAAAGCCCAACTGGAGTTTGGAAAAAAAAGAACCTACAATACTCTCAAACTGAGACTGTGAGAAACAAGATTCTCTGGTCTAATTAAACCAAGATTTAACTTTTTGGCCTCAATTCTAAGTGTTCTGTTTGGAGGAAACACGGCACTGCTCATCACCTCCTCAATGCCATCCCTACGGTGAAGCATGGTGGTTGTAGAATCATGCTATGGGGATACTTTTCAGCGACTGAAACAGGGAGACTGGTCAGGGTTGAGTGGAAGCTGAATGGAGAAAATTACTGAGATATTTGAAACCCTGATCCAGAGTGCTCTAGACCTTAGACTTGGCTGAAGGTTCATATTCCAACAAGACAATGACCCTAAGAACACAGAAGACAACATATGAGTGGCTTATGGGACACCTCTGTGAATGTCTTTGAGTGATCAAACTAGAGCCCAGACTTAAACTCAAACAATTCTAAAGAGACTTTAAATTGGTCCCCATTCAACCTGACAGAGCTTGACAGGATCTACAAAGAAGAACGGCAAAAAATCCCCAAAGCCAGATGTGCAAACATTGTGGCATCATATCCAAGAAAACTGGAGGCTGTATGCTCTTCCAAAGGAGCTTCAATTAAGAAAAGATTTTATTCATTCTGTTTTCACTTTCTCATTATAGGGTATTGAGTGTAGAATGATGGGGAAAACTTGAATTTTTGTTATTTTAGCACAAGGTTGTAACATACAGTAACAAAAAAGCGAAACGGTCTAAACAAAGAAAAACAGTTTGAAGACTTTCCGAATGCATTGTACATCTTTTGTGAGTACAGGAGTGCACTGATGTTTCCCTGTGTTAGTACTTAGTTGTACTGCTCTCTATCAGTAGTAGATGTACTATTCTGTCATCTACCTGCACAGTCGTGGCCAAAAGTTTTGAGAATGACACAAATATTAGTTTTCACAAAGTTTGCTGCTAAACTGCTTTTAGATCTTTGTTTCAGTTGTTTCTGTGATGTAGTGAAATATAATTACACGCACTTCATACGTTTCAAAGGCTTTTATCGACAATTACATGACATTTATGCAAAGAGTCAGTATTTGCAGTGTTGGCCCTTCTTTTTCAGGACCTCTGCAATTCGACTGGGCATGCTCTCAATCAACTTCTGGGCCAATTCCTGACTGATAGCAACCCATTCTTTCATAATCACTTCTTGGAGTTTGTCAGAATTAGTGGGTTTTTGTTTGTCCACCCGCCTCTTGAGGATTGACCACAAGTTCTCAATGGGTTTAAGATCTGGGGAGTTTCCAGGCCATGGACCCAAAATGTCAAAGTTTTGGTCCCCGAGCCACTTAGTTATCACTTTTGCCTTATGGCACGGTGCTCCATCGTGCTGGAAAATGCATTGTTCTTCACCAAACTGTTGTTGGATTGTTGGAAGAAGTTGCTGTTGGAGGGTGTTTTGGTACCATTCTTTATTCATGGCTGTGTTTTTGGGCAAAATTGTGAGTGAGCCCACTCCCTTGGATGAGAAGCAACCCACACATGAATGGTCTCAGGATGCTTTACTGTTGGCATGACACAAGACTGATTGTAGCGCTCACCTTTTCTTCTCCGGACAAGCCTTTTTCCAGATGCCCCAAACAATCGGAAAGAGGCTTCATCGGAGAATATGACTTTCCCTAGTCCTCAGCAGTCCATTCACCATACTTTCTGCAGAAGATCAATCTGTCCCTGATGTTTTTTTTGGAGAGAAGTGGCTTCTTTGCTGCCCTTCTTGACACCAGGCCATCTTCCAAAAGTCTTCGCCTCACTGTGTGTGCAGATGCGCTCACACCTGCCTGCTGCCATTCCTGAGCAAGCTCTGCACTGGTGGCACTCCGATCCCGCAGCTGAATCCTCTTTAGGAGACGATCCTGGCGCTTGCTGGACTTTCTTGGACGCCCTGAAGCCTTCTTAACAAGAATTTAACCTCTTTCCTTGAAGTTCTTGATGATCCTATAAATTGATTGAGGTGCAATCTTAGTAGCCACAATATCCTTGCCTGTGAAGCCATTTTTATGCAACGCAATGATGGCTGCACGCGTTTCTTTGCAGGTCACCATGGTTAACAATGGAAGAACAATGATTTCAAGCATCACCCTCCTTTTAACATGTCAAGTCTGCCATTTTAACCCAATCAGCCTGACATAATGATCTCCAGCCTTGTGCTTGTCAACATTCTCACCTGAGTTAACAAGACGATTACTGAAATGATCTCAGCAGGTCCTTTAATGACAGCAATGAAATGCAGTGGAAAGGTTTTTTTGGGATTAAGTTAATTTTCATGGCAAAGAAGGACTATGCAATTCATCTGATCACTCTTCATAACATTCTGGGGTATATGCAAATTGCTATTATAAAAACTTAAGCAGCAACTTTTCCAATTTCCAATATTTATGTAATTCTCAAAACTTTTGGCCACGACTGTACTACGTGTACTGTACTTCTCTCCCCCACTTTACTGCTCTCAACCTGTACTCCACATACTATATTGCTCTCTACTAGTACTACAAGCACTGTACTGCGCTCAACTAAGGCTACTTTCACACTAGCGTTCGGAGCGGATCCGTCTGATGTTTCATCAGACGGATCCGCTCCGATAATGCAGACGTTCGCATCCGTTCAGAACGGATCCGTCTGCATTAAAACTTAGAAAATTTTCTAAGTATGAAAGTAGCCTGAGCGGATCCGTTCAGACTTTACATTGTAAGTCAGTACAGAGATCTATCCCATCATCTATTTATCCCCAGGACTGTGACTGTGACGAGGGGACATCCTCTGCGTTTGGAGGAAAGAAGGTTTGTACACAAACATAGAAAAGGGTTCTTTACGGTAAGAGCAGTGAGACTATGGAACTCTCTGCCTGAGGAGGTGGTGATGGTGAGTACAATAAAGGAATTCAAGAGGGGCCTGGATGTATTTCTGGAGTGTAATAATATTACAGGCTATAGCTACTAGAGAGGGGTCGTTGATCCAGGGAGTTATTCTGATTGCCTGATTGGAGTCGGGAAGGAATTTTTTATTCCCCTAAAGTGAGGAAAATTGGCTTCTACCTCACAGGGTTTTTTTTGCCTTCCTCTGGATCAACTTGTAGGATGACAGGCCGAACTGGATGGACAAATGTCTTTTTTCGGCCTTATGTACTATGTTACTATGTTACTAATGGGGAACGGATCCGCTTGAAGATTGAGCCATATGGTGTCATCTTCAAGCGGATCCGTCCCCATTGACTTACATTGTAAGTCTGGACGGACCCGCTCGCCTCCGCACGGCCAGGCGGACACCCGAACGCTGCAAGCAGCGTTCAGGTGTCCGCTCACTGAGCGGAGCGGAGGCTGAGCGCTGGCAGGCGGATGCATTCTCAGTGGATCCGCCTCCACTGAGAATGCATTGGGGCCAGACGGATGCGTTCGGGGCCGCTCGTGAGCCCCTTTAAACGGAGCGCACGATCGGACACCCGAACGCTCGTGTGAAAGTAGCCTAAGGATGATCAAACTGGTTTGTGATTTGTTTTGGGAGGAGAGAGAGACTAGTACACAGGTGTGTCTTTCTCAAAAATATATATGTGTTGTCTAAGGGGTCAAACCACGGTCACCTGACCAAAAACTCCTTTTAGGGGTTCTATCTATATGTTAAAACTTTAACCTTTATTATTTACTTTTAAAACTAAAATACTAAGAGAAACCAATACTACAAGGTAATTAAAAAATATCAGGTTGCAGTTTCGGGCTAAGTCAGTTAACTTGTGTCTTTTTTTGGGGGCGCTGTCGCTCGCTCTACATTCTATTTAAAAGGTGGTTAACCTCATGGATACTCTGTGGCCATGTACCACCGCAGGTTAGCAGGTGTGTTTTCAATGGTGAATTATTTGGTGTCCCTATAGGTCCTAAGTATAGAAATTTCTATTGTAAATAGATGAGATGTATTCCTATATCCCTATGCGACAGACATCCATCATTCATTCACACATCTCACACGCTGGGAGATCAGGCAGTTTGCCTCCAAACATTTGCACAATATGTATTGAGCTGGACAATGATTGTGACCCTACTGGTTGTGGATCTTGCCCGATACTGAAACCTGTCTAAAAATTGTAGATTGTCACTGGGGTAATAGCGTAACACGCTCTGTTTCGCCTGCCTAAATAAACTATCTATCCCCTCCCAAAGTATGGGTTCCACCAATCGAGTTGTGTTGCTGCGATTGACATGTGTATTAGCTCATCCTGTGGGCTTCACCATGATTGACAGGTGGGCGGGGGGAATGACATCAAACGAGTGCTACTCCTCTCCACCAATGAATTGAATCGCACACCCCCTTCCATAGTATCAATGATGATGCTTTCTTGCCGACTATCACGCGCGCCCTTCTGGGTACTGCGTGATTGCCATGTGTATCAACCCATCCTGTGAATAACAAGTAGGCGGGGGGAGTGACATCAGCCGAGTTTTTCTCCCCTCCAACAATGAGATGAATCGCACCCCCTTCCATTGTATCCCATCACTAATGATGCTTTCTTACCGCCTATTGCGCACTTCCTTCTGAGTGCTGCACCGAACCAGGGGGTGCGACGTCATGGAAGCGCCGCTTCCTTACTACCAGTACGATTCCCTTCCGCACAGACACGCCCCCATCCTCCATATCACATGACCAGTGTCTCTTGACAGGGGTAGGAGGTTGGACTATGTCATTCTCAATGCAGTAACCCTTTCCTTGCTGCTCATGTAGTAGTCAGCAAGTGATCACTGTGATACTATGGGAGTCCATGGACACCCTAGCAATGCCATAGGTGCCTCTCACACGGGCTATCCTATACCTTATCCGTTTCATGTATAGGATCAGTGACAGGGCAGGGGAATATGGTATGTATTGCAGGCTAATTTACCCCAAAATAAGGGCTTCTCAAATTTATAGTGTATTAGAATCTTATATCTACAGTCGTGGCCTAAAGTTTTGGGAAATATACATAAATATTGGAAATTGGAAAAGTTGCTGCTTAAGTTTTTATAATAGCAATTTGCATATACTCCAGAATGTTATGAAGAGTGATCAAATGAATTGCATAGTCCTTCTTTGCCATGAAAATTAACTTAATCCCAAAAAAAACTTTCCACTGCATTTCATTGCTGTCATTAAAGGACCTGCTGAGATCATTTCAGTAATCGTCTTGTTAACTCAGGTGAGAATGTTGACGAGCACAAAGCTGGAGATCAATATGTCAGGCTGACTGGGTTAAAATGGCAGACTTGACATGTTAAAAGGAGGGTGATGCTTGAAATCATTGTTCTTCCATTGTTAACCATGGTGACCTGCAAAGAAACGCGTGCAGCCATCATTGCGTTGCATAAAAATGGCTTCACAGGCAAGGATATTGTGGCTACTAAGATTGCACAATTTATAGGATCATCAAGAACTTCAAGGAAAGAGGTTAAATTCTTGTTAAGAAGGCTTCAGGGCGTCCAAGAAAGTCTAGCAAGTGCCAGGATCGTCTCCTAAAGAGGATTCAGCTGCGGGATCAGAGTGCCACCAGTGCAGAGCTTGCTCAGGAATGGCAGCAGGCAGGTGTGAGCGCATCTGCACACACAGTGAGGCGAAGACTTTTGGAAGATGGCCTGGTGTCAAGAAGGGCAGCAAAGAAGCCACTTCTCTCCAAAAAAAACACCAGGGACAGATTGATCTTCTGCAGAAAGATTGCTGAGGACTGGGGCAAAGTCATATTCTCCGATGAAGCCTCTCTCCGATTGTTTGGGGCATCTGGAAAAAGGCTTGTCCGGAGAAGAAAAGGTGAGCTCTACCATCAGTCCTGTGTCATGCCAACAGTAAAGCATCCTGAGACCATTCATGTGTGGGGTTGCTTCTCATCCAAGGGAGTGGGCTCACTCACAATTTTGCCCAAAAACACAGCCATGAATAAAGAATGGTACCAAAACACCCTCCAACAGCAACTTCTTCCAACAATCCAACAACAGTTTGGTGAAGAACAATGCATTTTCCAGCACGATGGAGCACCGTGCCATAAGGCAAAAGTGATAACTAAGTGGCTTGGGGACCAAAACGTTGACATTTTGGGTCCATGGCCTGGAAACTCCCCAGATCTTAATCCCATTGAGAACTTGTGGTCAATCCTCAAGAGGCGGGTGGACAAACAAAAACCCACTAATTCTGACAAACTCCAAGAAGTGATTATGAAAGAATGGGTTGCTATCAGTCAGGAATTGGCCCAGAAGTTGATTGAGAGCATGCCCAGTCGAATTGCAGAGGTCCTGAAAAAGCAGGACCAACACTGCAAATACTGACTCTTTGCATAAATGTCATGTAATTGTCAATAAAAGCCTTTTGAAACGTATGAAGTGCGTGTAATTATATTTCACTACATCACAGAAACAACTGAAACAAAGATCTAAAAGCAGTTTAGCAGCAAACTTTGTGAAAACTAATATTTGTGTCATTCTCAAAACTTTTGGCCACGACTGTACACTAATGGCAATATCGGCATTATATGGCTACTTAACTCCTTACATGGATCATAGCTTACTAAATGAAAGCTGTGTATGAGAAGCCCTCAATTGCTCCTGTAATCATTTCAGATCCAAATTTCCACTTCTTGGTCCCAGTTTTATTCTTGCAATACCCTAGAATTTTAACACTTCGGGGTTTCCATTGTGTATGTATGCAAAATGTCTGTAGAGAGGGGTATCCTTTTTAGTATTGATAGCACTGACGTGTCCAGAAATTCTTCTTCTTAGTTCCTGTATTGTTTTGCCCACATATAACTTTGGACAGGTGTACGTTGCCACGTACACAATGCCGCTGCTGCGGCAATTAAAAAATTCCCTGATAGTGTATTCCCGACCATCTACTGGGTTCCTGATTTTTTTTTATTCTGGGTAAGTATTTACAAAATGTACAGTTACCACAGGGGAATAAGCCCTGTATCTGACTTCAGCCATAATGCATTATCCGTATGTATTTTAGGCAGAAAACTGTGGACCAGATGGTCCCTGACATTCTGCCTCCTTCTATATGTGATACTCGGATATGCAGGAAAGACCGTCCAAAGATCAGCGTCACTCGTACGTATTCTCCAGCGTTTTTTAAAAATCCCCATCATTTGTTGGTAGTGACTATCAAAGGTGCCGATACATCTAATTATCTGAGTTTTCTGGTAAGTATCCTTGATGTTTTTTGATACTATCAACTCCTCTCTTTTTTGATTTTTCGCTCTATTGTATGCTTTTTTCAGGGGTTTGCGTGGGTAACCCCTTGCCCTGAAAAACATCTATAGAGTTCCCCTGCCTCTTTTTCAAAGGCTTCCTTTGTACTGCAATTTCTTTTGGCTCTTAAATACTGACCAACTGGAATCCCATTTTTTATTGCTTTCGGATGCCAGCTGGACCAGTGGTGGAAATTATTGGTGGAAGTTTTTTTCCTAAAAATCTCTGTCTGCATCTGTCCATTTTCATCTTTGCTGATTTTTAAATCCAGGAAGCAAATTTCCTGCAAATGAATTTCGCTTGTGAAGTGCATGCCAATTGTGTTGACATTCAGTTTCTCAACAAAATCATGGAACAATTGTAATTCTCCATCCCAAAATATAAGGACGTCATCAATAAATCTGCCCCAAAATAAAATGTGCCTGGTAAACAGTGAAAAAGTATCAGAAAAAACTATATGAACCTCCCACCACCCTAAAAGTAAATTAGCGCACATGGCGTACCCATAGCGGTACCTTTCGTCTGATGGTAAAAGGTACCACTATGGATAAAATAATTATGTGTGAGTACAAATCTCAATAAATCCAAAACGAAACAATTGTGTTCAAAAAAAGATTTGTGTTAAAAAAAGCGTGCTCTTAGTATCCAGATAGGATTTCGCTGCCCTGATGCCTATTTCATGTTCTATGTTGCTGTATAGCGCCTCGACGTCAATACTGGCTAGATACGCCGAGGCTGGTAATGTGATGTCATTGATTTTCACCAGTATGTCACTGGTGTCCTTTAGATAGGAAGGTAATGATGTAACAAAAGGTCTTAATAGTGCATCTATATATTCACTGGTTGGTTGCGTGAGTGAATCATTGCCTGAAACTATTGGTCGTCCTGGTATAGGAGTCTTGTTCTTGTGGATTTTAGGGAGTGCGTAAAATGTTGCAATGGTGGGATGTTTATTAAAAAGAAATTCAAATTCCTCCTTTGATATTAATTTGCAGTCCTTAGCTTTTGTAAGGATAGTGTGTAATTCACAGAGATATTTATCTGTAACGCATCTCCTGGCACCCCGACCGGGTACCTCCGTCGATAGATGCTCCTAGTGCTTTCCGAGGACTCCAAGCACTCCACTTAACACCGTAAGCGCTGCAGACCCCACGAGCCGCCGAAGCTTGGTTGAGGTCTCACCGTCTCCTACCCACCCTGGACCTACGGCAAGGCTCCAGGCTCCAGTGGGTGAACCTCTCCTAAATCCAGAGAGCAGGAACAGCTCTCGTAAGAGCTAGTAGTTATGCCAGGGGAGTATAGCAAATCTTCGGCGTATAGCAATCCCCCAGTGTCGATCAGTTACCCAAACACCAGACTCAACATGATAAAGGGTAAAACAGGAACTCTTTATTGAGGGCTACCCGCCCGTATTTATGCAGGTCCCCATCTGGTGGACACTCCCCTAGGGCAGTGGTCCCCAACCACCGGGCCGCGGCCCAGGACCGGGCCGTGGAGGATTGTTAGCCGGGCCGGGGCGATCAGGGCAGTCTTTAACTCTGTACTAATGAAGCGCTTCCATTATGGAAGCGCTTCATTAGTACAGAAGGACCAGGGAGCGGTGAAGGATCTGTACTCACCGCTTCCTGGTCCTCGGCTCGGCTATCGGCTGTGCATGGCTGCGCACAGCGTGAGGTCTCTCTGTGACCTCACGCTGTGCGCCGCTATACACAGCCAGCCGACAGCAGAATGAAGAGGATCGCGATGGTGACCAGGAGCAGGAGAGGTAAGTGTTTATTTTATTTGCACTGGGGGCTGATGGCTGACCTGGGGGACATGGGGCTGACATGAGGGACATGGGGCTGACATAAAGGGGCTAATGGGGGGCTTATGGCTGACATGAGGGGCTAATGAGGGGCTAACGGCTGACATGAGGGGCTAATCATGGCTGACATGAGGGGCTAATAGGGGGCTTATGGCTGACATGAGGGGCTAATGGGGGGCTTATGGCTGACATGAGGGGCTAATGGGGGGCTTATGGCTGACATGAGGGGCTAATGGGGGGCTTATGGCTGACATGAGGGGCTAATGGGGGGCTTATGGATGACATGAGGGGCTAATGGGGGGCTTATGGCTGACATGAGGGACTAATGGGGGGCTTATGGCTGACATGAGGGGCTAATGGGGGGCTTATGGCTGACATGAGGGGCTAATGGGGGGCTTATGGCTGACATGAGGGGCTAATGGGGGGCTTATGGCTGACATGAGGGGCTAATGGCTGACATGAGGGGCTAATGGGGGGTTTATGGCTGACATGAGGGGCTAATGGGGGCTTATGGCTGACATGAGGGCTAATGGGGGGCTTATGGCTGACATGAAGGGCTAATGGGGGGCTTATGGCTGATGTGAGGGGCTAATGGGGGCTTATGGCTGACATGAGGGGCTAATGGGGGCTTATGGCTGACATAAGAGGCTAATGGGGGGCTTATGGCTGACATGAGGGGCTAATAGGGGGCTTATGGCTGACATGAGGGGCTAATGGGGGGCTTAAGGCTGACATGAGGGGCTAATGGGGGGCTTATGGCTGACATGAGGGGCTAATGGGGGCGTATGGCTGACATTGGGGGGCTTATGGGTGACATTGGGGGGCTTATGGGTGACATTGGGGGGGTTTATGGCTGACATTGGGGGGGTTTATGGCTGACATTGGGGGGGTATATGGCTGACATTGGGGGGGTTTATGGCTGACATTGGGGGCTGATAGATGGTCTGACCTGAGGTGTAATGAAAAATATTTTTTTCTTATTGTTCTCCTCTAAAACTAGGTGCATCTTATAGGGCGAAAAATACGGTACAGTGCAGCAGAGACCAGTGCAGCAGAGACCAGTGCAGCAGAGACCATAGTCAGTTTATATAGTCATTATATAGTGTTATATATTTTAATATGCACCTTGTGTTTTGTTATGCGCGTGAATCAGTCAGCCCCGCCCACCCCCTAATCCCCGCCCCTCCCCCCCCCCCGGTCCATGGGAAAATTGTCTTGCATGAAACCGGTCCTTGGTGCAAAAAAGGTTGGGGACCACTGCCCTAGGGGACCAGATGGGCGACTGTGATACAGGACAGATATGCAGCAATTCAGGATACACAGACACAATACATCCCCACAATGCATCATGGTTTCCTCCCCTCTGCCCTGGAGACACCCGAGGAGTAATTCAATTATCTCTCAGGACAAAGGGAAATCGCCAATACACATGTGGGGACAACAGGACAGAAATCACCATTTAAACAACCCTTACAGTAAACACAGACATTTAACATATCCGCAGATAGCTCAAGTCTGAGTGCATATTATTAGGTGAATGGCACTCAGACTACACAAATACAATAAAATTTTCTATCTGGGTACCCTCACATAACATACAATACAATTCCAAAGACAGATATGTCTGTCACACAACTCAAAACCCCACATATCCCCATACTGTATACATCCATGGATAGCTCTGATCTGGGTGAACAACATATCCAAAAATCACCCAGATCCGAGCAGGGGTTCACGAATTCCATGGAAGTCACATTTGGCCGACCGCAAGCATGGCTTTCCTGCCCAAAACAGTTCCACAGATTTAAGCTGTGCGGTCGGTCTGTCTTCTCGTTTAAAGTTAGTATGGGCCATAATCGTGAGGCAAGAGGCTGGTAGCCAGGCCCCTCCAAAACCCAGTAGCGAGGTTGGTTTCGCCACATTATCCGTAGGATTTTCCGGTATGATCTCATATGTTGTGTCATCTTTTAATAATCTCTCAATCATCTGCTCATAGTCTGTTCTATTTTGAATCACAATATTGCCTCCCTAAAACTAGGTTTTAGATTTATTGAGATTTGTACTCACACAATTATTTTATCCATAGCGGTACCTTTTGCCATCCGATGAAAGGTACCGCTATGGGTACGCCATGTGCACCGACTTTTGCTAATTTATTTTTAGGGTGGTGGGAGGTTCATATAGTTTTTTCTGATGCTTTTTCACAATTTACCAGGCAGATTTTATTTTGGGGCAGATTCATTGATGACGTCCTTATATTTTGGGATGGAGAATTTACTTCCCAGAAAACTCAGGTAATTAGATGTATCGGCACCTTTAATAGTCACCACCAACAAATGATGGGGATTTCTTTTAAAACACTGGAGAATACTTACGAGTGACGCTGATCTTAAGAGGGTCTTGCCAGCATATCCGAGTATCACATATAGAAGGGGGCAGAATGTCAGGGACCATCTGGTTCACAGTTTTCTGCCTAAAATACATACGGACAATGCATTATGGCTGAAGTCAAAGATAAAGGGCTCATTTCACTGTGGTAACTGTACATTACCCAGAATTAAAAAAAAAATCAGGAACCCAGTAGATGGTTTTTTTTATTGCCGCAGCAGCGGCATTGTGTACGTGGCAACGTGCACCTGTCCAAAGTTATATGTGGGCAAAACAATACTGGAACTAAGAAGAAGAATTTCTGGACACGTCAGTGCTATCAATACTAAAAAGCATACCCCTCTCTACAGGCATACGTACACAATGGAAACCACAAAGTGTTCAAATTGTGGGGTATTGCAAGAATAAAACTGGGACCAAGAAGAGAAATTTGGATCTGAAATTATTACAGGAGGAAGCCAGATGGATTTATAGACTACAATCCATGAGTCCGAGGGGCCTCAATGAGGGCTTCTCATACACAGATTTCATTTAGTAAACTATGATCCATGTAAGGAGTTAAGTAGCCATATAATGCCGATATTGCCATTAGTGTAGATATAAGATGCTAATACACTATAAATTTGAGAAGCCCTTATTTTTGTGTAAATTAGCCTGCAATACATACCATATTCCCCTCCCCTCCCCTGTCACTGATCCTATACATGAAAGGGATAAGGTATAGGATAGCCCGTGTGAGAGGCACCTATGGCATTGCTAGGGTGTCCATGGACATAGTATCACAGTGATCACTTGCTGACTACTACATGAGCAGAAAGGAAAGGGTTACTGCATTGAGAATGACATAGTCCAACCTCCTACCCCTGTCAAGAGACACTGGTCACGTGATATGGAGGATGGGGGCGTGTCTGTGTCGAGGTGAATCGTACTGGTAGTAAGGAAGCAGCGCTTCCGTGACGTCGCACGCCCCTGGTTCAGAGCAGCACTCAGAAGGACGCACGCAATAGGCGGTAAGAAAGCATCATTAGTGATGCGATATAATGGAAGGGGGTGTGTCTTTGGTGCGATTCATCAAATTGGTGGAGGGGAGCGACGCTCGGCTGATGTCACTCCCCCCGCCTACTTGTTATTCATAGGATGAGTTGATATACATGCCAATCGCACAGTACCCAGAGGGACGCGCGTGATAGGCGGCAAGAAACCATCATCAGTGATGCGATACTATGTAAGGGGGTGTGCGATTCAATTCATTGGTGGAGAGGAGTAGCACTCGGCAGATGTCACTCCTCCTGCCCACCTGTCAATCCTGGTGAAGCCCACAGGATGGGCTAATACACATGTCAATCGCAGCAAAACAACTCGTGATAGGCGGTAAGAAAGCATCATCAGTGATGCAATACTATGTAGGGGGGGGGGGGGGTGCGATTCAATTCATTGGTGCAGAGGAGCAGCACTCGGCTGATGTCACTCCCCCCGCCCACCTGTCAATCCTGGTGAAGCCCACAGGACGGGCTAATACACATGTCAATCACAGCAACACAACTCGATTGGTGGAACCCATACTTTGGGAGGGGATAGATAGTTTATTTAGGCAGGCAAAACAGAGCATGTCACGCTATTACCCCAACTCCCCTGACGAAGCCGCATCGCACCAAAACATGTCGGGTGGGGTAGTGACAATCTACAATTTTTAGACAGGTTGTAGTATAGGGCAAGATCCACAACCACTAGGGTCGCAATCATTGTCCAGCTCAATATATATTGTGCAAATGTTCGGAGGCAAACTGCCTGATCTCCCAGCGTTTGAGATGAGTATTTTTGTTTTAAAAGTAAATAATAAAGGTTAAAGTTTTAACATATAGATAGGACACCTAAAAAGAGTTTTTGGTCAGGTGACCATGGTTTGATGTTTGCTACAATCTCCTGAGGGCCATAAAGGGACAAAAATCTGGTTCTTTGTCTAAAGCCTCATGCACACGGCCGTTGTTTGGGTCCGCATCCGAGCCGCCATTTTGGCAGCTCAGATGCGGACCCATTCACTTCAATGGGGCCGCAAAAGATGCGGACAGCACTTCGTGTGCTGTCTGCATCCGTTGCACCATTCTGTGGCCCCGCAAATAAAAATAGAATATGTCCTATTTTTGTCCGTTTTGCAGACCGCAAAAAAACAGAAAGGTCGTGTGCATGCGGCCTAAGGGGTACTCTTTCCCATTATGGAGAGCCAATGGTATGCTAAGTACTAGTTTGTGTAGTATTGTAGGCCAAGCGATGCGCCTGGTACGCCAAGTACATGTGTACAGTGTTGTAGACCAGGCGATGCACCTGGTACGCGGAGTACATGTGTGCAGTATTGTAGGCCAGGCGATGGCCCTCTGGGTTGTTGGGAAAAATATTCATATTAGCTTTCCTAAACCTATCTGACCTGGCAGTTGTTAGACATGATAATTTGCATATATTTTCCCCCAGAAATCCAGAGGAACATTGTCTAGCCTACAATAGTCATCACATATATCAACTGGTCTTTTCCTAGAAACCAAGAGTAGTCTGGCATACAATACTCATGCACCCCAAAAAGTATCCCACAAGGTAAGTCAATCAAGTAAGATACATTTCTTTTGAGATATTATGGTTCTCTTGTCCATATAGAAAGAGAACTAGCTTGCATGTACATACAGAGGTGTAAGCTTTGTAAGATCTTGTCTCACTTTTAGTTGAAGGTTACTTTGAAGGTGTCTCTCTCTGAGTTTGATCCAAAAGAGTGAAATAAAGTTGCTGAAGGTGTTATCCGTCTTTGCTATACTGATTATGTATCCTCAGGTGAATAGGAAGAAGCTGTCCCATTTAAGTGAGGGCTCAGGGGTAACCTCAGGGTGGGTACTATTTCTATTATGGAGACCAGTTGATATATGTGATGACTATTGTAGGCTAAACGACACTTGCTTGTAACATTCTCAAAGTGCAGCATTACTAAGTGCATCTGAGATATTCAGGAGACTAACTTAGAGCTTTTACACTGTAGCAGAAATTCAGCTGTGTTTTTGGTGGCTACTCAGACACTGTGCTTCAAAACAGGTAAGGAATTTGTTAGACAGGTTTTTGCTATTGTCTGATTGCAAATGAGCATAGGGTGATTAAGGTGTTAAATTTGTTGTTGTGGGAGGAGCTTTTGTGGGAGTGTGGTGTAAATATAGCAACATAGTATTAGCTTGCCTAATTATAGCTTGCAGCATTACTAAGTGCATATGAGATATTCAGGAGATAATCTGGAGGTGGATACAACCTAAAAAAGTAAGATTTGTTTGTTTAAAATCGTTTTCCTCTTTAAAATGGCAGACCTGGTTCTGTGCAGGAATTGTTGTGAATTTCAGGTTTCACTCTTCGGAGGTTTGGATGCTATCTGATCTGTAGACAGCTCTCCATAATGCAGCAGGAAATTGCATTTTTAAAATCTGAGATTTGTAAATTAACTGTTAAACAAACTTAGGCTAGGAATGTTGCAATGCCACTGCCACAGAGGCCCCCTAGAAATGGAAGATGGGTTACTGCAGGTTCTGGTAGAGTTAGAGTTGTTGATAGAAGAGATGTCCCACAGTCTGTGGCTCTCCATAATTCATTTGCACCACTTTCAGAGCGCAAGAGCAACATGGAGGATGGCTCAGGCACAGTGGGTGAGGAACAATCATCTCCTATGCCTAAAGTATGCAAGACTGCAGCCAAAGACAAAAAGGATAAGGTGAGGAATGATGGTAAGCAGCTGTTGGTGGATGATTCTATCATTAGAGGTGTGAAGTTTGAGGAAAATGGTTTTGCGAGATGTCTCCCTGGTGCTACCGCTAGCAGGGACAGATGACGCATCCTTAATATTGTTAGGCAAGCAAAGCAGGAAAGGGAGGTGGATGTTATTATCCATCTTGGGACAAATGATCTAGCTTGCAATGAGGTTTCAAAGGTGAAGGAAGATTTTCACACACTTGGTAATGATATACGGGAGGTTGCATCGACTGTTTCATTTTCTGCAGTTTTGCCTGTGCATAACCTTCAACATGACAGGAAGATGCTCATTAAGGAATTCAATGTATGGCTTGGTGAATGGTGTCTGAACCAAGGGTTTGGCTTTGTGTCTCATGTTATCTCTCGTTGGAATGGAAAAGAACTGTACAAGAAAGATGGTTTGCATCTTTCTCTTAAGGGAACGAATGTCCTCAGTGAACAGTTCAAAGTATTTGCTAAGAAGCATTTAAACTAGGAAAGGGGGGGCAAAAGAGTGATAATCCAGCAGTCTGACTGCCCCCTGGAACAATGCCAGAAGATGCCAGTAGCACATAGGTTAAGAAATGACAAGCTCAGAGTATTGTCTCCAAAGGCTTGCAGTTTAGGGAATAAGATCAATGAACTTGAGTCTATAATGGCATCTGAGATTATAGATTTAGTGGCCGCTACTGAGACATGGTTCAATGGGAGTAATGACTGGGATATAACAATACCAGGGTTCTCTCTATATAGGAAAGACAGAGAAGGCAATACAGGGGGAGGGGTGGCCCTGTATGTGAAAGATAGCATAAAATCTAATTTAATACAAGTTAGCGAGACCAATTTAGGGAGTCAGTTTGGGTTACGTTGCAGCTTGATAATCATAAGGTAATTCGTGTAGGTGTGATATATAGACCACCTAGCAAAGTCAAAGAATTAGATGATCGACTAGTTGAGAGAATAGCTAAAATGACATTGAAAGGGGAAGTTATCATTATGGGAGACTTTAATCTTCCTGATGTAAACTGGAAAACCAAAATAGCTAGTTCTGCCAGGAGTACAGATATTCTAAATTCCCTACTGGAATTATCTCTACACAAAGTAGTGGAGGAGCCAACCCGGAAAAAGGCCATTTTAGATTTAGTATTCACAAATGGGAATTTGGTATCTGATATTACTGTAGGGGAAAGCTTGGGATCTAGTGATCACCAGTCAGTGTGGTTTACTATAAGTACAGTGACTGAGTCACACCACACAAAAATAAAAGTTTTAGATTTTAGAAAAACTGACTTTTCTAAAATTAGATTAGTGGTATACGAGTCCCTATCAGATTGGAACAGTTTCAATGGAGTCCAGGAGAAATGGGACTACTGAAGGCAACAGATAATTGCATTAGGCTTGTCAGTAAAAGCAAAAAAAGGAAGAGACCACTGTGGTACTAAGCAGAAGTGGCCAAAATCATTAAAAACAAAAAGATAGCATTTAGTAATTATAAAAAAAAAACGAGGATGACAGGCAAATTTATAAGATTAGGCAGAGAGAGGCCAAGCAAGTTATAAGAGCTTCTAAAGCACAGGCAGAAGAGAAATTAGCTCAGTCAGTCAAAAAAGGCGATAAGACATTCTTTAGATACATAAATGAAAAAGGAAACTAAAACAAGGAATTACCAAATTAAAAACAAAAGAAGGAAGGTATATGGAAGAAAATAAAGAACTAGCTGACTGCCTCAATGAATACTTCTGTTCAGTTTTTACAAAGGAAAATCAAGGAAAAGGACCTCAGTTAGGAAGGAAGACTAATGAATCTTTTGATGCATGTGTCTTTACAGAGGAAGAGGTTCTAAGTCAGCTGTCTAAAATTAATACAAATAAGTCACAGGGGCCTGATGGGATACACCCAAAGCTATTTAAAGAGCTCAGCGGTGAACTAGCAAAACCATTAACAGATTTATTTAACCAATCACCGGCAACAAGAGTCGTCCCAGAAGATTGGAAATTAGCAAATGTTGTGCCCATTCACAAGAAAGGTAGTAGGGAGCAATCGGACAACTATAGGCCAGTAAGCCTGACATCAATAGTGGGGAAATTGATGGAAACCATACTTAAGGGGAGGATTGTGGAACAACTAAAATCCCATGGATTGAAAAACGAAAAACAGCATGGGTTTACTTCAGGGAGATCATGTCAAACTAATCTTATAGATTTTTTTGATTGGGTGACTAAAATAATAGATGGCAGAGGTGCAGTAGACATCACTTATCTAGACTTTAGTAAGGCTTTTGATACTGTCCCACATAGAAGGCTTATCAATAAATTGCAGTCTTTGTGCTTGGACTCCCATATTGTTGAATGGATTAGGCAGTGGCTGAGGGACAGGCAACAGAGGGTTGTAGTCAAAGGAGTATATTCAGACCATGGTCTTGTTACCAGTGGGGTACCTCAGGGATCTGTTCTAGGACCCATATTGTTTAATATCTTTATCAGCGAAATTGCAGAAGGCCTCGATGGTAAGGTGTGTCTTTTTTCTGATGACACAAAGATTTTTAACAGGGTTGATGTTCCTGGAGAGGTACACCAAATGGAAAAGGATTTAGGAAAACTAGAGGAATGGTCAAAAATCTGGCAACTAAAATGTAATGTTGATAAGTGCAAGATAATGCACCTGGGGTGTAAAAACCCAAGAGCAGAATATAAAATCAGTGATACAGTCCTAACCTCTGAGGAAAGGGATTTAGGGGTCATTATTTCGGAAGACTTAAAAGGTAGGCAGACAATGTCATAGAGCAGCAGGAAATTCTAGCAGAATGCTTGGGTGCATAGGTAGGCATTACCAGTAGAGAGAGGGAGGTGCTCATGCCGCTCTACAGAGCACTAGTGAGACCTCATTTGGAGTATTGTGCTCAGTACTGGAGACCATATCTCCAGAAGGATATTGATACTTTGGAGAGAGTTCAGAGAAGAGCTACTAAACTGGTACATGGATTGCAGGATAAAACTTACCAGGAAAGATTAAAGGACCTCAACATGTATAGCTTGAAAGAAAGACGAGACAGAGGGGATATGATAGAAACTTTTAAATACATAAAGGGAATCAACAAGGTAAAAGAGGAGAGAATATTTAAAAGAAGAAAAACTGCTACAAGAGGACATAGTTTTAAATTAGAGGGGCAAAGGTTTAAAAGTAATATCAGGAAGTATTACTTTACTGAGAGAGTAGTGGATGCATGGAATAGCCTTCCTGCAGAAGTGGTAGCTGCAAATACAATGAAGGAGTTTAAGCATGCATGGGATAGGCATAAGACCATCCTTCATATAAGATGGGGCCCAAGGGCTATTCATAGTATTCAGTATATTGGGTAGACTAGATGGGCCAAATGGTTCTTATCTGCCGAACACATTCTATGTTTCCTCTGGATCGCTGAGTAAAATATATGCAAATTATCATGACTAACATATGCCGGCATCAGGTTTAGGAAAGCTAATTTAAGAACAAACCGCTCCTCTGGACACCAGTTGAGGGCTCTGTGTGTCTCGTAAACAAAGAAAGTGACTTATAAGTTTTCTGTTGTTTTTTCTTTTATGTAAGCACTTTCTAGTAGTTATGTGGATATTTTTTTTTTAATCTCTATTTTATTTTATTTTTTTACTTCTTTTTACTACTTTGGAAAGAATAAACAGTTCACCCATAGAATTATGGTCTCAGGTTCCAATACTTTCAAGTTACAATGGTTTTTCCAGCATAAAATATTTGTAATGAACTAAAATTAGAGGGAGCACTATAAAGGTAGATATTTAACCTTTGCCCGACCTCCCCTGTAATACTAGGGCAGAGGTCGGATCTTTAAAGATGGTACCTGCTCGCGAGCACAATGGAGCCATAGCTGCTGGGTTTCTGCTGTTTTATACAGCAGACACCCGGGTATAATGTCTGCTATCAGCAGAAATGCTGATTGTAGGCGTTTAACCCCTCAGATCCCACAGTCAAATGAGACCATGGCACCTGAGATTGTAAAACCCGGAAGCGCTGCCACCTGCAGGCCTACACTTGGAAAAGCATTGGAGCAGGCCCCGGACTTTCACAAGCAAGAATGGCTTCTCCGATCACCATGTGGGGGCAGCACTACATTGGAATATACTGAATGTTCTATCTATGAATGGATTTATTTTCATTAATATATAGAATTCGCAATCTAAGGGTTGCATGATGTTGGGCCCTTGGGGTGTAAATGAAAGTAAAAAAAAAAGTAAAACAGTAATAAAAAAAAGAAAAATTATAAAAAATAAAGAAATTAAAAAATATATATCAAGGGCACCACCACATGCAAAAATGCTCATATTAAAATATAAAAATATTTATTCCATACGGCGAACAGCATAATGGAAAAATAAACATCGAATTGGCTGATTTTTTGGCATTTCACCTCCCCAAAAAATTAAATAAAAAGTGACCAAAAAGTCCCACACTCCAAACTGGTATGAATAAAAACTACACATCATTGTGTAAAAACCGAGCCCTCACACATTTCCATAGACATAACTATAAAAAAGTTATGGGGTCAAAATATGGCGATGAAAAGAAAAGTTTTTATTTTAAGTGTTAAAGGGGTTGTCCGAGTTATTTTTTTGTTCTTTCTATGTTTCTAATGTAACAGATTTCCAATTAACTCACTTTATCTCCAGTGGCTGGTTTCTCAGATTTCAGAGGGTCACATGACCTGTGATGTCAGCTTCTCTCCCTGCTCTGATAAAGTTCATTTACAAGCCTGTAAAGGAGACGTCACTGTGCTGGCCACGCCCCCCCCCCTTCACTGCCATCTGGTCTCTCCTAGGATTCTCAACCCCCTCAGCTGCACAGACTGGGTAGCTGCAGCAGTGCCAATTCTGGGCACAGGAGCTGACAGACTAGAGAGAGCATTGCACAAGAAGGTAGGGTGAAGATCCTGTGTGTATTAGCAGTGTCATTATACAGCTGGGACTTGTAGTTCTACACTTACAAGTAGCTGTTGATTCTCCCAGCACTCAGGGCAGCTCTTGTATCCACTCCCTTAGCAGTGTCATTATACAGCTGGGACTTGTAGTTCTACACATACAACATGCTGTTGATTCTCTCAGCACTCAGGGCAGCTCTTGTATCCACTCCCTTAGCAGTGTCATTATACAGCTGGGACTTGTAGTCCTACACATACAACATGCTGCTGATTCTCCCAGCAGGCAGACATGTCACTCAGGGCAGCTCTTGTAGCCACTCCCTTAGCAGAGCAGGGGGAGGGGCAGAGATTGTTTTTATTGCATGTAAACAAAGGGCAAGAAAAGAACCAGGGAAATTAGGAAATATAGTTTTTTTTGCATAAAACTTGCTTAGCTTAGTTATATATTGCTGCCCATCAGATTTTCCGTGCTATATTATTTTTTTTTTCATAACTCGGACAACCCCTTTAAAATACAAGAAAAACTATAGAAGTGTATAACTATATAAGTTTTAACGCATAGGAAAGGAATTTAAATTTTCACCATTTTTTTTCCCACCCTCCCACTACATTATATGCAATATTAAGTGGTTCTATTGGAAATGAAAACTTGTTTCGCAAAAAAACAAGCCCTCATACGGCTATGTGAATGAAAAAATAAAAAAGTTATGGCCCTGGGAAGGCAAGGAGTAAAAAACGCAAAAACAAAAAGTTGTCAGGGGTAGAAGGGGCTAATAGTGTATAAACTGCAATATAGGGGGGGGGGGGGAACTATTTATAAAGAACATTGAAGAAGAAAAAAAAAGATTAACCTGCACATTAATTTTCCATTAAGCAATTTCTAAAAGTTTTAAATAGCAATTTATACTAAAATCTGCAGTGATCTACAAAAGAACTTCAATTTAGAGGAGGTGTTGTATTACAATTTTGAAATTGATTTATTAAGCAGAGCAGAACTTTGTTTTATTTCTCCGTATGAGAAAAACACAAGATCCAGTTAATTGATTTTCAGAGAAAAGAAGCATTTAATTTTTAATGAGACTCTCATTTTACCATTCCTTGTAAGGCCCAAGAGTTCTGGTATTTAAATGGTCCAAAAACCCAAGAAAAGTCGATGTCAAGATGCTATATTTCAAATATTAATTGAAGTCAATAACTATTGTAGCTGTAAAATTCAGTAAGTAAATTTTTCCATTTAGTTTAGATTCTTACAATGGCTGGTACTTAATACAAAGTATATACAGAGCAATACAGTTAAATTGACTCTTTCTTGCCAGGAAACCTAACAAAGATAAGCAGAACTTATTATTTGCATTCAAGTGACCCTGTGAGGAGACCTTGACACTTTAAAGGTTTTGTCCAAGATCATTAAAAATCTTGGACAAGCCCCAAAAGGGTTTTCCGAGATCTAAATACTAATAACCAATCCTCCGGGACCCCCGCCAATCAGTTGTTTGAGAAGGTACTGGCGCTCCTGTTAGTGCCTCAGCCTTCTCAATGCTCTCCAAGCACAGTGCCGTACATTGTATAGTGGTTGTGCTTGGTATCGCAGCTTAGCCCTATTCACTTCTATGGGGATGAGCTGCACCTTAGGAAAAGTTGCGAGAAGGCTATGGTGCTACGGTAAGGACCGCTGACTTCTCGAACAGCGGATTGTCCGGGATCCCATTTGTTGGACCCCACTGATCAGATACTGATGACCAAGAGGACAAGTCACAGTAAGCAAGTCCTGGAAAACTCCTTTAAATGGTTTAAAATAAAAAGCATGCTATACTCACTCCTTTATCCCATGCCTTTTTTTCTGCATCGGTTCTCCTGCCACTGTGTATCTACAAACAGCAGTGATGATGTGCCTAGACACAGCACAGTCAATCATGTGCCTTGCCCCAGCATGGCTTATGATTTTTTTTTTTTACATACATATATACATAGTCCTGATCAAAAGTTGAAGACCACTTGAAAAATGGCAAAAAATCATATTTAGCATGGCTGGATCTTAACAAGGTTCCAAGTAGAGCTTCAACATTCAACAAGAAGAAATGGGAGTGAGACAAAACATTTTTTGAGCATTCAATTTAATGAAAACAACGAATAAACTGAAACAGGCTGTTTTTCAGCTAATCAAAAGTTTAGGACCACACCTCCAAAAAAAACCTAAACCCCCCCAAAACAAAAATCCAACTTCCAAACATGAACTCAGTAATGAGTAGCTCCGCCGTTATTGTTGATCACTTCAAAAATTCGTTTCGGCATGCTTGATGCAAGCGTTTCCATGAGGTGAGTGGAAACATTTCTCCAAGAGGTGAAGACTGCCGCACGAAGGCCATCTACTGTCTGGAACTGTTGTCCATTTTTGTAAACTTCCCTTGCCATCCATCCCCAAAGGTTCTCAATTGGATTTAAATCAGGGGAACACGCAGGATGGGCCAAAAGAGTGATGTTATTCTCCTGGAAGAAGTCCCTTGTCCTGCGGGCATTGTGTACTGTAGCGTTATCCTTTTGAAAAACCCAGTCGTTACCACACAGACGAGGGCCTTCAGTCATGAGGAATGCTCTCTGCAACATCTGGACATAGCCAGCGGCCGTTTGACGCCCCTGCACTGCCTGAGCTCCATTGTTCCACTGAAGGAAAAAGCACCCAGACCATTATGGCGCCGCCTCCACTGTGGCGCGTAGAAAACATCTCAGGTGGGATCTGCTTGTCATGCCAGTAACGTTGGAAACCATCAGGACCTTCAAGGTTAAATTTTTTCTCATCTGAGAATAAAACTTTCTTCCACCTTTGAATGTCCCATGTTTGGTGCTCTCTTGCAAAGTCCAAACGAGCAGTTCTGTGGCGTTCAAGGAGACAAGGTCTTTGAAGACGTTTTGTTTTGAAGCTCTTAAGTCTCAGATACCGTCTGATGTTTATGTGGCTGCAGTCAGCACCAGTAAGGGCCTTAATTTGGGTCGAGGATCGTGCAGTATCTTGACGGACAGCCAATTGGATCCTCCGGCTCAGTGCTGGTGAAATTTATTTGGGTCTTCCACTTGACTTTTTTGTTTCATAACCCTCAGGATCATTTAAGAAATTCCAAATGACTGTCTTACTGCGTCCCACCTCAGCAGCGATGGCGCTCTGTGAGAGACCCTGCTTATGCATTTCAACAACCCGACCACGTTCAAAAAGGGAGAGTTTTTTTGCCTTTGCCATCACAACGTGTGACTACCTGACAGAAAATGACAATGAATTCACATCTTTGCACAGATTTGGCCTTTTAAAGGCATGTGGTCCTAAACTTTTGATCAGCTGAAAAACAGCCTGTTTCAGTTTAATCGTTATTTTCAATTAATTGAATGCTCAAAAAATGTTTTGTCTCACTCTCATTTCTTCTTGTTGCATGTTGAAGCTCTACTTGGAACCTTGTTAAGATCCAACAATGTAAAAAATGATTTTTTGCCATTTTTCAAATGGTCTTAAACTTTTGATCAGGACTGTATATATATATATATATATATATATATATATATATATATATATACACACACACAAGTGTAAGGGGGCTGGCTTACAGTCAGTAAGAGAAATAAGCCATGACCCCTAAAGCCGCATCACTATTTTATATAAGATCACATTCCTGAGTAATCTCAGAGACATGTATGCTGCACATTGGAGGAGGGGCTAAAAGGTTTAACATCTGTGACACACTGTAGATGGAAGTCAGGTGGGTGTATGTATATGGATATATATATGTATCTGCCCCTTCATTGATATGTGTATGTATGTCTATGGGCCCCCTTATATGGCCAATAGGGATATATATTCCCTGTATGGCCATGTATATATTCCCTCTCATGTAGATGTATATATGGAGATGTGTGTATGCCGTGCATACATCTGTATATGTGTATCTGCCATGGCTCTCCCCCAGGTGTATATATATATATATATATATATATATATATATGGGCCTATAACTGCCCATGTATGCCCCAGGTTTATAATGAATATATATGTGTATATAGATGCGCCCCAAGTGGCGCGGAATGGGTGCGGAAAGAAAAACACGGTCGTGACTGGGCCCTAAACCTGTAATCTTGTACTGACAATATCTGTGAAGAATTCACTCTATAAGACTCACCTAACCATTACCTGCACCTAGGTTTTAGAGGAGGAAAAGAAATATATATTTTGAACCAAATGGTGCACAAAAATATTTCACTACCTACAGTTTTAAGGGAATTTTATATGATAGCCTTTTCCTTCTTTGATATCTTTCAAAAATTTACCATATGCAGCAGAAGACTATGGGATTTTTTGCTACAAAATACAGTAATGAAAAACATGTCAGCACTGTGTCCTTCATAGTTATGAGGGCACTGCAGCTGAGAACATCAGTGGATGATATACTGTTATGGGGATCTGTTCCTGATACACCTTTGAGAGATCTGCTACTGACACACTGTTATGGGGATCTGTTCCTGATACACTTATGAGAGATCTGCCACTGACACACTGCTATGGATGATCTGTTGCTGACACTCTTATGAGGGATCTTCTGATGACATACTTATAGGAGATCTTCTGGTACACTTTAATAGCGGATCTGCGGATGACACACTGTTATAGGGGGATCTGCGGATGACACATTGTTATGGGGAGACCTGGAGATGGCACACTATTACCCAGCTTGCTGATATGGCGAGCGGGGGACGTAGGACAGAGAAAGTGTACAACACACGTGTGTACCAGTACATCACATGTCCATGACACAGCCAAGTAGTTAAGAATGTGCCTATGTATAGGAAAGGAGAAAGCGACAAGCAGGACCACAGATACAGACCTTCAAGTATCAAACAGATAAGCAAATCTCACAATCTTACAGTTCGATGGCCGATTAATAGGCATAGTAAATATGAGTAGCGGTATGAGGTTAATGACCTGTGGAACACTAGATGGCAGCGGGTTTTAACAATTATTAAAGGGGTTATCCTACCCCTATAATGCCCCTCCAAATGCCTGGGCCCCTCACACAGATTGTACCTACCCCACTGCCCAGCACCTGCGTTGCTTCTAATGCCCGCACGGCCGCTCCTGCATCTCCCCATAGCTCGGATTGCAGGGTAGTCATAACCATGGAAATGAGTAGAGGATAATGTGATGAAAAATGAATCAAGCCAGCAAAGGAGGCAATATGGACAATCACAATACATTATTAAGTGTCTTTTATTAAGTTTCAGACAACCCATTTAATATCCAAAGATGACCTCACTGCTGTAAATTAGCAGTGTACACTATGTGGTGTTAGGGCTGCAAATCTTATTTCAGCTCGCTGGTTTCCTGCTTTAATGAGTGAAAAGTGACCGCCTAGCTCTTGATCGGGTAATAAATCAAATGCGAATAGTACGTAACTATTTGTAAAATCTTCACAGTTTTCTGTTTACAGACACATGTACAAGAGACATACAGTACAGACCAAAAGTTTGGACACACCTTCTCATTCAAAGAGTTTTCTTTATTTTCAGGACTATGAAAATTGTAGATTCACACTGAAGGCATCAAAACTATGAATTAACACATGTGGAATTATATTCATAACAAACAAGTGTGAAACAACTGAAAATATGTCATATTCTAGGTTCTACAAAGTAGCCACCTTTTGCTTTGATTACTGCTTTGCACACTCTTGGCATTCTCTTGATGAGCTTCAAGAGGTAGTCCCCTGAAATGGTTTTCACTTCACAGGTGTGCCCTGTCAGGTTTAATAAGTGGGATTTCTTGCCTTATAAATGGGGTTGCGTTGAGGAGAAGTCAGGTGGATACACAGCTGATAGTCTTACTAAATAGACTGTTAGAATTTGTATTATGGCAAGAAAAAAGCAGCTAAGTAAAGAAAAACAAGTGGCCATCATTACTTTAAGAAATTAATTAGTCAGTCAGTCAGCCGAAAAATTGGGAAAACTTTGAAAGTAAGGGCTATTTGACCATGAAGGAGAGTGATGGGGTGCTGCGCCAGATGACCTGGCCTCCACAGTCACCGGACCTGAACCCAATCGAGATGGTTTGGGGTGAGCTGGACCGCAGAGTGAAGGCAAAAGGGCCAACAAGTGCTAAGCATCTCTGGGAACTCCTTCAAGACTGTTGGAAGACCATTTCAGGGGACTACCTCTTAAAGCTCATCAAGAGAATGCCAAGAGTGTGCAAAGCAGTAATCAAAGCAAAAGGTGGCTACTTTGAAGAACCTAGAATATGACATATTTTCAGTTGTTTCACACTTGTTTGTTATGTATATAATTCCACATGTGTTAATTCATAGTTTTGATGCCTTCATAGTCATGAAAATAAAGAAAACTCTTTGAATGAGAAGGTGTGTCCAAACTTTTGGTCTGTACTGTATACTTTCTGATAGCTACATCGACTTCGAAATTAGGCTGAAAAGGGCTTGCAGGAATCTGTTATCTATCTATATACAGAGCAGCATGATTTATATTACACCCAGATTCCTTTGGTAATTGCTGATAAATGCCTCATTATCCACAAATCCTAACAGTTTTAGGAATCTGACCCTCAAACAAATTTTCATGATCTGTACTCCCTGTACCATTCGGTATGCTGTACACTTTTAGGCCCGCTCTATTAACCGTATATTTGGCTGGAGTTGTTAAAACCACTTGACTGCAACCTATTCTGACAGCTGGCGCTACCTGTACTGATTTTCCATAAAGAGAGGCCTGTAAGATTTGTACTTGAAACTGTTCAGGGTCGGCAGATTTTAAACAAAAAATATAATTTCTGGATAGTTTGATTTTAACCCCTTCACGCATTTTCAGGTACATGTACGCGGGGGAATGTGGTCTCTTGTCGCATCCCCATGTGCATGTACGTGAACTGAACGGGCGGGTGCAGGAGAAGCACCTGCTTGATCAGTGGCACGTGCCTGGCTGTTACTGAGAGCCGGGCCCCTGCTGTAACCGGCAGCATAGCTGAAAACGCAGATGACAGCAGATTAACCATTCACATGCCATGGTCAACGCCAACTGTGGCAGGTGCAGGGCTTACAGAAGGAGGGGGCTCCCTCTCTGACCCAATCAGCATTTGGGAGTTTCTACTGTAGGGGTGCATCAGGGGGTCTTCAAATTTAACATGGCAACCAATGAAATCTGCCCTCTAAAATCCATATGGTGCTCCCTCCATTCTGCGCTCTGCTGTGTGCCCATACAACAATTTAAAACCACATATAGGGGGTGTCTGCAAACTGCAGAATCAGGGTAATAAATGTTGAGGTTTTTGTGGTTTTTGTTAAACCTTGCTGTGCTACCGGAAAAAAATGGATAAAAAAAGAAAAATCGGCAAAAAAAAAAAGTCTAATTTTTTAATTTCACCTACATTTTCCTTTAATTCTTATGGAACACCTAAAGAAGTTTGCAAAATCAGTTTTGAATAATTTGAAGGGAGTAGGTTCTAAAATTAGGTTATTTATGGGTGATTTCTATTATGTAAGCCCACAAAATAATTTCAGAACTGAATTAGTCCTTTAAAGTTAGGTTTGGAAATTTTCTTTTTATTTCAAAATTGCTACTAAACTTCAAAGCCTTCTAACGTCCGAAAAAATAAAATGACATTAACAAAATTATGCCAACATAAAGTAGACATATGGGGAATGTAAAGTAATAACAATTTTATGAGGTATCACTCTCCGTCTTAAAAGCAGAGTAATTCAAATTTTGAAAATAGTAAATTTTCCATAAATTTGTGATTTTTCTTGAATAAATAAAGATAAAACATATTGACGTAAATTTACCACTGACATGAAGTATACAATATGTCATGAAGAAACATTCTCAGAATCGTTTTGATAAGCTGCTATGGATTGAACTTCTAAAAGAAGAGAATCTTTCAATGCTGGTCTGTGTGGGTGGAATGTCAAAAATATCCAATTCAGATTTGGTGGCACTCTACTGAACAGTCATGAATGAACACCATGATAAATGCTTAAACGATGTTGTGAGAAGCCTAAGTGTTTTTTTACTGCGGCGTCTTTTACGCATCACACTCTTATTAATGAGTATTGGTGGCAATGGTGAATTAAAACATCTTTCTCTTTAACGCTAATTTCTTGCGACATAAACAAGGCCTTCCTGCTCAGGCTGTTATCGATTGTTCTGATCTAAAACAGAGGTTTGAGATGATTGTATCTTTAACAATGTTTCTGATGGCGTCTTTACTCGATCTATGCCTTTTCTGAAAAGAGGTATGGCTCTTCTAAAAAAAAAAAAAGCTCCTTAATATTCCTGAACGCCCAACGTCACACATGTATTCATCACCATAGAAACCCTCCAAACTATGCCCAGCTTGAACAGCATAAACAGCAGGGTCTAAAATGTAATTGCACAATGTATTTCCTTGAACTCAAATTTTACAGGCTTCCCCTGACTTGTTAAAATTGAAATTGTTATGGAATCAAAATGTTGCCTGCACAGGCGTATGTAATCTGTCCATATGTAGTGTAGGTTAACAACTTTATTTTTACCACCAACTTCAAACAGATCTTAAAGGGTTTGTCCAGGTTCAGAGCTGAACCTGGACATATCCTCATTTTCACCCAGGCAGCCCCTCTGATTTGAGCATTTCATGCTTTGTGGCTCTCCCTTGCCCTGTGCTGTATTGCGCAGGGCAAGGGCTTTTTTGTTTATATTTTTTACACTGCTAGGTGGAGGCTTCCACCCAGCAGTACGCCCGGTGACCTCACTGGCTCTCATGGACGGGCTTTAGCGCGGCCCTAGCTATTTTACAGGCTAGGGCAGCGCTAAAGCCGGCCCATTAGTGCCAGTGACATCACTGAACTCACTGCTAGGTGGACACCTAAGCCAAGCTTTCGCCATGGAGAGCCCAAAAAATGCTCTGATGCTCATATCAGAGGGGCTGCCTGGGTGAAAATGTGGATATGTCTAGGTTCAGCTCTGAACCTGGACAATCCCTTAAATAGCTGTACAGAGCTATCACCCACAAGCTTATGTTGTATTTTATCTGTATACACAAATAATGTATGAAACCCATCTTTTATAAAAACAGATCTGCTATCTTGAGCATCAGTTATGATCAGTAATTTTTGAACGGAGAACAAGTCCTGCATACAGTTCAATGTTTCCGACAAAAAACCCAAAAAGAAAACAGAAGGTACTCCGTGTGCATTCCGTTTGCGTATGTCTGTTCCGCAAAATGATAAACATGTCCTATTATTGTCTGTTAAACAAAACAAGCAATGCAACAGCTCACTGCAAAGCAAATAAAGTACAAAATTGCATCATAATTGCAAATGCTATACTAATAAGTTAGAGATGCTTGGCAAATCGTTTTGTACAAAATTATTTGAGCCCGTCTGCCGCACGTCAAGGCGATCTCTAGTTAGACGGGTTCCTAACACTAAATTTTACCTGTTATGTGCCATGACGGCTACCATATAATTCAGAAAGTGCAGGTTCCACATGCATGCTGGATCCGCCTGAATTTCTGTCATTTTTGGTGACAAAATGGCCTCCATTATATCCACGGAAAGTAGTTACCAGCATGCATGCCGGGCCCAGAGATAGTGTGTGGACTCTCATTGCAGTCTTTGGTGACCTTTTGGCGCCAAGGGTGGTGTGGAGTGGGCCCGGCATGCATGCTGGTAACTGCTTTCCGTGTATATAATGGAGGCCATTTTGGCACCAAAAATTACAGAAATTCAGGCGGATCCAGCATGCATGTGGAACCTGCACTTTCTGAATTATATGGTAGCCGTCATGGCACATAACATGTAAAATTTAGTGTTAGGAACCCGTCTAACTAGAGATCGCCTTGACGTGCAGCAGACGGGCTCAAATAATTTTGTACAAAACTATTTGCCAAGCATCTCTAACTTATTAGTATAGCATTTGCAATTATGATGCAATTTTGAACTTTATTTGCTTTGCAGTGAGCTGTTGCATTGCATGTTTTGTTTAACAGTCTTGTTCTCAGCCATAGCAACGTGCCCCTGCGCTTTGGGATGTGCTGACTGACCCTCATTTCCTATTATTGTCCCCATTATGGACAAGGATAGGACTGTTCTATTAGGAGCCAGCTGTTCCGTTCCGCAAAATACGGAATGCACACGGACGTCATCTGTATTTTTTTTATCATTTAGCATTTTGCGGACGCACGTGGCCGGTATCTGTGTTTTGCGGATCCGCAATTTGTAGACCGCAAAACACTTACGGTTGTGTGAAAGCACCCTTACACTGGAGGTGTAAACTAAGTTCTTTTACTTTGGCCTTTTGTCCTTATACTGAAATAGATGGAAAAACAACAACAACAAAAAAAAACGCCAAACCTACAACATGCTTCATTTTATTTATTTTTTTTAAAGGCAGGATGCCAAAAAAGGCACCTAGTGAATAAAAACCCCACTTGCAAAAAAAAAAAATTGCAAAAAAAAAAATATGCTTGTATTCCATATTTCCAATAGATCATCAGCTAACATCTGGTACAGGCATTTTTTTACAGTAACAAAACGGCAGTACTAAGAACAGAAAACTGCAGAATAATGTCCAAAAAACACACTTGTTAAAGCTTTCTGAAAGTAACAATTATAACACAAAGTAACATTTTTTTTCTTCTATTAAATAATAAGAAAATAGCCTTACCTCATGTTTCAGGTCTATAGTAAAATCCGAACTAGGTGGATCCTTAATGAGAATCTCAGTAAGCCTAAAAAAAAAAAAATTCACAATAAAAAGTCTCATTAACACATCATGGAAAATGGCAGGCAAATAAAACCCACAAAACTATACACTGGTAAATGTTACAGAAACCAAACTAATCTACAATGACTTGATGGGGCCCGTTTACTCTGTGTTCTTGTTATAATACTCAAACAGCTGCCAACAGCATTGAAAGCAAATATACTTAATTTAATAAAATGATTTAATTGCAAAGCGGTCAAATGAAAGTATCTTGGGGGAAAGAAAGTTAATGAAAAGTACAAAAGTAAAATAGAAATGTACTACATATGTTAAAATGAATAACAGATTGAACAGAAAGCCTTTTTTCCATCTAGAATTTCCAAATAAATAAGAGGTATAATTAGTGAAATAAGGGAGTACTTACATCATAGAGCAAATGAACATTTTAGGTTTAATATAATAAATACATGCTAACTCAATAAGGATTATATATAGCAAACTTTCTCCAAAAGACCACTCCTGATCAAGACCAGATTTTTCTATGAAACATGAATTTCTCTTTCTTATATACAGTCGTGGCCAAAAGTTTTGAGAATGACACAAATATTAGTTTTCACAAAGTTTGCTGCTAAACTGCTTTTAGATCTTTGTTTCAGTTGTTTCTCTGATGTAGTGAAATATAATTACACGCACTTCATAAGTTTCAAAGGCTTTTATCGACAATTACATGACATTTATGCAAAGAGTCAGTATTTGCAGTGTTGGCCCTTCTTTTTCAGGACCTCTGCAATTCGACTGGGCATGCTCTCAATCAACTTCTGGGCCAATTCCTGACTGATAGCAACCCATTCTTTCATAATCACTTCTTGGGGTTTGTCAGAATTAGTGGGTTTTTGTTTGTCCACCCGCCTCTTGAGGATTGACCACAAGTTCTCAATGGGATTAAGATCTGGGGAGTTTCCAGGCCATGGACCCAAAATGTCAACGTTTTGGTCCCCGAGCCACTTAGTTATCACTTTTGCCTTATGGCACGGTGCTCCATCGTGCTGGAAAATGCATTGTTCTTCACCAAACTGTTGTTGGATTGTTGAAAGAAGTTGCTGTTGGAGGGTGTTTTGGTACCATTCTTTAGGCTGTGTTTTTGGGCAAAATTGTGAGTGAGCCCACTCCCTTGGATGAGAAGCAACCCCACACATGAATAGTCTCAGGATGCTTTACTGTTGGCATGACACAGGACTGATCGTAGCACTCACCTTTTATTCTTTGGACGAGCCTTTTTCCAGATGCCCCAAACAATCGGAAAGAGGCTTCATCAGAGAATATGACTTTGCCCCAGTGCTCAGCAGTCCATTCACCATACTTTCAATTTGTCCCTGATGGGTTTTTTTTGGAGAGAAGTGGCTTCTTTGCTGCCCTTCTTGACACCAGGCCATCTTCCAAAAGTCTTCGCCTCACTGTGCGTGCAGATGCGCTCACACCTGCCTGCTGCCATTCCTGAGCAAGTTCTGCACTGGTGGCACTCCGATCCCACAGCTGAATCCTCTTTAGGAGACGATCCTGGCGCTTGCTGGACTTTCTTGGACACCCTGAAGCCTTCTTAACAAGAATTGAACCTCTTTCCTTGAAGTTCTTGATGATCCTATAAATTGTTGATTGAGGTGCAATCTTAGTAGCCACAATATCCTTGCCTATGAAGCCATTTTTATGCAACGCAATGATGGCTGCACGCGTTTCTTTGCAGGTCACCATGGTTAACAATGAAAGAACAATGATTTCAAGCATCACCCTCCTTTTAACATGTCAAGTCTGCCATTTTAACCCAATCAGCCTGACATAATGATCTTCAGCCTTGTGCTCGTCAACATTCTCACCTGAGTTAACAAGACGATTACTGAATTGATCTCAGCAGGTCCTTTAATGACAGCAATGAAATGCAGTGGAAAGTTTTTTTTGGGGATTAAGTTAATTTTCATGGCAAAGAAGGACTATGCAATTCATCTGATCACTCTTCATAACATTCTGGAGTATATGCAAATTGCTATTATAAAAACTTAAACAGCAACTTTTCCAGTTTCCAATATTTATGTAATTCTCAAAACTTTTGGCCACGACTGTACATCATATATCTTGCCAAAGGGCATCTGTCAGCAGTTTTGTACCAATGAAACTGGCTGATTTGGTGCATGTGCACTTGGCAGCGGAAGGCATCTGTGTTGGTCCCATGTTCATATGTGTCTCATTGCTGAGAAAAAATAAGTTCTCATACATGCAAATGAGCCTCTTGGAGAAACGGGGGCGTTGCCGTTACAGCTAGAGACTCTGCTCTCTCTGCAACTGCCGTGCCCTCTGCACTTTGATTGACTGAGCCAGGCGTGATGATGTTTCCCTGTCAAAGTGGAGAGGATGCAGCAGTTGCAGAGAGAACAGTGTCTCTAAGTGTAATGGCAACGCCCCCATTGCTCCTAGAGGCTCATTTGCATACAATAAAACATAATTTTTTTTCTACAATGCGGGCACATATGAACATGGGACCAACACAGATGTCTTCAGCTGCCAAGTGCACATGCACCAAATCAGCCAGTTTTATCGGTAGAAAACTGCTGACAGATGCCGCTGAAAGGACACCTAAATCTTTAGGGTATGACCACTTGGTGTAGAAACTTCAGTACTGCGCACCCATCAACAATACAGACCCATTAAACAGTACAATGTTTATTAATTTAATTAGAGCTCGTTGTGCATGGTACTCGAACGCAGCAAGGCCGTGTCCCAACCGTGGCATGACTCCGTGTGAAACCACGAAGATGCAGCAGTGCTTCTCCGTGTGCACCTTTTGCTTTCATTAGCTCTGCTCTGCTTTTCCAGCATGAGGGGGTTAGATCATGGAAATTATATGTAAGATCCATGTTCTGTACACTAGAAAAGCTGAGCAGAGCTAATGAAAGCTGAAGGTGCAAAGTGCTTTAACTTCCTAACAGTCCCGTTAAAATTGGAAAAACCCTCACAAAAATTTCTTTTTTTTATTGTAGATTTTTAATGTATGCCTGAAGTAAATCCTGTTGGCACACAACTCAGGGGACACTATTGGATTTTTAACCCCTTAGTGACATAATTCATTTTAGCCTTAAGGACCAATAATATTTTTCCCCTTTGTGTTCCAGGAGTCGTAACTTTTTTTCTTCAAAATTTTTATTTTATGGGATTAGTTAGGTTTTTAGGAATCATTTGGGGTATATATAGTGTATTAAATTTTCTTTTATTATGAAATTTTTAGGGAGAAAGATTACAAAACAGCAATTTTTACATTATTTTGTGGAATTTATTTACAGCGTTCACTGTGTGGTAAAAATAACAACTTTATTATGTGGGTGTTTACTTTGATGATAATGTCACATTTCTATATATTTTACTGCAAGCTGTCAGCTCTGTAACTACTCCCTCATTCTCCTCCAGACGGGGGGAGGGGGGCCAGTTCCTTTAACTGCACATATCTTTGATATTGTTTGAAAGCTGACATTCCAAGCTTTCAGACAATACCAGAATGACAGTAATATGTTCAGGACATGAGAAGATATCACTGTTAGAAATCAGGATGCAGTGAATACAGCTGAAAGAAAAAGCAGGCTTTACCCGACTCGAGTTATATCTCCTCTGTTGCTTGGACTTTAGCTTTCAAACAAGACCAGTTGCATGTTTCTAGCTGTGACCATTCAGGAGATAGCAGCATCTAAAGCAGCCCGCCCCCCCCCCCCCCCCTCCACTTTCTGCCTGAGCTCAGTAAACAGGCTCAGGACGGCATGGTTCAAGCTTCATCTCCTACTGGTTTCAGAATTCTCCGATTCTTTCATCAGGGAAGTTTGCATCCTATGGATTGTTTGCATCCTATGTCTTTGAACACACTCCCTTTTCTCGCAAAACAGCTATATGGTTTAAATAAGTGGTAAATATACTGTTTGTAACAAGCAAATCTGTTTGTTTTCTTCTAGCAAACTTCTGTTTTCACATCCCATAATAAATCAAACAGCGAGAGAAAAACTATACAAATGTGGTATTGTTGTAATCATACTGACCCAGAGAATGAAAGACACAGGTCAGCTGTACCACATAGGGAATGCTGTAGAAACCAAACCCATGGTGAAATTGCATTTTTTTTTTTTTATTCCAGCCCATTTGGATTTTTTTTCCAGCTTTGCACTACAGTGTATTGCAATATTAAATGGTGTCATTAAAAAGTACTACAAATCCTGTAAAAGACCAGCCCCATAGGGCTATATGAACAGAAAAATAAAAAAGTTACGATTCCAGGAAGGTGGAGAGAGAAAAACAAATACGCAAAAATAGACTGCTGCCTCATAAAAGGGGTTCAACATTGACTAAGGGTCCATTCACACGTCTGCAATTTCGTTCCGCATTTTGCAGAACGGAATTGCGGACCCATTTATTTCTATTGGGCCGCACGATGTGCGGCCCGGATCCGGAATTGTGGACCCGCAGCAATTCTGATCCCGAAGAAAATAGACCATGTCCTGTTCTTGTCCGCAATTGTGGACAAGAATAGGCATTTTCTATTAAGTGCCGGCAATGTGCGGTCTGCAAAATGCAGACCGCAAATCGCTCATGTCCGTGTTTTGCGGATCCACGGATCCTCAAAACACACACGGACGTGTGAATGGACCCTAATTCAGTCAATTCTGTGGAAAACATGCTGGCATCGCTAGTTCAAAGGTTAAACATTGCCTAATTCAGTTAATTCTGTGGAAAACAAAGTGGCATCATTAGTTCAAACGTCTTAAATAGCCACCATAGGGCTATATGAACAGAAAAATAAAAAAGTAACGGTTCCAGGAAGGTAGAGTGTGAAAAACAAAAACACTAAAATAGAAAAGCACTGCATCATGAAGGGGTTCAACATGGCCTAATTCAGTTTATTCTGATGAAAACAAGCTGGCATCGCTAGTTCAAAGGTCTCGAACGAACCAACGTATAAACCAATGACTTAAACATGCTCTATGATACCAGGCACATCTCTAAAGCTTTTATGGTCCAACAAATCTTCATATCACTAATGTGAAAATATCCTAGCATGGACCTAGGGCTGCAGTAAATGATTACTTTAGCAATCGAGTATTCTATCGGTAATTTTTACGATTAATCGAGTACTCTAATAAAATAAAAAAATGAATTAATAGACTGTTTTCCATTATAAAAACTCATCAGCCCCCTGCCATCATTCCCCCCTGTGCGATCAGGTCAAGTGCATCAGTTCCCCCCAATGCCTTTAGCTCTCCCCCACCCCAGTGCCTTCAGCTTGCTCCCCTAAGTGCCATCAGCTTGCTCCCCTAAGTGCCATCAGCTTGCCCCCAGTGCCAGTACTTAAGTTTCCTGTAGGGGCGCCGCTGCACAGCTCCTCAGTCTTCTTCTCCGCGCGCTGCACTGCCATCCTGACATCACACTATGTCCTGACAATGTGTCAGGGCTTAAAGTGCAGTGTGGTACGGGCCGGCAGGTAATAGCAAGCGCTTCACTTCCGCTCCATGGTCAGATGACACAAATGAATCCTCGATGCAAAAAATTTGCATTGAGGATTTTTTTGTGTCGAATTAGGCTACTTTCACACTTGCGTTAGATGCGGATCCATCAGTTTTTTTTTTTCATGATAATACAAACGGATCCGTTTTGACTTACACTGAAAGTCAATAGGAGGAAGATCCGTTTTCAATTGCACCATATTGTGTCAGTGAAAACGGATCCGTCCACATTGACTTAGGCCTCATGCACACGACCATGCCGTTTTTCTGCGGTCTGCAAACCGCGGATTTGCAAAAAACGGAAGCCGCCCGTGTTGCCTTCCGCAATTTGCGGAACGGAATGGGCGCCGGCAATGTAAATGCCTATTCTTGTCCGCAAAGCGCGGACAAGAATAGGACATGTTATATTTTTTTAGCGGGGCCGCGGAACGGAGCCCTGGATGCGGACAGCATCTTTTGAGGCCCCATTGAAGTGAATGGGTCCGCATACGAGGCGCCGAAACAGCAGCTCGGATGCCGACCCAAACAATGGTCGTGTGCATGAGGCCTTACATTGTAAGTCAGGACGGATCCGTTTGGCTCCGCATCGTCAGGCGGACATCAAAACGCTGCAAGCAGCGTTTTGGTGTCCGCCTCCAGAGCGGAATGGAGGCTGAACGGAGGCAAACTGATGCATTCTGAACGGATCCTTATCCATTCAGAATGCATTGGGGCTGAACTGATCCGTTTTGGACCGCTTGTGAGAGCCCTGAAACGGATCTCACAAGCGGACCCAGAAACGCCAGTGTGAAAGTAGCCTAACTCGATTAATCGTTTCAGCTCTACATGGACCTACTATGAATGCAACATTTACCTGGCAAGAATCAGAATATCATTAGGAACATGTATTGTTAAACCTCTCAACCCCTTTCCATTTATTTAATTACATGCTGGCAGCGTATTTGTTCTTTGGCTTTGCAGAGATCGAAAAGTGTTTAGTCTTATTTTAAATAATGTGGTTTTAGGTTTAAATATTTTGAGAGGCTCCCAAAACAAAAGGGTAAAAATTACGATACTATACAATAAAATATAGCTGGCTTGGTAAATACAGAAACTGTTCTATTTTTAGTAAATCGAGAATTAAAATAAGCTCTTATCATGAAAGGACATGAATATGTTAACACGTAGTTACAACTGATAAGAGAAACGTCTTTCAGTTCTTTAGATCCCTAGCACATTAAAATAACATGGACTTACAGCCCTGCAAGTCTGAAGCTATAAGCATGCCTCAGCCATAAAGCTGGTCATTTAACCACCTCCAGACCGCCTAACGCAGGATCGCGTTCCGGAGGTGGCAGCGCTGCGCACAGTCACGCATATAAGCGTCATCTCGCGAGACGCGAGACTTCCTGTGAACGCGCGCACACAGGCGCGCGCGCTCACAGGAACGGAAGGTAAGAGAGTTGATCTCCAGCCTGCCAGCGGCGATCGTTCGCTGGCAGGCTGGAGATGTGTTTTTTTTAACCCCTAACAGGTATATTAGACGCTGTTTTGATAACAGCGTCTAATATACCTGCTACCTGGTCCTCTGGTGGTCCCCTTTGTTTAGATCGACCACCAGAGGACACAGGTAGCTCAGTAAAGTAGCACCAAGCACCACTACACTACACCCCCCCCCCCGTCACTTATTAACCCCTTATTAGCCCCTGATCACCCCTAATCACCCCTGATCACCCCATATAGACTCCCTGATCACCCCCCTGTCATTGATTACCCCCCTGTCATTGATCAACCCCCTGTAAAGCTCCATTCAGACGTCCGCATGATTTTTACGGATCCACTGATAGATGGATCGGATCCGCAAAACGCATCCGGACGTCTGAATGAAGCCTTACAGGGGCGTGATCAATGACTGTGGTGATCACCCCATATAGACTCCCTGATCACCCCCCTGTCATTGATTACCCCCCTGTCATTGATTACCCCCCTGTAAAGCTCCATTCAGATGTCCGCATGATTTTTACGGATGCACTGATACATGGATCGGATCCGCAAAACGCATCCGGTCGTCTGAATGAAGCCTTACAGGGGCATGATCAATGACTGTGGTGATCACCCCCCTGTCATTGATTACCCCCCTGTAAAGCTCCATTCAGATGTCCGCATGATTTTTACGGATGCTCTGATGGATCGGATCCGCAAAACGCATCCGGACGTCTGAATGAAGCCTTACAGGGGCATGATCAATGACTGTGGTGATCACCCCATATAGACTCCCTGATCACCCCCCTGTAAAGCTCCATTCAGATGTCCGCATGATTTTTACGGATGCACTGATACATGGATCGGATCCGCAAAACGCATCCGGTCGTCTGAATGAAGCCTTACAGGGGCATGATCAATGACTGTGGTGATCACCCCCCTGTCATTGATTACCCCCCTGTAAAGCTCCATTCAGATGTCCGCATGATTTTTACGGATGCACTGATAGATGGATCGGATCCGCAAAAAGCATCCGGACGTCTGAATGAAGCCTTACAGGGGCATGATCAATGACTGTGGTGATCACCCCATATAGACTCCCTGATCACCCCCCTGTCATTGATTACCCCCCTGTCATTGATTACCCCCCTGTAAAGCTCCATTCAGATGTCCGCATGATTTTTACGGATGCACTGATACATGGATCGGATCCGCAAAACGCATCCGGTCGTCTGAATGAAGCCTTACAGGGGCATGATCAATGACTGTGGTGATCACCCCCCTGTCATTGATTACCCCCCTGTAAAGCTCCATTCAGATGTCCGCATGATTTTTACGGATCCACTGATAGATGGATCGGATCCGCAAAACGCATCCGGACGTCTGAATGAAGCCTTACAGGGGCGTGATCAATGACTGTGGTGATCACCCCATATAGACTCCCTGATCACCCCCCTGTCATTGATTACCCCCCTGTCATTGATTAGCCCCCTGTAAAGCTCCATTCAGATGTCCGCATGATTTTTACGGATGCACTGATACATGGATCGGATCCGCAAAACGCATCCGGTCGTCTGAATGAAGCCTTACAGGGGCATGATCAATGACTGTGGTGATCACCCCCCTGTCATTGATTACCCCCCTGTAAAGCTCCATTCAGATGTCCGCATGATTTTTACGGATGCACTGATGGATCGGATCCGCAAAACGCATCCGGACGTCTGAATGAAGCCTTACAGGGGCATGATCAATGACTGTGGTGATCACCCCATATAGACTCCCTGATCACCCCCCTGTAAAGCTCCATTCAGATGTCCGCATGATTTTTACGGATGCACTGATACATGGATCGGATCCGCAAAACGCATCCGGTCGTCTGAATGAAGCCTTACAGGGGCATGATCAATGACTGTGGTGATCACCCCCCTGTCATTGATTACCCCCCTGTAAAGCTCCATTCAGATGTCCGCATGATTTTTACGGATGCACTGATAGATGGATCGGATCCGCAAAAAGCATCCGGACGTCTGAATGAAGCCTTACAGGGGCATGATCAATGACTGTGGTGATCACCCCATATAGACTCCCTGATCACCCCCCTGTCATTGATTACCCCCCTGTCATTGATTACCCCCCTGTAAAGCTCCATTCAGATGTCCGCATGATTTTTACGGATGCACTGATAGATGGATCGGATCCGCAAAACGCATCCGGACGTCTGAATGAAGCCTTACAGGGGCGTGATCAATGACTGTGGTGATCACCCCATATAGACTCCCTGATTACCCCCCTGTCATTGATTACCCCCCTGTAAAGCTCCATTCAGATGTCCGCATGATTTTTACGGATGCACTGATAGATGGATCGGATCCGCAAAACGCATCCGGACGTCTGAATGAAGCCTTACACGGGCGTGATCAATGACTGTGGTTATCACCCCATATAGACTCCCTGATCACCCCCCTGTCATTGATCACCCCCCTGTCATTGATCACCCCCCTGTCATTGATCACCCTCTGTAAGGCTCCATTCAGATATTTTTTTGGCCCAAGTTAGCAGAATTTTTTTTTTTTTTTCTTACAAAAGTCTCATATTCCACTAACTTGTGTCAAAAAATAAAATCTCACATGAACTCACCATACCCCTCACGGAATCCAAATGCGTAAAATTTTTTAGACATTTATATTCCAGACTTCTTCTCACGCTTTAGGGCCCCTAGAATGCCAGGCCAGTATAAATACCCCACATGTGACCCCATTTCGGAAAGAAGACACCCCCAGGTATTCCGTGAGGGGCATATTGAGTCCATGAAAGATTGAAATTTTTGTCCCAAGTTAGCGGAACGGGAGACTTTGTGAGAAAAAAATTAAAAATATCAATTTCCGCTAACTTGTGCCAAAAAAAAAAAATTTCTATGAACTCGCCATGCCCCTCATTGAATACCTTGGGGTGTCTTCTTTCCAAAATGGGGTCACATGTGGGGTATTTATACTGCCCTGGCATTCTAGGGGCCCCAAAGCGTGAGAAGAAGTCTGGTATCCAAATGTCTAAAAATGCCCTCCTAAAAGGAATTTGGGCACCTTTGCGCATCTAGGCTGCAAAAAAGTGTCACACATCTGGTATCGCCGTACTCAGGAGAAGTTGGGGAATGTGTTTTGGGGTGTCATTTTACATATACCCATGCTGGGTGAGAGAAATATCTTGGTCAAATGCCAACTTTGTATAAAAAAATGGGAAAAGTTGTCTTTTGCCAAGATATTTATCTCACCCAGCATGGGTATATGTAAAATGACACCCCAAAACACATTCCCCAACTTCTCCTGAATACGGCGATACCACATGTGTGACACTTTTTTGCAGCCTAGGTGGGCAAAGGGGCCCATATTCCAAAGAGCACCTTTAGGATTTCACAGGTCATTTACCTACTTACCACACATTAGGGCCCCTGGAAAATGCCAGGGCAGTATAACTACCCCACAAGTGACCCCATTTTGGAAAGAAGACACCCCAAGGTATTCCGTGAGGGGCATGGCGAGTTCCTAGAATTTTTTATTTTTTGTCACAAGT
This sequence comes from Bufo bufo, assembly GCF_905171765.1. NCBI lineage: Eukaryota > Metazoa > Chordata > Amphibia > Anura > Bufonidae > Bufo > Bufo bufo. The sequence continues at coordinate 630,480,497 of NC_053391.1, forward strand.
TAGTGGAAAATGCTTATTTTTTTTTTTTTTTTTTTTTCATACAAAGTCTCATATTCCACTAACTTGTGACAAAAAATAAAAACTTCCATGAACTCACTATGCCCATCAGCGAATACCTTGGGGTCTCTTCTTTCCAAAATGGGGTCACTTGTGGGGTAGTTATACTGCCCTGGCATTCTAGGGGCCCAAATGTGTGGTAAGGAGTTTGAAATCAAATTCTGTAAAAAATGACCTGTGAAATCCGAAAGGTGCTCTTTTGAATATGGGCCCCTTTGCCCACCTCGGCTGCAAAAAAGTATCACACATCTGGTATCTCCGTAATCGGGAGAAGTTGGGGAATGTGTTTTGGGGTGTCATTTTACATATACCCATGCTGGGTGAGAGAAATATCTTGGCAAAAGACAACTTTTCCCATTTTTTTATACAAAGTTGGCATTTGACCAAGATATTTATCTCACCCAGCATGGGTATATGTAAAAAGACACCCCAAAACACATTCCTCAACTTCTCCTGAATACAGAGATACCAGATGTGTGACACTTTTTTGCAGCCTAGGTGGGCAAAGGGGCCCACATTCCAAAGAGCACCTTTCGGATTTCACAGGTCATTTACCTACTTACCACACATTTGGGCCCCTAGAATGCCAGGGCAGTATAACTACCCCACAAGTGACCCCATTTTGGAAAGAAGAGACCCCAAGGTATTCGCTGATGGGCATAGTGAGTTCATGGAAGTTTTTATTTTTTGTCACAAGTTTGTGGAATATGAGACTTTGTATGAAAAAAAAAAAAAAAAAAAAAAATCATCATTTTCCACTAACTTGTGACAAAAAATAAAAAATTCTAGGAACTCGCCATGCCCCTCACGGAATACCTTGGGGTGCCTTCTTTCCAAAATGGGGTCACTTGTGGGGTAGTTATACTGCCCTGGTATTCTAGGGGCCCAAATGTGTGGTAAGGAGTTTGAAATCAAATTCAGGAAAAAATGAGGAGTGAAATCCGAAAGGTGCTCTTTGGAATATGGGCCCCTTTGCCCACCTAGGCTGCAAAAAAGTGTCACACATCTGGTATCTCCGTACTCAGGAGAAGTTGAGGAATGTGTTTTGGGGTGTCTTTTTACATATACCCATGCTGGGTGAGATAAATATCTTGGTCAAATGACAACTTTGTATAAAAAAATGGGAAAAGTTGTCTTTTGCCAAGATATTTCTCTCACCCAGCATGGGTATATATAAAATGACACCCCAAAACACATTCCCCACCTTCTCCTGAGTACGGAGATACCAGATGTGTGACACTTTTTTGCAGCCTAGGTGGGCAAAGGGGCCCATATTCCAAAGAGCACCTTTCGGATTTCACAGGTCATTTTTTACAGAATTTGATTTCAAACTCCTTACCACACATTTGGGCCCCTAGAATGCCAGGGCAGTATAACTACCCCACAAGTGACCCCATTTTGGAAAGAAGAGACCCCAAGGTATTCGCTGATGGGCATAGTGAGTTCATAGAACTTTTTATTTTTTGTCACAAGTTAGTGGAATATGAGACTTTGTAAGAAAAAAAAAAAAAAAAAAAATCATCTTTTTCCGCTAACTTGTGACAAAAAATAAAAAGTTCTATGAACTCACTATGCCCATCAGCGAATACCTTAGGGTGTGTACTTTCAGAAATGGGGTCATTTGTGGGGTGTTTGTACTGTCTGGGCATTGTAGAACCTCAGGAAACATGACAGGTGCTCAGAAAGTCAGAGCTGCTTCAAAAAGCGGAAATTCACATTTTTGTACCATAGTTTGTAAACGCTATAACTTTTACCCAAACCATTTTTTTTTTACCCAAACATTTTTTTTTTATCAAAGACATGTAGAACTATAAATTTAGAGCAAAATTTCTATATGGATGTCGTTTTTTTTGCAAAATTTTACAACTGAAAGTGAAAAATGTCATTTTTTTGCAAAAAAATCGTTAAATTTCGATTAATAACAAAAAAAGTAAAAATGTCAGCAGCAATGAAATACCACCAAATGAAAGCTCTATTAGTGAGAAGAAAAGGAGGTAAAATTCATTTGGGTGGTAAGTTGCATGACCGAGCAATAAACGGTGAAAGTAGTGTAGGTCAGAAGTGTAAAAAGTGGCCTGGTCTTTCAGGGTGTTTAAGCACTGGGGGCTGAGGTGGTTAAGGAATGAGTAAACCTGTGATCTCTGACAGGTTGGGTAGAAGTTTCAAAGCAATATACTGAATGCCCAATGCCATGGTGTCCCAGTAATTCTATAAGAAGCTAAAGTTCATAATGTTCCCAAAAGAATTGTGAATAATTCCAACAAAAAAGTGTACAATGACTTACAATAAAGCCTGTATTACACCAACAGATTATCTAATAGATCTTTTGACTAATCATTGTTCAGATGGCCATTTACACACACTGATCTTTTGTTATACACACACCAACTATTGGTCCGATTGGACAGAAATTGGTCAGATAATCTGTTGGTGTAATACAGGCCTTACACTACGGTATAACGAAATTCAAGAAGAATAATTAAAGACAGAAGCTTTTACTCACTGTTAAGTATTAAATTACTAAACCTTTCTTTCAGTACCATGTGAAAAAAAAACAAAAAAAAACCAAACCTTACAGGGGTTATTCACCTCACACATCACTAATGACTGGCTGCAGTGGCCAAATGACCCGTATAAACCGTATGTTGACGCAGGGCGACCTGAGAGTTGCAGCGGTGCCGAGAAAGGGAAGGAGACAGAACTCAGCAACAGGGATGAAGTAAATATGATTCCCTCCACAGATCCGGCCACGCTGGGGGATTTGCCCAAGAAGTTAACAACCCCTTTAACCACCTCCCGTCCGCCCTCGACGTCTGAACGTCCATTCAGAGACTGCAGCTGCACGCTAATCGGAATAGGACAGATCGGGTTGCCCGTAACGACCGGCTCTATGAAATTGTGAAACTGTACCATTTTTTGGTCACCTACTATCACAAAAAGTGCAACACCAAGCGATCAAAAGGGCGTATGCCTCCTAAAATAGTACCAATCAGTCACCTCATCCCGCAAAATATGAGCCCCTACCTAAGACATTTGGTTAAAAAATAAAAAAGCTATGGCTACTAAATAAAACAAAAAAAAGCTATGACCTGCTGTATAGGAATAGACAGCCCGACGCGCTCTTTTATGAGGTAATAAATTGCCATAGAAGCCAAGAGGAAGCTTTTTTGGCCTCCATCAGGTGAATACAGGCCTATGGCTACATATGCCAACTGCATCCACTGACTGCAGTGTGAACGCAGGTTTATCAACACTAGTCCATGGTACAGGGCAGCGCTTCATACATACAGCATTTTGTCCAGAAAATTTACAGATATGCCCCGTTATTTTTCAGTTATTTGCGTAAAAGGACATCAATAAGGTTCACACAGAGATTTTTGGAGGAGGTTTTGAGGCAAATTTTCCTGCAGTTTTTTCATTAAAAACCAGAAGTGGGTTCGAAAGGAATCGGAAATGTAAAAGATCCTTCTGGATTCACTTCTGGCATTGGCTGAAAAATCTGAAAGGAAATCTGCCTTAAAACCTGCTTCAAAAAACCTCAGTGTGAACCTACCCTCATGCACAAGAAAGTATTTTTTGTCCGTGTCCGTTCCATTTTTTCCCCCCGCCCGTATATGGAACTATATATATAAATAGCAGAGCTGTATCTGAAGCAGTTCTGCCACAGTGCTAGAGGGTACTGGCGAAGACAGATGTAGCAGAGCTGTATAGGAAGCAGTTCTGCCACAGTGCTAGAGGGTACTGGCGGAGACAGATGTAGCAGTGCTGTATAGGAAACGGTTCTGCCACAGTGCTAGAGGGTACTGCCGGAGACAGATGTAGCAGAGCTGTATAGGAAGCGGTTATGCCACAGTGCTAGAGGGTACTGGCGGAGACCGATGTAGCAGAGCTGTATAGGAAGTAGTTCTGCCACAGTGCTAGAGGGTACTGGCGAAGATAGATGTAGCAAAGCTGTATAGGAAGCGGTTCTGCCACAGTGCTAGAGGGTATTGACGAAGATAGATGTAGCAGAGCTGTATAGGAAGCGGTTCTGCCACAGTGCTAGAGGGTACTGACGGAGACCGATGTAGCAGTACTGTATAGGAAGCAGTTCTGCCACAGTGCTAGAGGGTATTGACGAAGATAGATGTAGCAGAGCTGTATAGGAAGCGGTTCTGCCACAGTGCTAGAGGGTACTGGCGAAGATAGATGTAGCAAAGCTGTATAGGAAGCGGTTCTGCCACGGTGCTAGAGGGTACTGGCGGAGACAGATGTAGCAGAGCTCTATAGGAAGTAGTTCTGCCACAGTGCTAGAGGGTACTGGCGAAGATATATATAGCAGGGCTGTATATGCATCTATACAGATACATGGTCTAAGGCTACTTTCACACTTGCGGCAGAGCGATCCGGCAAGCAGTTCCGTCCCCGAATGTATGCCAACTGATGGTATTTGTAAGACTGATCAGTCTGAAAAATGCATTGAAGTGCCAGATCCGTCTGGCATTTATTCTTTTAACCTTTTTTTCGATCTGCGCTAGCGCAGACCGGAAGGACAGATCCGGCATTCCGGTATTTTGAATGCTGTATCCGGCACTAATACATTCCTATGGGGAACAATGCCGGGTCCGGCGTTCAGGCAAGTGTTCAGTTTTTTTGGCCGGAGATAAAACCGTAGCATGCTGCGGTTCCGTCCTGATCAGTCAAAAAGACTGAACTGAAGACATGCCCTGATGCATCCTGAACGGATTACTCTCCATTCAGAAGGCATGGGGATATACCTGATCAGTTATTTTCCGGTATTGAGCCCCCAGGACGGAACTCTGTGCCGGAAAAGAAAAACGCTAGTGTGAAAGTACCCTTAGGTGTATACACAAATGTAGTAGAGCTGTAATGGAAACAAATCTGCATCAGTGCTGGTTGGTGGGGGATGGTAATATTTTAGGGGAGGCAAAAGCACAGATCATTTGGCTACTAGCTAACATGCTTTTGGGGTGATGTATAGTAGTGAATTATTTTTTTGCTGCTCAGAATGGGGTTTGTGTATAAAACTGTATTAGAATGCAGGACAGCCACATGTTACTGTCTTCGCTCATTCCCATGGCTCTGAGTGATGATTCCCCAGCAGGGGGGAGGGGCCTCACAGACACTGCAGGCTGCCAGACTGATGACTCATACTCTTCACATGAACCAGCACGCAAGGACTGAGTTCTTAGTGTGATGTCATAAGGAGGTGTGGCAGGCCTTCACTCAAACTGCCTAAGCCCGCCCAGACTTAGCAGCAGGAAACCAGGAAGTGAACAGCATAGCTGGCTGCAGGTAAGGATGAAATAGCAAGATGGGAATACCCCTTTAACAAACTGGTGTAAAGTAGAACTGGCTGAGTTGCCCATAGCAACCAATCAGATACCACGTTTAATTTTCCAAAATTGAGCGATTGGTTGCTATGGGCAACTAAGCCAGTTCTACTTTATACCAGTTAGATAAATTAACCTCATAGGGTTCTCCAGGTAAACCTATGTATTGTTATGGCACTAGGAATCATTTTAGACTCCCTGATGTTCAACCAGCTTTTTTCAGTCTTCTCTCAAGTGGGTATGTCTCTCCCAGGTATCAGTGTGTCCAGGATACTGCTGTCTTCCTCTGCAAACTACCTTGTGTGTGCTTTATACTCTATATTTAGCCTGTGTGAGCTGGCCTCCTTGGATGCTTGCCCCTCCCTCTCCACTCTCTGACCTTTCATGTACAACCTCTTCCTACCGCTGAGAGAAAGGAGGGAGAGAGGTCAGAAACAGGAGCCGCGCTCTAACAGATTAATGTCAGATTCAGCACCTAGGCTTACAGTGTGCAAACGCAAAATGGTTGGAAACTTTTAATGAAGACTATTCAAAAAGTTGTTTAAGTTTGGATAAATTTAATAAATGAACAACAGAAAAACATCAGTAAAAAGATTTCTATAACCTTTTCTATAACCACTTAAATATCGTCACACTACTATATATGTCAGCGGTAGGGTCTTTAAAGGAAGCGTCCACTCTGGAGCAGTTCGGGCACCATAGATGCCAGGTTTCTGCAGACATTTAACCCCTCAGATGACTGGTCAAGTGTGAGCAGCTTTCCCTAGGAGTGCTGTCCTTCCGCGTCCGCAAGAGCTTCCCCACGTGGAGATTGAGGCTACCATGCCTTTCGACAGCAATGCTCCTATGGAGCCCTGTCTGTGACAGGGCTTCATGGTAACATAGTAAATCTCCCAAAGACCACAATGTTAAATTACTGAAGTCTATGGGAGAAGCAATCAAAAAAAAAAATCTAGAACGGAGAAGGGAACTGGTCTGTAAATACTACATAGGGAACATTGTAAAAACAAAACCAATAAAACCGTTGCGTTCCCCTCTCCACCCAAATCAAGCGCATTCGATTTTTTTTTTTTACAGCTTCCCACTACATCGTATGCATTATTAAATGGTGTTATTAGACAGCACAGCTTATCCTAAGAAAAAATAAATAAAAAGCCCTTATAAAAGCTACATGAACAGAAATATAAAAACAATATGGGTCTGGGAAGGCTGGGAGATAAAAATTAAAATGCAAAAAATGGAAAATTGCCTGGTAATAAGTGGTTAAGTAGCGTGTGTCACACTGCCTAACATGCCTTAGAGTCTGACCATTCTGGCTATAGACTACAATGGTTCCTCAATAAGCATTTGCTTCCAAAAGGCATGCCAGTTTTGATAAATGGGGCAGTAAGTCAGCGACAGTCTTAAAAGTATTAAGACATTCGGTTTCCCAAGTAAATGTTTAATTTACCGGTATGTTGAAATCCTCTGGAGAGCTTTCTTCATTCATTGACCTTTATTATTATCCATATTAAAATGATAAAGTAATTAGCCAAGAAATTTACTAAAGCATGACATGTTGGATAGTCAAAGAATTCAACAATTTATTGTTATCTCTTGTTTTCCGTCTGAAAGGTCACTTCAGCCCTTTGCGCATACTTCCGAGAATATTTAATTTATGCTGATAGGTTGTGATTACCAAGTAACAGAACAGCAATTTTTCAAAATCCATTCCTGTCCTTCATAAATGTATCCATAAACCACTCAACAAAGCCCGATTGTCCCCAAAGAGAGGGACATCATGACAAATTGAGTCTAACAGAAGAGAACCTGGAGGCTTAAAGGGACCCTGTCAACAGCGACCTCCCTATCCAGCTGTTTGCACAGACACATAGCTGTGGTCACCTGATTAAGTACTCATTCACATGACCATATTTATGTATCTGCATCTATTCTGCAATTTTACGGAATGGATGTGGACAGCACACCATGAGCTGTCCGATCCGCGGCCCCGCAGAAAAGATAGAGCATGTCCTATTCTTGTCTGAAATTGAGGACAAGAATAGGCATTTCTATCATGGGGCTGGTCGTGTGCGTTCCGCAAAATGCAAAAAACATACAGTTGTCTGAATAAGGCCTAAAGCACTGTTTTTCTTTTGTTCATCTGAGGCGCAGTTTACAGGTTATGACACTTTCGTAATATGCAAATTAGGCCTTTTGTGCAATGAGGGTGTCACAATTGCTGTTGGTGCATTCAAGCTCCACTGATTTCTGAGGCCAGCCCCACCATTACTGTTTTGATTGACAGGGCTAGGCAGTGGCAAAGCAGCGAGGTAGGGGCTGGCAACAGAAAGAAGTGGAGCTTGGACGCAACAAGAGCAATGGTGACCCTTCAAAGGATCAAATGCCTAATTTGCATATTAAGAAAAAGTATCCTCTTGGGAATGGAGGCCCAGATAAACAAAAGAATAACAATGTTTTAATGAGATGAACCACAGCTACATTCAGGTCCATAAATATTAGGATATTGACGCAATTCTAACATTTTTGGCTCTATACACCACCACAATGGAATTGAAATGAAACAAGATGTGCTTCAACTGCAGACTGACAGCTTTAATTTGAGGGTATTTACATCCAAATCAGGTGAACGGTGTAGGAATTACAACAGTTTGCATATGTGCCTCCCACTTGTTAAGGGACCAAAAGTAATGGGACAATTGGCTTCTCAGCTGTTCCATGGCCAGGTGTGTGTTATTCCCTCATTAACAGCATTTGGAATCTGTTGCTGTCAACTCTCAAGATGAGATCCATAGAGCTGTCACCATCAGTGAAGCAAGCCATCATTAGGCTGAACTTCACAACAGTTGGCCAGATCAAGAACACTCTCCAAGAGGTAGGTGTACTGTATGTGTGTCAAAGTCAACAATCAAGAGAAGACTTCACCAGAATAAATACAGAGGGTTCACCACAACATCTAAACCATTGGTGAGCCTCAAAAACAGGAAGGCCAGATTAGAGTTTGCCAAACGACATCTAAAAAAGCCTTCACCGTTCTGGAACAACATCCTATGGACAGATGAGACCAAGATCAACTTGTACCTCTATGTTTCTATGACATTAACATGTATAGCTTGGAAGAAAGACGAGACAGAGGGGATATGATAGAAACTTTTAAATACATAAAGGGAATCAACAAGGTAAAAGAGGAGAGAATATTTAAAAAGAAGAAAAACTGCTACAAGAGGACATAGTTTTAAATTAGAGGGGCAAAGGTTTAAAAGTAATATCAGGAAGTATTACTTTACTGAGGGAGTAGTGGATGCATGGAATAGCCTTCCTGCAGAAGTGGTAGCTGCAAATACAGTGAAGGAGTTTAAGCATGCATGGGATAGGCATAATGCCATCCTTTATATAAGATAGGGCCAGGGGCTATTAACCCCTTTAGGACACAGCCATATTTCACCTTAAGGACCAGGCCATTTTTTGCAAATCTGACCATTGTCACTTTAAGTGGTGATAACTTTAAAACTCTTTGACTTATCCAGGCCATTCTGAGATTGTTTTTTCATCACATATTGTACTTCATGACATAAAAAAATACCAAATTTAGCCAACATTTTTTAAAAATTGCAAATTTCCAAGTTTCAATTTCTCTACTATAATACATAGTAATACCTACAAAAATAGTTATTACTTTACATTCCCCATATGTCTACTTAATGTTTGGATCAACTTGGTAATGATATTTTATTTTTGGGGGATGTTACAAGGCTTGAAAATTTTCAGAAATGTTCAAAAACCCACTTTTTAGGGACCAGTTCAGGTCTGAAGTCACTTTGTGAGGCTTACATAATAGAAACCACCCAAAAATGACCCCATCTAAGAAACTACACCCCTCAAGGTATTCAAAACTGATTTTACAAACTTTGTTAACCCTTTAGGTGTTGCACAAGAGTTATTGGCAAATGGAGATGAAACTTGAGAATTTCAATTGTATGGCAAATTTTCCATTTTAATCAATTTCTTCCAGTAACAAAGCAAGGGTTAACAGACAAACAAAAAGCTATATTTATTGCCCCAATTCTGTAGTTTGCAGAAACACCCCATATGTGGCCGTAAACTACTGAACGGGCACACAGTATGGCGTAGAGGGAAAGGTGCGCCGTATGGATTTTGGAAGGCAGATTTTGCTGGATTGTTTTTTTTAACACCATGTCCCATTTGAAGCTCCCCTGATGCATCCCTAGAGTAGAAACTCCATAAAAGTGACCCCATCTAAGAAACTACACCCATCAAGGTATTCAAAACTGATTTTACAAACTCTGTTAACCCTTTAGGTGTTCCACAAGATTTAATGCAAAATAGAGATACAATTTCAAAATTTCACTTTTTTGGCAGATTTTCCATTTTAATAATTTTTTTATAGTTACAAAGCAAGGGTTAACAGCCAAACAAAACGCAATATTTATGGCTCTGATTCTGTAGTTTACAGAAACACCCCATATGTGGTCGTAAACCGCTGTACGGGCACACTGCAGAAGGAAAGAAATGCCATACGGTTTTGGAAGGCAGATTTTGCTGGACCGTTTTTTTTGACACCATGTCCCATTTGAAGCCCCCCTGATGCACCCCTAGAGTAGAAACTCCAAAAAAGTTACCCCATTTTAGAAACTAGGGGATAGCGTGGCAGTATTGTTGGTACTACTTTAGGGTACATATGATTTTTGGTTGCTCTATATTACACTTTTTGTGAGACAAGGTAACAAGAAATAGCTGTTTTGGCACCATTTTTATTTTATGTTATTTACAACATTCATCTGACAGGTTAGATCATGTAATATTTTTATAGAGCAGGTTGTCACGGACGCGGCGATACCTAATATGTATACTATTTTTTTATTTATGTAAGTTTTACACAATGATTTCATTTTTTAAACAAAAAAAAAAATCATGTTTTAGTGTCTCCATAGTCTGAGAGCCATAGCTTTTTCAGTTTTTGGGCAAATATCTTGGGTAGAGTATGATTTTTGCAGGATGAGATGACTTTGATTGGCACTGTTTTGGGGTGCGTATGACTTTTTGATAGCTTGCTATTACACTTTTTGTGATGTAAGGTGACAAAAAATGGCTTTTTTAACACCGTTTTTTTTTTACGGTATTAACCTGAGGGGTCATATCATGTAATATTTTTATAGAGCAGGTTGTTCCGGACGCGGCGATACCTAATATGTATACTATTTTTTTTATTTATGTACGTTTTACACAATGATTTCATTTTTGAAACAAAAAAATCATGTTTTAGTGTCTCCATATTCTGAGAGCCATAGTTTTTTCAGTTTTTGGGGCGATTATCTTAGGTAGGGTCTCATTTTTTGCGGGATGAGGTGACTGTTTGATTGGTACTATTTTGGCGTACATACGACTTTTTTGATCACTTTTATTACCATTTTTGGGAAGTAAGGTGGGCAAAATTTCTATTTCATCATAGTTTTTTATTTTTTATATTTATGGCGTTCACCTTTCGGGTAAAGTAACATGATCAATTTATAGATCAGGTCGTTACGGACGCGGTGATATCAAACATGTGTAGGGAATTTTATTTTTTTCATTTTTAATCAGTGATGAATGTGTTTTTTGATTTTTACTTTTTTTTTTTCCCAGACCCATTTGGTTCTTGAAGATCCAGTGGGTCTGATGTCTGTATAATACAGTACAGTACACTATATAGTGTACTGTACTGTATTTTCACTTTACAAAGTCTGATTAGACTTCTGCCTTTAGCAGCAGTCTAATCAGCACCATGGACAGCCGGGCCATGGTAACCATCACTCGCTGCCACAGCAGAGCAGTGGGTGATGGGGAGGGAGGAAGGCCCCCTCCCTTTCCCATCGGTGGCTGAGAAAGGCACAGCAGCCCCCGATGGGAGAGGGCACCCTCCCTCTTAATCTTTTCCATACAGCGGTCCCTACAGACCGCGGCATGGAAGGGGTTAAACGCATGGCATCTGTGCCAGGACAGATGTCAGGCGTTTCGAGCAGAGTGTCAGCAATGTGCTGACACTCTGCAAACCGCTCGGCTATCCTGAGAGAGGGGGCGGGCGGATGATCGCATGCCTGCCCGCCCCCCCAAGCACCACCCGCACCGCTTCCCGCTGCGACCGCAGATAACAAAGAGGGCAGCAGGGGGGGGTTAAACATTAAAATAAAGCTTATTTGAAGTTTCTGATCAGAAATTTCCGAAACCGCAGCAAACCGCAGGTCTGAATTGACCTGCGGTTTGCTGAGATCGCTGACATGGGGGGGGGGTCACAGGAGCCCCCGGCGAATTTAGCCAAGGTGCCTGCTCAATGATTTAAGCAGGCACCGGGTTCCGATCACCGCCCGCCGGTGAACGGACCTATACATGACGTACCGGTACGTCATGTGTCCTTAATTACCAGGACAACATGCCGTACAGATACGTCATGTGTCCTTAAGAGGTTAATAGTATTCGGTATATTGGGCAGACTAGTTCTTATCTGCCAACACATTCTATGTTTCTATGTACCAGAGTGATGGGAAGAGAAGAGTATGGAGAAGGAAAGGAACTGCTCATGATCCTAAGCATACCACCTCATCAGTGAAGCATGGTGGTGGTAGTGTCATGGCGTGGGCATGTATGGGTGCCAATGGAACTGGTTCTCTTGTATTTATTGATGATGTGACTGCTGACAAAAGCAGCAGGATGAATTCTGAAGTGCTTCTAGCAATATTATCTGCTCATATTCAGCCAAATGCTTCAGAACTCATTGGACGGCGCTTCACAGTGCAGATGGACCATGGCCCAAAGCATACTGCAAAAGCAACGAAAGAGTTTTTTAAGGGAAAGAAGTTGAATATTATGCAATGGCCAAGTCAATCACCTGACCTGAATCCGATTGAGCATGCATTTCACTTGCTGAAGACAAAACTGAAAGGAAAATGCCCCAAGAACAAGCAGGAACTGAGGACAGTTGCAGTAGAGGAATGGCAGAGCATCACCAGGGATGAAACCCAGCGTCTGGTGATGTCTATGCATTCCAGACTTCAGGCTGTAATTGACTGCAAAGGATTTGCAACCAAGTATTAAAAAGTGAAAGTTTTATTTATGTTTATTATTCTGTCCCATTACTTTTGGTCCCTTAACAAGTGGGAGGCACATATGCAAACTGTTGTAATTCCTACACCGTTCACCTGATTTGGATGTGAATACTCTCAAATGAAAGCTGACATTCTGCAGTTAAAGCACATCGTGTTTGTTTCTTTTCAAATCCATTGTGGTGGTGTATAGAGCCAAAAATGTTAGAATTGTGTCGATGTTCCAATATTTATGGACCTGGCTGTATGTGTCTATGCAAACATTTGGATAGGGAGGTCACTGGTGACTGATTCCCTTTAAAGGGGTTTGCCAAGTTTATGTTATCCTCCAACAACAGGATGAGGAATGACTGGCTCATTGCTGTACGTCTGCTTGTACTGCTTTCCCGAGCACTTAACTAGTGCCATTAACAGTTTAGCATGGTCAGAACTGCTGACAGACTCCTTCTAAATTGACCATACATATTGAAGAGCATATTAGCTGAATGTAAATGTTTATTTCAAAAAGATAAGAGGTGGGGAAGTAATTTATCTTCAGGTGGAACAAATTACCATATTCAAAGTTAGACTGTCCCACCAGAGAATCCTTTGAAGGGCCCACGTTCTGATGCAATAATGGACCTCGAATAAACCTAGCAAGAGCCAGAGCTGACCTGGGAACCAAAAAACAGATGTCAGATGGGCATACCATATATGCAATTGCACAGGACCCCAGTACAAAAAGGTGCCCACCACCATCTTATGAAAAAAAAATGCTTTCTCTGAATGAATTATACTATAAAGCTGATTAATAAAAAAAATCCTGCAGGTGCAATGATAACTACTGTGCTGTAGATTTGTACATGTCCTGAAAAAACAGGGTCCATTCCCAATCACTTCATTCTATTCAAGTGTATAGGAACGAGCAGTCCTAAGTTTCCCCGAACCGAACAAAAAAAAGCCCAAAAGCTACATCTAAGACCCTACAGGGCTCCGTAAACATGATAAGACTGAAAAAGTGTGACTTATTTGAAAGGGTTGCCAGGGGAAAGCCTCTTCTTTCTAAAGAGAACATTGTAGCATGGCTTAAGTTTGCAAAGTTGCATCTAAACAAAACTTTCGGAACAACATTCTTTGGACAGACAAGACCAATGTGGAGATGGTTGACCTTAATTCACGGGGCCACATTTGGCAAAAAACAAAGACAGCGCAAATACAGTACCACATACCGACTGTCAAGCACAGTGGTGGAAGAGTGATGATTTAGTCATGTTTTGCAGTCACAGGACTTGGACATCTTGTGTTTTTTTTTCCAAAACTAACTTACAATAGTTTTAGTGCTGCATTTGTTTTTTTTAATTTTCGATATAATGCAACCGGATTCGTTCTGAACAGATACAGCCAGTTGTATTACCATAACAGAAGCATTTTCCTCCAGTTATTTAGATCCCATGATGGATCTCAAAACCGGACAGCAAAAACGCAGATGTGAAAGTAGCCTAACCCCTTTAACCCTTTAAGGACCTCCGCCTAACATGTACGGCGGAAGTCCGGTCCCCAAACTAGGCGCAGACTTACACATGCAGCGGGCGCCTTAGCCGCAGGGTTTCTGCTATTTTAAATACGCTGATCGCATACATTTTCCCTTTCAGATGCCGTGGTCAAATGTCACCACGGCATCTGCGCAGTCCGGAAGCGGAAGTTGCGCACTTCCGCTCCAGTAACAGCGTCCCCCGGCTGAGATCGGGGAACCTGTTACCTTGCGCTAATAGGCTGAAGCCTCAAGCAGGCTTCAGTGCCTATTAGATGACTATACCAATACAGGCCACTAGGTGGCAGCATTGTATTGGTATAGTGCAAATGAAGTGTTCAATGATGTCTATATAGACATCAATGAACACAATAGGCAATCTAATGATTGCCAGTTATTGTCACCCAAGGTGACTTAAAAAAAAAAAAAGTTAAAAAAAAGTTTTTACAAATATTAAAAAAAAGTTCAAATCACCCCCCTTTCCTTAAAATACTTAATAAAAAAAATAAACATCATGGGCACAGCTGAGTGCGAAAATGCCCATACTATTAAAATATAACAATATTAATGGCATACAGCAAATGGCGTAACGGGGAAAAAAAAAAAACAGCCAATTTGCCATTTTTTGTCACTTCAACTACCCAATAATTTTTAAAAAAAGGTAATCAAAAAGTCGCACACAATTCAAATTGGTATCACTGAAAAGAACAGATCGTCCTGCAAAAAATGAGCCCACACACAGCCCTGTACACATGACTACAAAAAAGTTATAGGGGTCAGAATATGGCTACAGTATTAAAACGCAAGAAAAATTATACAAAAGTGTGGTATCGTTGTAACCGTACTGACCTGGAGAATGAAAATAACAGGTCAATTTTACCGCACAGTGTACAGTGTAAAATAAATTTAAAAAAGACTATCAGAATTGCATTTTTCCCTCGCTTCCTACTACATGTTATGCAACCGTAAATGGTGCCAATAGAAAGTACAACTTGTCCCGCATTAAAATAAGCCCTCATAAGGCTATGTGTATGGAAAAATATAAAAGCTAGGACTATGGTAAGGCGGGGAGTGAAAAACCAAAATGCAAAAATGGAAATCCCAGGGTCCTTAAGCTTCACTCTGATACTGCACAGTGTGGTAAAAAACGTGTGAGTATAGCTGCAAATAACTCCTCTCTTCTGTCAATAGACACCTTACCTAAATTGAAGTCTGTTACTGAACGGTGATATATTGGTCTATAATCAATGAGGGTCCGTAATAATTTAACGGGTATTGCTGTAAAAAAATACTGATTTAGGTTCCTCATTCATCTTATTTTAATGAATCCCATTCAGGATAGAAAATATATAGTACATAATGCGCTGATCGATAAAACAAGTACAATGCAAGCTCCCAATTCAATGCCAGGCACACTGTGCCCCTTTATTATGGCTGTCAATGTCTGCCCTATACAATGGCAACTATAGTGTTCCCCATACGGTCACAGTGAAACATATGCTGCATCAATAATGTTGCTGAAGATCCTACATCAGTGTTGCAAAGACCAGTAAGTAATCAATCTGCTATTACTACAGAGACTAGCGACCATTCCGTAATTACTACAATTCTGGAATTGATTCTAGAATAACCTTCCCCATTAGTTATGGCTTTGTTCCCCTTACCAAACTCCTATAAAACGAAACTGTGTCCTACAATCTACTCCATTCTGAGAGGCAGGTATGGTATTTGGCTTTTAGGCTGCCAAAGAATACATACCAGTAGGACGCATGAACAGAAAAACTGCCTCAACATAAGACTGACTGTATCACTTCATTAGTAGGCAGATGTATTGCAGGAAATTGGTCTGATAGTGGTCGAATTTGAACCCTTATATCTGAGATGGCCCAAAAGCTCCTCTGCCACATTAGAAGACACCAGTTATAAAAATGACACGTATTAGATTTTGCATTGAGAGGAGCTACAGGTTACTCCCCCACAACCAGCTCTTCCAGAAAAAAGTTTGAACATAAGAGGGTGACATAGTACTATTGGGTACTACTGTATATTCAGGCAATGAAAGGTACAACTGCCACCATAATGTGGACACTATATGACTCAGTTATGTGAGCACTGAAAGCACAGCAATAAAATGAACATATAGAAGTCTCTAAAAGCCTATACAAACACTGTATAACTTTTCCCTTAGCAGCCATAAGCCCTAAGTTTTCTGGTGATTTCTCCATTGACTTCAACCCAAGGAAAATGTAATGATCTGTTGAAATAACTGTACAAAGACGACCTCAAACAGGAGGTTGGAGATATTCAATGACACTTAGGATTATCCAGGCTGCTGGTTTATATAGTATAAATTGACAAAAATGTTTTGTGAGGTTAATGCAGTATAAAAAATTGCATAGATATGTGTCAGGTTTAAAACGGTGTTCATAATGTTTGAGCTCAGCTTTTGGGTATTTGGAAAGCCCCTTTAAATTAATAGGCCATCAATATTAGATCAGTGGGAATTCGACACCCAGCAACCCCACCGATCACCGGTTTTCAGCAGCTGCTGTTGCCAGAAATAATACAATGGACGGAGCCAGGGTCAGAGACCTTTATTCACTGTATAGTGGGTCATGTTAGGGTCTTGCAGTTCAGCTACCAATCAAGTGCTGCTGAAAACAACTGGTCATTGGAGATGCCAACTATTGGACCCCCACTGATCTGATTCTAAGAACCTATCCAAGGATAGGTCATCAATATCTTGAACCCTAATAACACCTTAAATATTAGTAATATACATATTTTATATGACCATCTTCAGGTGTTATTTTGCTTCTCCCCCAATTACATTAGGTCTACATGATAATAAGTTCTGTATACAGAAAGAATTTAAACAAAAACCTCCATAAATAATATTTTTTTATTTCTGCATGAAGGTGGTTAATGTCATACAAACAAGGAAAAGCTCTTTATTTAGATAAAAGGGAGCAGATGATCTTGATTCTGCTCTTCAGACCTTGGTTTATGCTTGTGTGTTGCGTTCACACATGATGAAGAAGTGAAGAGCTGGAATGTTTGAAGTGTGACCCGTGTAGGTGGAGTTCTCCCTGGATTCCTCTAGGATGTTCTTCCCACAACACCGCATTTATCCATTTGGCCTTTTGACAGATCATGGTTGGTAAAGGAGCAGCCGCATCCTTCTGCCATTTCATGTCTGATAGGAGAAGGAGGAGCCGCATCCTTCTGTTAGTCCATATTCGGTAAATGAAGGAGAAGCCGCATCCTTCCTCCAGTCCATATCCGGAAATTGAAGGAGCAGCCGCTTCCTTCTGTCATATCCAGTAGTCAATATCGGTAGTGTTTGTGGTTGGCACCACTTCTGCAGATGAGCTGTCTAGATGGTTACATAGCAAGTAGGGTTGAAAGAACTCCTTCCAATACAACATAATAAGTACTTGCTGTGGAGATCCAGAGAGGCGAAAAAGCCCTGAGTACTACTGGTTGTCTTGTCCTTGTATTAGAGGAAAAAATTCCTCCCCGACCCCAATTATGGCGATCAGAATAAAACCCTGGATTGTTGGTGCTCGAATCTGCGTGGATGTTAAGTGGTGGATGCTTGGTAGGTTTGTCACAAATCTGTGTAGAAAGGTTCATTCCTGGATGTTTCTCGAATGAGGCTGATTTATATCAGCCGCTTACTCCTGTAAGAAGACAAATAGACATGTCTGAGAATCAGCTCTTCACATATATATTGTATAACTGGGGGGAGGGGGTAAAAATAATGATAAGGTTTATAGTGTGTATAACTGAGCAATGATAACACTATAGATGACATTGGGAGTTATACTTACAGCCCCATTGGAATGGTGGGCGGGCTCTGCCGGACTCCATTTCACCCCAGTCTATTGAGCTGAAGAATCGGTGACATCTGATGGAAGATGTTATTGCCACTTGGAGTTTTGCAGAGGAGCTGGAAAATGAGATGGACCATTAGATATTATGTCATAATGTGTATAGGTAAGGGTCCATTCACACATCCGCAAAATGGGTCCGCATCTGTTCCACAATTTTGCGGAACAGGTGCTAACACATTCATGTTCCAGGTAGAAATGAAGGAATATCCTCATGCAGTGACTGATGATAATCATCCAGTGTGCATTGGACATAGAATGGCTCGTCACCTACACTCATCGAAAAGAGGATGACGCTGAAGGAAAATGAGTCCACCAGATGGTTGTAGCTTTCACCATCCAACACCTGTTAAAACATCAGTTGGAGATCAACTGATTATCCTGGAGAGGGGGTTTATACACAGAGTGCTATGGAGAATGGTCTACAGTATATTAGTAATAGGCTATATAGAGATTCTTTGGGGTCATGAAAGATGTTATAGAAAGGACGCCAAAAGTATCAGACATTTTCTAAATCCTTCTATCTGCATCAGTCAGACAGGAATGGTCGTTACCTCTGGGGCAATGTAACCAATTGAGCCGAAACAGCCTGTCATTGTGTCCTCACCAAACACATTCATTGCTGATAAGCCAAAGTCAGCGATTTTGATGTGTCCGATGTCATCTAAGAGGATATTTTCGGGCTTCAGGTCACTGCAGAGAGAATATCTAGACCAGACGTTTCGGTCACATCAGACCTTCATCAGAGGTCCCATTTTTATCTGTTCTGAAGGGAAGAAATGGATCCTGAGGATATTCTGTTTGTACCTTGAAGAGAAATATTGGGCAATTGGATATAACTACTGCGAAACTGAATAAATAATTTAATTGCAACACTAAAAAATTTGTGTGCCTCAATCTCACTGCATGTACATTGGCGGGTTTCAGCCCTTGATTGGCACCAGAGTCCATAAAACTGAGTGCGGTTCTCCACTTCATCATATACTGCAGAGAGAAAGACACTTATTATCGAGGATAATTCATGGTAAGAACTTTACAAAATAGATTTGTAAAAAAACAACTTTGGGAGTCAATGATAATATGATTACGTGGGAGTTACCGATGAACGATGCCGTGTTCATGCAGGTATTGGAGTCCGCAGACCATCTCTGCGGCAAAGAGTCTGTGGAGTATAAAGCAGAGGAATGATAAGAGGTTACATACAGTGGATATAAAAAGACTACACACCCCTGTTAAAATGTCAGGTTTCTGTGATGTAAACAAAGAAACAATTTCAGAACCTTATCCACCTTTAATGTGACCTATAAACTGTACAACTCAATTGAAAAACAAACTGAAATCTTTTAGGTGGCGGGAAGAAAACAAAATAAACTTATAACTGGGGATGTAGCCGTGTTCAGAATTAAGCAATCACATTCAAAATCATGTTAAATAGGAGTCAGCATACACCTGCCATCATTTAAAGTGCCTCTGATTAACCCCGAATAAAGTCCAGCTGCTCTAGTTGGTCTTTCCTGAAATTTTTTTAGTCGCATCTCACAGCAAAAGCCATGGTCCACAGAGAGCTTCCAAAGCATCAGAGGGATCTCATTGTCAAACGGTATCAGTCAGGAGAAGGGGACAAAAGAATTTCCAAGGCATTAGATATACCATGGAACACAGTGGAGAAAATATGGCACAACAGTGACATTACCAAGAACTGGACGTCCCTTCAAAATTGATAAAAAGACGAGAAGAAAACTGGTCTGGGAGGCTACCAAGAGGCCTACAGCAAGATTAAAGGAGCTGCAGGAATATCTGGCAAGTACTGGCTGTGTGGTACATGTGACAACAATCTCCCGTATTCTTCATATGTCTGGGCTATGGGGTAGAGTGGCAAGACTAAAGCCATTTCTTACGAAGAAAAACATCCAAGCCAGGCTACATTTTGCAAAAACACATCTGAAGTCTCCCAAAAGCATGTGGGAAAAGGTGTTATGGTCAAATGAAACCAAGGTTGAACTTTTTGGCTATAATTTCAAAAGATATGTTTGGCGCAAAAACAACACTGCACATCACCAAAAGAACACCATTCCCACAGTGAAGCATGGTGGTGGCAGCATCATGCTTTGGGGCTGTTTTTCTTCAGCTGGAACTGGGGCCTTAGTTAAGCTAGAGGGAATTATGAACAGTTCCAAATACCAGTCAGTATTGGCACAAAACCTTCAGGTTTCTGCTAGAAAGCTGAACATGAAGAGAAACTTCATCTTTCAGCATGACAACCCCCCAAAGCATATATCCAAATCAACAAAGGAATGGCTTCACCAGAAGAAGAATCAAGTTTTGGAATGGCCCAGCCAGAGCCCAGACCTGAATCCGATTGAAAATCTGTAGGGTGATCTGAAGAGGGCTGTGCACAGGAGATGTCCTCGCAATCTGACAGATTTGGAGTGTTTTTGCAAAGAATAGTAGACAAATCTTGCCAAGTCAAAATGTGCCATGCTGATAGACTCGTACCTAAAGAGTGATGTAATAAAATCAAAAGGTGCTTCAACAAAATATTAGTTTAAGGGTGTGCACACTTATGCAACCATATTATTTTATTTTTATATTTTTTCTTCTCTCTACCTAAAAGATTTCAGTTTGTTTTTCAATTGAGTTGTACAGTTTATAGGTCACATTAAGGGTCCATTCACACGTCCGTTGCTTCTTTCCTGATCTGTTCCGTTTTTTGCGGAACAGATCTGGACCAGATCTGGACCCATTCATTTTCAATGGGTCCTGAAAAAAAACGGACAGCTCAATGTCTGATTTCTTTTCAGGACCCATTGAAGATGAATGGGTCCAGATCTGTTCCGCAAAAAACGGAACAGATCAGGAAAGAAACAACGGACGTGTGAATGGACCCTAAAGGTGGAAAAAGTTCTGAAATTATTTATCTTTGTCTCATTTTTTTTTTTACAGCACAGAAACCTGACATTTTAACAGGGGTGTGTAGACTTTTTATATCCACTGTATATATACACTCAAAGCGAGGTAGAGATGTATGAGGTAAATGGATGATTTGCTACGTGTCACACCAGGTACTAAGTAATCATTTGTAATGGGTGTATATATACAGTACAAAATGTTGGCGATATAAGCATTGGACCTGGGCATACTCTCTCACTGAGCTCTGTGATCCAGTCATGGTGCCTCCTCATGAGATCAGACCACTTCTTTATTATGGCCACCTCTTCATGGAGGAGTTTCTGTATCCCCATCACTATTCTCTGCTTTTCCTTTTGGACCCTGGTCCGATCATATACCTTCTTCAACATTCGCTGCAGGATAAAGATGCAAGCATATAATCCCACATTTTAGAAATATAAGTATTAATAATAAATGTCCTCAACAACACAGCAAATAGTATTTAATTGTTGGAAGGGGAAATATTAGATTTAATGTTATCGTTATAAGATCAGATTGTATGCCAATTGTATGTGTATGGGATCTGAGCAATCGTATATTGGCCTGCTGAGCTGAGATGTACGGTACCTGTCTAGTGAAGAGATGGTACGTTATGGGGTGTACAGCTGGTTCGCCTCCCCATGGTGCACCCTGGGTAACTCCAAATGAACCAGCTAATACTGGCGGTCAGACAAAAAAAAGATTCTCCAGACCACCAAGACAAACTCTAATCTATAGACTGTGTGTGTGTGGTATATAGTGTGTGGCAGGAAAATGGATGCGCAAATGTGCATGTGATTTA
The DNA here is from genome assembly GCF_905171765.1 of Bufo bufo. Lineage (NCBI taxonomy): Eukaryota > Metazoa > Chordata > Amphibia > Anura > Bufonidae > Bufo > Bufo bufo. The sequence continues at coordinate 630,502,117 of NC_053391.1, forward strand.
TATTTCTTATTTCTTTGCTGTCCATACATACATACATGCTACAAAGTGCTGTGATGTCACAACAATACTTATTGCAACAATCATGAATATCTAATCAGACTTGATAAAAAAATATAGTTCTATGCTTTGCACAAAAATAATCGCAACATTATTTAAGATTTGCGCAATCGCAAAAATGTTATAACACTCTTGCTTACTATACAGATATTATTCAAACATGCATTAAAAATGTAATTGAATACAGTGTTGTACTTACAGTTATCAGGAGTTCGTCCTCTTCGTCGCGGAAATTGCTGCCAACCATTTTCCAAAGTGTCTTGAAACTTTCGCCCAGTTTGAAAAACATCGCCACACACGCTAAGCCATGCCCATAATGTGCACGCACATGCGCATTACGCAAATATTATGATTGGGATAACGAATTCGCGAATATTTGATCAATATATGTCAAATACTCTATCAAATGTTCGAAAAATATCGAATATTACCCCTGCTGCTCATCACTACTTTGTGAGGCCTCATGCACACGACCGTGCCGTTTTTTGTGGTCCGCAAACCGCAATTTGCATAACGGAACGGGCGGCCTATTTGTAGACATGCCTATTCTTGTCCGCAAAACAGACAAGAATAGGACATGCAATATTTTTTTTGCGGGGCCACGGAACGGAGCAACGGATGTGGACAGCACACAGAGTGCTGTCCGCATTTTTTGCGGCCCCATTGAAGTGAATGGGTCTGCATCTGAGCCGCAAAAACTGCGGTTCAGATGCGGACCATAACTACGGTAGTGTGCATGAGTCTTGAAGGAGATGTTTATAGCTGATGACCTGGACTCTTCAAAGCACCATTTCCATTCACTATTTGTCTTGCATAGAAAAATTGTCTCCTACATTGGACAACCCAGTCTCTGTTGTTCTGGGCTGCCTCTCTTTGTAGGTTTTGGTTCTTTAGACTTTCAGATTTGGAGGAAGAGACATACGGTATATTGATGTTTTTTGGAGAACCTCTTCAACTCTGTGCAGATGATCTTTCTCAGCTTTTTGAGGATTGCATCTTTGTTCATCGTCATTCTCTGAGGGGCCAGTTCTCCAATTTTTCTCATGGTGTCAAGAATGGTCCTCTGAAGTTCTTCATTGGCAGAGTTTGCAGAGTGAGGTTTCATGAGGTTCTCAATTTTCCTTTTCTCTGTCAGGATTTCATGTCTCTTGATCTTTTATGTTTTCTCATTTTTAAGGCATCATTGTCCATATCCAGTGGTTTAGAGCCTTTTTCGCCCTAAAGCGAACAATGGTTTTTGTTCTTCATTTATTCTTCTCCTCTGTCTCAGAACCCGATCTCTTTGGGTTCTTCTCCTCTTCTGCTTCTCCATTATATAATCCGTTTTTACTTCGTTTATCACGAAACGCATGGCGCCCGCCTCACCAGCGGGAGTCTGTAAGGCAGTGATTTTCTCCAAGTAGGAGCAGTGAGAAACAGAAGTTGATGATGTCATCAAATCACCTATTACAGTTGTGTTCAAAATAATAAGAATCAGACATCGCTAACCTGATTAATTACGGTTTTTGGTAGAAATGATATTTCTACATGGCAAATAATTTACTAGCAGGTGTAGTAGAGTAATAGAAACCCAACAGTCATGACATGCATGCTGCTGATTCTCTGTAATTCAATCACTTAATGAATAATAGCAGTGTGGAGTTCAATGAGTGAGGTCATTCATTCTTTGAAAAACAGGTGGCAATTATTGCCCTCATTTAAAGGATAACTGTCATATATATATATATATATATATATATATATATATTTTTTTTTTGGAGTATTGGATTGTGGTGATTAATATCACCTTGGTGGCCCTATTTCAACTTTTCACTGTGTATTTAATTACCCCTTAATTCCACATTTTTGTTCCCTGTACTGCCTACTTTTACCTGTGCTTAAAATAGGGTTGCTAGGCATGGTCCGTCTATCTATTGATAGGCTCACATTACTGACAACCAGGGACTGCAAGTAAATGATTAAAGCCAGGTCCTCCCCAGCAGCTGATAACAGTGCCTGGGCTGTATGCACTTCTCCCTGTCCCTGCACTTGGCAGATGCTCCCTCACTCAGCAGAGCTGGAGAATGCAGAGTTGGAGCAGCGCAGACCAGGAAAGGAAGATCTGCCATCTGCTCAGTGTATAAATGAAAGCAACATGTGGTAAGAGGACCCCTTTTTGCTGCAGGAGATTAACCCTTTAGGGGGGAGGGCTCTGGTTACTGACACTTTTGGGGGGCTATTGTTACTGGCTAGTGCATGTGAGGAGCTCAATGCATTGTGGGTAGTGAGGGCAGGTGGGATTAGCCTCAGGGTGAGAGCAGTCGCGGCCATCTTAACTGAATAGTGAAATTGCCGTTTTATGCCGACTGGTTGCTAAGGGCTTAATCTTATTAAATATGGGGTAAGTCAGTCTAATAGTAACTGATTCTGGAATATCATGTTATTAGTAACTACATATATGAAAATTTAAATGAGGGTCTAAATGTGACAGTTATCCTTTAAGGAAGGAAGGCAGCAAATGCATGCTGGTTACAGTGCATTTCTCTCTGAAATTCTGAGGAAAATGGGTCGTTCCAGACATTGTTCAGAAGAACAGTGTACCTTGATTAAAAAGTTGATTGGGGAGGGGAAAACATATAAAGAAGTGCAGAAAATGATAGGCTGCTCAGCTAAAATGATCGCAAATGCTTTAAAATGGCAACCAAAACCTGAAAGACGTGGAAGAAAGCGAAAAACTACCATCCGAATGGAATCAAAATGTCAAGGACTCAGCCAACAATCAGCTCCAGGAAGATCAAAGGTCTAAAGTTACCTGTGAGTACTGTTACAATTAGAAGACGCCTATGTGAAGCCAAACTATCTGCAAGAAGCCCCCGCAAAGTCCCACTGTTGAAAAAAAGACATGTGCTGAAGAGGTTACAATTTGTCAAAGAGCACATTGACTGGCCAAAAGAGACATTTTGTGGACTGATGAAAGTAAGATTGTTCTTTTTGGGTCTAGTGGTCGGAGACAGTTTGTCAGACGACCCCCAAACACTAAGTTCAAGCCACAGTACACTGTGAAGACAGTGAAGCATGGTGTCGCGAGCATCATGATATGGGGATGTTTCTCATACTACAGTGTTGAGCCTATTTATTGCATACCAGGGATCATAAATCAGTTTGAATACATCAGAATACTTGAAGAGGTCATGCTGCCTTATGCTGCAGAGGAAATGCCCTTGAAATGGGTGTTCCAACAAGACAACGACCCCAAACACACCAATAAACGTGCAACATCTCGGTTCTAGACCAACAAGATTGACGTTATGGAGTGGCCAGCCCAATCCACGGATCTTAATCCAATAGAAAACCTGTGGGGTGCCATGAAAAATGCAGTTTCTGAGGCAAAAACCAAGAAATTGAGAAGAACTGTGGAATGTAGTCCAATCATCCTGGGCTGGAATACCTGTTCACAGGTGGCAGAAGTTGGTAGAGTTTATATAGTTTATGTTTGAGTTTGTAAAGAAGAATACAAACACTGCTATTTTTTTGAACAGTCTAATAGTCACTTTTCTTCAATTTTTTTAGAGGAACAACACAAATTTTATATTTTTTTCTTCATGTTTTGATTCGGAATAGAATGTGTAGTGTTCCCAATGCATTTGTGTGTATGGAAATAAAATCTATTAGAAGGATTTTAGTCTTTATTTACTTTTTTAAACACACTGCTATTATTTTGAACACAACTGTACATATTTCTTCTTGTGAAGTCACAGTACCAGGGTTCAATGACAAGTTACCATTACAATTTTCTTACTATGAGGTCATAATACTGGTGTTCTACAATCACCATGGCATATTACTGTGAAGGGAGTGCATGTATGTGTACATATTTATGTATATATGTTAAATGAATACAATTATATAAATCCAGCACAATACAATATTTAAAATGATCATATATTTCATTATATTCACATAGTACATCAACAAGGTTCTATGTCTATGTACTTACTGGGGGTTCTTCATCATAGTATGGTCATGATAAATCTGCTAGCAAAGATACAGAAATAGCACCTGTATTTTCTTCTCCGTGCCATATACATACAGCGCAGTGGTAGGGTACTTAATGCTCTGCATCATTAATATAACTCAGGAGTCCAAAACATCTAAGAGGTTTGACAGGGTAAGGCCTCATGCACACAAACGTTTTTTTTTTTAAGGTCCGCAAAAACGGGGTCCGTAGGTCCGTGACCGTTTTTTCGTCCGTGGGTCTTCCTTGATTTTTGGATGATCCACGAACATGAAAAAAAAGTTGTTTTGGTGTCCGCCTGGCCATGCGGAGCCAAACGGATCCGTCCTGAATTACAATGCAAGTCAATGGGGACGGATCCGTTTGATGTTGACACAATATGGTGCAATTGCAAACTGATCCGTCCCCCATTGACTTTCAATGTAAAGTCAGGAGTCCCTATTATACCATCGGATCAGAGTTTTCTCCAATCCGATGATATATTTTAACTTGAAGCGTCCCCATCACCATGGGAACGCCTCTATGTTAGAATATACCATTGGATTTGAGTTAGATCGTGAAAACTCATATCCGGCAGTATATTCTAACACAGAGGCGTTCCCATAGTGATGGGGACGCTTCAAGTTAGAATATACTTTGAACTGTGTACATGACTGCCCCCTGCTGCCTGGCAGCACCCGATCTCTTACAGGGGGCTATGATACACACAATTAACCCCTCAGGTCCTGAGGGGTTAATTGTGCGCATCATAGCCCCCTGTAAGATATCATGTGCTGCCAGGCAGGAGGGGACACACCCCCTGCCCCCCCAGTTTTAAATTCATTGGTGGCCAGTGGGTCCCCCTCCCTCCCCTGTAGTACTGTAGATTCATTGGTGGCCAGTGGGCCCCCCCTCCCTCCCCTGTAGTACTGTAGATTCATTGGTGGCCAATGGGCACCCCCTCCTAATTAAAATCTCCCCCGCCTATCATTGGTGGCAGCGGAGAGTTCCGATCGGAGTCCCAGTTTAATCGCTGAGGCTCCGATCGGTAACCATGGCAACCAGGACGCTACTGCAGTCCTGGTTGCCATGGTTACTTAGCAATTTTTAGAAGCATTATACTTACCTGCGAGCTGCGATGTCTGTGACCGGCCGGGCGTTCCTCCTACTGGTAAGTGAAAGGTCTGTGCGGCGCATTGCTTATAGCGAAGACCTGTCACTTACCAGTAGGAGGAGCGCCCGGCCGGTCACAGACAGACATCGCAGCCTCGCAGGTAAGTATAATGCTTCTAAAAATTGCTAAGTAACCATGGCAACCAGGACTGCAGTAGCGTCCTGGTTGCCATGGTTACCGATCGGAGCCCCAGCGATTAAACTGGGACTCCGATCGGAACTCTCCGCTGCCACCAATGATAGGGGGGGAGATTTTAATTAGGAGGGGGAGGCTCACTGGCCACCAATGAATCTACATTACTACAGGGGAGGGAGGGGGGGCCCACTGGCCACCAATGAATCTACAGTACTACAGGGGAGGGAGGGGGGGCCCACTGGCCCCCAATGAATCTACAGTAATACAGGGGAGGGAGGGGGGGCCCACTGGCCACCAACGAATCTACAGTAATAAAGGGGAGGGAGGGGGGCCCACTGGCCACCAATGAATCTACAGTACTACAGGGGAGGGAGGGGGGGCCAATGAATTTAAAACTGGGGAGGGAGGGGGGTGTGCCCCCTCCTGCCTGGCAGCACCTGATCTCTTACAGGGGGCTATGATACGCACAATTAACCCCTCAGGTGCAGCACCTGAGGGGTTAATTGTGCGGATCACAGCCCCCTGTAAGAGATCAGGTGCTGCCAGGCAGCAGGGGGCAGTCATGTACAAAGTTCAAAGTATATTCTAACTAGAAGCGTCCCCATCACTATGGGAACGCCTCTGTATTAGAATATACTGTCGGATCTGAGTTTTAACGAAGTGAAAACTCAGCTCTGAAAAAGCTTTTATGCAGACAGATCTGCTGATCCGTCTGTGTGAAAGTAGCCTAGGGCCATGGACCACGGACGCAGATGCCAATCTTGTGTGCATCCGTGTTTTTTCACAGACCCATTGACTTGAATGGGTCCATGAACCGTTGTCCGTCAAAAAAATAGGACAGGTCCTATTTTTTTGACGGACAGGAAACACGGATCACGGATCACGGATGCAAAACTGTGCATTTTCCGATTTTTCCACGGACCTATTGAAAGTCAATGGGTTCGCGAAAAAAAAAACGGAAAACGGAACAACGGCCGCGGATGCACACAACGGTCGTGTGCATGAGGCCTAAGGCTGAGTTCACATTATGTTTTTGTCCCACGTTTAACATATACGTTGGGGAAACAAAGGATGCAAAAATGTAGTACACTATGCTTTTCCATCTAGCAGATTCCAGCAAAAAAAAAAAAGTATATATTAATGTACATTTTTGTACACTATGGATGCCAATTTACTGCATGCTTTTAATGTACACTTTTTGCATACATTAAACGCAAGAGAAAAACGTAAATTTACCCCGCCTGCAGTAGCTGACACCACCATTCCCCCCACCTTGAGATAATTTAGGGGTGCCAATGGTTGCGATATCAGCTGGGGGGAAGCCCATTTCAAAAAACTCCTATCATTCCCTAACAGGGCCTAAGGCTGGGTTCAGACCTGAGCGTGTTTGATATGCGCGTTTAACGCGCGTTTTTGTCGCGCGTTTTTATGCGCGTTTTTTGCAATAGTAAACGCGCGTTTGACGCGCGTTTGTGTGATTGACTGCAGTGTCCTATGGCCACAAACGCGCGTCAAAACGCCCCAAATAAGCTCAAGAACTTGTTTGAGCGTAGGGCGTTTTTCAGCGCGTTCAAACGCGCTGTAAAACGCTCAAGTGAGAACTAGGGCCATAGGGAAGCATTGGTTTTCATGTGTTGAGCGTTTTACAGCGCGTTTGAACGCGCTGTAAAACGCTTAAGTGTGAACCCAGCCTAATAGGCTGCCTGTTGGCATGTTGCTGACAGGCAGAATAAGTGTACTACACTAGATCAAGCCCATTAGCAGTGAAGCACCCTAGGGGGAACTTAAAAAACACAACAAAGTTTAAAATAAAATAAAAATATTAGAAGACAAAATTACAAAACCATTTTCCCCATTAAAAATGCTGTTATAAAAAAAATATATATAATAATTCTATATCGTTGCTTCTGTAAGGGTACTTTCACTCTAGCATTTTTCTTTCACGGCATAGAGTTCCGTCACAGGGGCTCTATACCGGAAAAGAACTGATCAGGCATATCCCCATGCATTCTGAATGGAGAGCAATCCGTTCAGGATGCATCAGGATGTCTTCAGTTCAGTCATTTTGACTGATCAGGCAAAAGAGAAAACTGTAGCATGCTACGGTTTTATCACCGGTGAAAAAAACTGAAGACTTGCCTGAATGCCGGATCCGGCATTTTTTCCCATAGGAATGTATTAGTGCCGGATCCGGCATTCAAAATACCGGAATGCCGGAACGCAGACCGAAAAAAAGGTGAAATAAGTAAATGCCGGATCCGTTTTGCTGGATGACACTGGAAAGACGGATACGCCAATTCAATGCATTTTTTTGACTGATCAGGCTTTTTTAAGACTGGTCATTATCCTGATCAGTCTTACTAATGCCAATCAGTTGGCATATGTTTTGCCGGATCCGGCAGGTAGTTCCGGCGACGGAACTGCTTGCCGGATCTCTCTGCCGCAAGTATGAAAGTAGCCTTAAAATACACACTATTAAAATATTACTTTATTTCATTGGCACAGTGCTCACTTTTTGGTCATGCTGCCTCCAAAGACAGGAATAAAGAGTGAATAAAAGTCATAAACAGTGTATTTCAAACTGGTAGTAATAAAAACTGTTGCTTGCTTCACAAAAAACAAGCGCTCACAGAGCTCTATTCACAGGTTCCCTGGCTCCCAGAACTTGGGGGCGTAAAACCATTTATTTATTTTTTCTTCATTTTTCTTAATGGTGCAAAACACAGAAAATATAAAAAAGTGACATTTGATATTGCAGTGATTGTACTGACTGGCAGATTAATGGTAACATGTTATACAGTGAAAAGTGCAAAATCTACAGAAACATAACTCAAAGTAAAAAATGTAACATTGGCTTGTTAGTAAAGTGTGTACATACAATAGGCACTGTGGGGATTCGCTCTGGTAGTTGGGATAAGAGGGTGCAGCACAGAGGCAAAAAACAAGTTTGTAATTCAAATGTTCGTGTTTATTCACAAATAAGGTCAAACAAAAAAACCCTCTTTGCAAGCTTGGTGTTTGATCACACCAAGTAGAAAGTTTGTGCATAACAAAAAACTTCACCTTGTCGGCGGTTCTGCTGCCAGCAGTCAAAATGCAGGCTTTAGGTGGCCTACTCTCCAAACACACAGGTCTCAGTTTCCACACTAGCGATTCCCAGAGAGAGGTAATCACTCACAGCTGGCACTGCTGGCTGTTTTTTTTATAGGCCAGTCAAGACCCGGCCTGGAACGTGGGGAGTAGTCACCCACCCATAACTTTGACTACTTCCAGTAAGAGCCATCCCGGATCAGCTATACAGCCATACTAAAATTAGCTGCACTTCTCCGCGATGGCTTGTCGCCGAGCCTCGGGTACCTGGTATGGTTTTAACCAGACTTTTTCCTGAGGCTCAGTGACAATGTCATGCTGGATTATGGAAGTGCGTCCAGGGGGGTCCGATAACACATCCGTGTTCTGACTAATGAACTCCCTGGCTTCCTGAGCCTGTTTAGAGGAGAGGCTGTCAGCAATTTTTTCTGTGACAACTGCTTCTCTTGCATCAGACCAAGGAGCCTGAACCTTTTCTCCTACAAAACCTGGCCTCAGTAGAGGACTCCCTATCTTTCCACGGTTTTAGTAAATTACATGGTACACCTGCTCCGGTTGTCGCCGCCCCGGCAGGTGTACCTTGTAATTTACCTCTATCACTTTATCAAATACCTCGTAGGGCCCCTGCCACCTAGGTAGGAACTTCCTGTCTACGGTTGGTACCAGAACCAAAACCCGATCACCCGGGTTAAAGTTCCAGACCCGAGCCTGCCGATTATAGACCCTACTCTGGGCTCGCTGCGCTGCCTCCATATGCTCCCTGACCAGAGGCGACACTGTCTCCATCCGTCCTTGCATCTGGGTGTGCGGTGTGGGTTGTTGTTCCCATGCTTCTTTGACTATGTCCAACAGACCACGAGGGTGTCTGGGGAACATGACTGTCACCGCCAGTTCTGTGAGAAGGTCTGGCAGACGTTCTTTTCTACCTCTTGTATGATGTTCTTTTTGTTTTGGTTTCACTTTCTCATCTCCTTTCCTTCTGCCAGGTGTCACTTATTTAGACTAATCGTCTTCCTTTATATTCCCTCCCATACTGCCTCACTTTGCGGTTTATATTACTTCCTGGATGAAGTGTTCACTGCTGGAGGCTGCTTCTGCTGTTTGCTCAGATAAGTCCTTTACTTTATTGTGTTTCCTTTCTGCATTGATTCTAGGTGACCCTGACTCCGTCCGTATTAAGTGCAGGGAGCCGGTGGTCGTGTCCCCTCACTATTATAGGGTTTTCAGGTGTCACACAGACTTAGGTAGGTGGGCATGCAATCGTCTACCATCGAGACCCTTGCATGTGCATAGCAGTCAGGGAGAGCTCTTAGGGTTTTATAGGGCTCACCTATAAGCTCCTTAGTTTGGGATTAAGCCAGTCGCTCGTTTATTCATAAGTTCCAGCTATCTGCAAACTTCACCCGTGACAATGAGATAGGGCAGAAGAAGGTCCCAGTCCCTCCCATCCTTAGACACCACTCTTTTTAACATGGTTTTTTATGTTTGAATAAATCTTTCTACCAGGCCATCCGTTTTTATATGGAGCAACTTACATAGTTCCCTCATGACCCTGAACATAAAAGGGGTCCCTTGGTCAGTCAGAACCTCTTTAGGTAGTCCCACTCGGGAAAAAAATCTCCATTAACTCCTTAGCTATGAGTTTGGCTGATGTATGTCGCAGTGGCACCACCTCCGACTACCGAGTGGCGTAGTCGAGGACGACCAAGAAATATTGGTGCCCTCTAGCAGAGTTCGGTACTGGGTCTATGAGATCCATAGCGATTCACTTGAACGGGACCTCGATAATTGGGAGAGGTACCAGGGGGCTCTAAAAATGTGGCTGGGGCTATTTATCTGGCAGGTTGGGCAAGACTTACAAAACTCTTCTACCTCTCTGAACACACTGGGCCAGTAAAACCACTGTAGTATCTGGTCCTGCTTTTTCTGCAACCCCAAGTGACCCCCAAGAACATGTTGTTAGGCAATACGAGCCTAACGAGCAATACGAGCTTGCGATACGCCTTGGGCACCACCAGCTGTTCAAAATGCTCACCCCGGTAGTTGGTTTATCCGATATAGCATTTCCTGGTGAACGACAAAACGCAAAAACATCGACTCGGCCCCAGGTTTTTATGGTTCACCATCAATTATTACCACATTCTCCCAGGCCCGTGATAAGGTTGGGTCCTGGTGTTTTTACCGGAGACATTGAGGTCTGCCAACTCAGGACCCGGCGGAAGTCCTCAAAGTCTCCTACCAACACACTCAGCGGGGGGTCGCCTCTACTGCTGTTCCTTCGGCCTCAGGTTCCCAGGGTTCTGGCCTCCCGCCCGAGCCAGGCCACTCTGCTGAAGTTACCACTACTCAACAACTCTTACAGCCGGAAGTCTCTCCCTATTATTAGTTCATAAGGTAAAGTGGTGGCAACGGCCACCTCGTGGGTCCACTTGCCCCCTCCCGTGGATAGAGACACCAGGGCAGTGGGATAGTCCTTTAAATCTCCATGTATGCACACGACCCAGATTTTTCGGCCAGTATACTCGTAGGCCGCACCAGGGTAGCTCTTACCAGGGACACCAGACTCCCAGAGTCCAACAAAGCCACTGCCAGAGTGTTTCCCACTTCTACCTGGCACAGGTGGTTATTGTCTATAGTCTCTGGGATACCTGATGCACACAGCTTCCTGGCGTACGAGTTGCGGTATCCATATAGTTAGTCTCCATGGGTTCGCCAGGCTCCTGTCACACCGCCAGCATACTATCGGAGCTGGGTCTACGGGGGATACACCCCGGGCGGGCTTGGATGGCACAAGTCTCTGGGTCTGGGATGGAGATTGCTGGATGCCCCCCTCCTAATTAAACCCCCTTTTAAATTCCTGGTAGCCTCATATCGTTCCACCATCTCAAGGGCATTACCAGGAGACACCTGGCCGATCCAGTGCTGGAGGGGGTACGGCAAAGCCCTCCAGAACACATTAACCAAAAGACGGTCCAATATAGCAGTGGGACTCAGCACGTCAGGTTGCAGCCATTTTTGCAACAGGTGTAATAGGGTATAATATTGGGGCCTCGCAGGCTCAGCCGGGTTAAACTCCCACTGATGCTACCGCTGGGCCCGGACTAATACATTCAACCCCAGTCTCGCCAGGATCTCACCCTTTACTGTCGGGTAATCAGCCGCTTGGTCATCCGGTAAGTCAAAATACACCTGCTGGGGTCCAGACACCATGAACGGAGCGACTACCTCAGCCGATTGCTCCCGGGGTAGCTTCTCTTTCACGGCTACCTTCTCGAAGATCGGTCTCGACGTAGTCTGCGTGGGTCATCTTGGGGATTGCCGCACGGACCGCTTTCAGGCATCATGGACGCTCTAGGATGCTCTTGCTGCTTGTAAAGCCATCACATGTAACGGCAGCTAGTTTGTTTCCTGCTGTTGCTTATTGGCCTCCCGCTGTTGCAGGTTAGCTTCCACGAGGGCTTTCACGACAGCTTTCATTTTATCGAGGGACACTGGTTGTAATCTCACTGGTTTGATGTAAGACATACAACTGTGCCCGTAAAAACAAAAATATTTCGGCCTTCACGCCAGCCTCACTGCAATGCACGCATCCTCCACCAATTGTGGGGATTCGCTCTGGAAGTTGGGATAAGCGGAAGTTGGGATGAGGCAAAGTACAAGTTCGTAATTCAAATATCCATGTTTATTCACATATAAGGTCAAACAAAAAACACTCTTTGCAAGGTTGGTGTTTGTTCACACCAAGTAGAAAGTTTGTGCATAACAAAAAAACTTCACCTTGTCGGCGGTTCTGCCTCCAGCAGTCAAAATGCAGGCTTTAGGTGGCCTGCTCTCACAACACACAGGTCTCAGCACTTCAGCCCAGCACAGGGCTCAGTTCCCACAACAGCGTTTTTTTACATTTTTATAGGCCAGTCAAGACCCGGCCTGGAGCGTGGGGAGTAGGAACCTCGGTGACACATACCTTACATCAACGACGGACCCTTGCGCCTTCCTACAGCAAATAGAATACATTTACTGGACTGAGGAATCATTTACAGCTAAGTTTTATTAAATCTTAGAAGAGATATTTCTTGTTCTGTCCTTTACTGTATGTACAGATGTAGTTATTTCTGTGATGGAACAAGTCTTCTATACGGCAGCTTCTTGGGGAAGGACATAAAGTTATTGGTCTCCAGCTTTCATGCAGCCTCATGTAGTACTGCAATGGTTGATGCAGCTATAGCGTGAAATTGTGGTAGTTATCTTGAACTGTAAAGTGATGGTCTTTTGCTTGAGTGTAAAATTTATCTCCAGGCCTGGACCTGTAACCTTCACTAGGGTTTATTTACCAAGTCTACGGAAGCTATAACTGGAATGGACAACCAATTCAAGAGCGACAGAATATCCTACATAACACAGAGTTTAGATTACAACAGATTCCAGAGGTGACCTCCCCACTATATATTGCAGGAATAGGTGCCACTAAGGGTGTACATACCATGCGGCTGATACTGGGCCCTTATAGAGAGGAGCCCTAGCCCTGGTTGGTCCCATTTCCTCTTTGCATCTGTGCAGGTCTGTGTGCTGTAACTGAAACCTATGGTAGCCTGGGGCTTGCATACATTTCAGGTATAATGTACACCAGATTTCTGTATGAATGATGAGGTACTGTATTATGAAGTTCCATACCACAACAAAAAGGTTTACCGATGTGTACCGGCTGCATGAAGACACACAAAAAAAAAAAAAAAAACACTTCCTTTACTACAGCCCTATGGATACATCTAATATGGTGACCTTATATGTACAATTTATAGCTGTATTATCTGGGGGTGCGAAATATTTAGCACTGTAGGTTTGGTTCTGTTATTTGCACTTTTTATTGGTACTTTTATATGTGCACTGTATGATGTGTTTACAGTGTATGGCTCTTTGTGCTTTGCACTATTGTAATATCTTGGTCAGACAATTCCTGTAGATAAGCTGTAACCAGCCTAAACATTCTGCCTATCACATTCTGTCCTTATTTAGTGATACTATTGGATTTACTGATTTATGCAATATTTAAGCAGAAAGAAAATGGTTCTTCAAGGAACAACACGACATTCATTATTAAAAGCTAAACGTGTGATAGTTTTGTTTAGATGGAGGGTGGACCTTCAAAATAACTTCTTCTAGTAGGCACTATGGGGGAGATTTATCAAACTGCTGTAAAGTAGAACTGGCTTAGTTGCCCAAAGTAGAACTGGCTTAGTTGCCCATAGCAACGAATCTGCCTAATGGGACTGGGGGCAGCTGATGGCACTTGGGGGGGGGGGGGGGGGGGGGGGCACGGGGGGCTGATGAGTATTTATAAACAAAAACGTTCTTTTAATTGGTTTTTTGTTATTAGAGTACTCGATTAATCGATAGAATACTCAATTACAAAAATAGTCGATAGCTGCAGCCCTAATGAATTAGAGTTGCCCATTTTCTCAAAATGTCCTTGCATTACGTCACAAAGTAAATGCCTAAAAAAATCTTGCAGCATGATCAACTGTATACTGAGGGTGATGGGAGCAGGACCTGTCGTTATCATTTGATCACTCTAGGGGCCACGTTATAATTTTTTTTGTCTCTAGCGAGACAATCAATTTAAAGCACATCTGTCAGCAGATTTGTACCTATGAAACTGGCTGACCTGTTACATGTGCGCTTGGCAGCTGAAGACCCGCATTGTACCCACATTATTTAGAAAATGATGATTACACTTACCTGTAATCAGATTTTCCTGACCCCACGACAGCACCCTAGAGAGATGGCTCCGCCCCAGGACAGGAAACCTGCAGCATAAAAAGGTGGAGCCACTCTCCCACCTCAGTGAGTTTCCAGAGCATGAGAGCGACTCCCCCTTACGTTAGTTTAAATCTTATACATATATACACACTTTTTTTTTTTTTTTGCTACACCCGTGAACACACAGTCCCACACCAAAAGGAAAGGAATAAAGAGGTACTGTCGTGGGGTCAGGAAAATCCGATTACCGGTAAGTGTAATCATCATTTTTCCCCTCCCCCACGACAGCACCTTAGAGAGAGATTTCAGAGATCATCCTCAGGGTGGGAGACAGTGCCCAAGACCTTTGTGCCAAAGAGTAGGTCAGAAATAGAATCAAGCTGAAACCTATAGTGCTTATAGAAAGTGGACGGAGAAGACCAGGTAGCTGCCCGACAAATCTGTTCCATGGATACGCTGGCCCTTTCCGCCCAGGAAGTAGACACCGCCCTTGTGGAGTGTGCCCTCACAGAAACAGGAGGAGAAACACCAGATAATGAATATGCCAGGGATATAGCTTCTCTGATCCAGCGGGCAATAGATGCCTTAGAGGCCGTATTACCTTTCCTAACCCCACCGAATAGTACAAATAAGGCAGAAGATTTTCTCCAATCTTTAGTTACTTCCAGATACTGCAAAATACACCTCTTGACATCAAGGGAATGCAGCTCCTTCTCTCATCTCATCTTCCGGTTCTGAAAAGAAAGCTGGAAGAACTACCTCCTGAGCCCTATTTGACCTAGAAGGGACTTTCGACATAAAATCGGGATCTGGTCTCAGCACTACCCTATCCTCTCGGACAGTCATAAAAGGGGGGTTAATGGAGAGGGCTTGAATCTCACCAACCCTCCTGGCTGACGTTAAGGCTACTAACAAAACCAGCTTAAGGGTAAGCAATTTAACTGAGCAAGAATCTAGTGGCTCAAAAGGATGTTTGGTTAAGGCATTCAATACTTAGTTAAGATCCCAGGGAGGAAATCTGGTGCCCTTCACCGGCATCACCCTGTCAACTGCCTTAAAAAACCTTTCCACCCATGGGTCCATGGCTAAACTCCTTCTCCCTAAGGCTACTTTCACACTTGCGTTAGGAGCGGATCCGTCTGGTGTCTGCACAGACGGATCCGCTCCTATAATGCAAACGCTTGCATCCGTTCAGAACGGATCCGTTTGCATAACCATAAACAAAAAAAAATAAAAAAATATATATATATATTTTTTTTTTCATGATAATGCAAACGGATCCGTTCAGACTTTACATTGAAAGTCAATGGGGGGCGGATCCGTTTGAAAATTGAGCCATACTGTGTCATCTTCAAACGGATCCGTCCCTATTGACTTCCATTATAAGTCTGGACGGATCCGCTCGCCTCCGCACGGCCAGGCGGACACCCGAACGCTGCAAGCAGCGTTCAGGTGTCCGCTCACTGAGCGGAGGCTGAGCGCTGGCAGGCGGATGCATTCTCAGTGGATCCGCCTCCATTGAGAATGCATCAGGGCTGGACGGCTGCGTTCGGGACCGCTCGTGAGCTCCTTCAAACGGAGCTCACGAGCGGACACCTGAACGCAGGTGTGAAAGTAGCCTAAGACTGACAAAGCTGACACCTGCACCTTCAGTGTATTCGTGGCTAACCCGAGGGACAACCCTCTCTGGAGGAATTCTAACACCTGTACAACTGAGAATTCTAACGGCCAAGAAACTATCTACGCCTATAAAAGATAGGAACTTTCTCCAGACTCGCGCAAAGATGACGTTCGTCACCTCTTTTCTAGTTTTCATCAGAGTGGAAACAACTTCCTTTGAAAATCCCTGACTGGCTAAAAATTACCTTTTAAATTCCATGCCAAAAGGTGTAGAGACTCTACCTCCGGGTGGAATACTGGACCCTGCGACAACAGGTTTGGGATCCCTGGCAGAATCCATGAGTCCGAAACTGACACTGCTCTCAAAAGGGAAAACCATGCCCTCTTTGGCCAGAAGGGCGCTATTAGAATCACTCTCGCTTCCTCGTACCTGATCTTCCTTATCACTAGTGGAATTAACTGTAGAGGGGGAAAGGCATATCCTAGAGGGAAGTCCCATCTCTGGAGGAAGGCATCCACTCCAGACGGGTACTCCCTTGGACTGAGGGAAAAGGACTTTTCGACCTTCCTGTTTTCCCTTGTGGCGAACATGTCTACTGATGGAAGACCCCATAAATCCACTATCTGGGAAAAAACCTCTGAATTCAGAGACCATTCCCCCTGACGTAACCTGTGGCGACTCAAGAAATCTGCTTAAGAATTGTCGACTCCTCTTATGTGAATGGCTGAAAGATGTAGAACTCTCCCTTCTATTTCTTCGAAAATCCATTCCGTCTCCCTCCATAAGGAATCTGACCTGGTTCCTCCCTGATGATTGAGGCATGAGACGACCGCCCGATTGTCGGACATTACTCTCACATGCCTGTTCTGGATAATTGGTAGAGCTGCTCTCAAAGCTAGTAAGACCGCCCGTAGCTCTTTCAGATTTGAAGAAAACTGTCTCTGACCTCGGGACCATTCTCCCTGAAAAATCTGATCCTCCACATGAGCCTCCCATCTGCAGGGGCTGGCGTCTGTAGTTACTACTACTGGTTCCGGAAAGGACCAGGGAACTCCCTGAGTCAAATTCTCTGCTTCCTTCCACCAGTTCAGGGATGAAAGCGTTGGATCTGATAATTTTATAATTGACTCCAGGGAAGATCCTGCCCGTTTCGTGGCGGCCAGGATCTCTCCTTGTAGTTGCCGAGAGTGCCTCTGAGCCCACTGGACTGCTGGCATACAGGATGTCAGAACTCCCAAAAGGGACATAGCTTTCCTTATGGACAGGGCCTCTCCTGACTGAAACCTCTTAACTACCTCCTGAACCCCGGCAACTTTCTCCACTGTGAGGAAAGTTCTTTCCTGTCTGGAATCCAGTACCAGACCCAATAAAACCTGAGTTGATGGTTGCATCCTGGACTTCTGGAAGTTCAATAACCATCCTAGGGACTGCAGTACATCCATCACCCGATTCAGCGCCCTGACACACGTCTCCCGAGACTGGGCCACCACCAGAAAATTGTCCAGGTAAGGCATGAACGTGATATTCTCCTTTCTGATGAAGGAAGCCATCTCCGCCACTACCTTGGTAAAGATCCGAGGCGCCATAGAGAGGCCGAAGGGTAGTGCCTGGAACTGAAGAACACCGGAATCGGATTTTACAGCCACCCTGAGGAATCTCTGGTGGTCTGGATGTATCGGGATATGATGGTAGGCACCCTTTAGATCCAGAACCGCCAGATGGCATCCTGGAGATAAAAGATAGATTGCTGACCTGATAGTCTCCATTTTGAATTTTCTGGCCCTCAGAAATTTGTTCAGGGGCTTTAGATTTATGATCGTTCGGTATGACCCATCTGGTTTCTTCACTAGGAACAGAGTAGAATAGAAACCTCTCCCTAGCTCTAACTCTGGGACAGGAATCAACACCTTTTTGTTTGTCAATTTTTTTATTTCTTGCATTAGTGCGAAAGAAGATCTCGAGATCACAAATCTTTCTGCGGGATATTTCATGAATTCCAATTTTAGCTCTTCCTGCAGAAGTCCCACCAGCCATTTTCCTGCAATCTTCTCCCAAGCAGGAAGGAAGAACTTTAATCTTCCCCCTACTTGGATCATGGCGTCATTGCTGTTTTTCTGCATGGGCGGAGGCTGATCTAAACTAAAAAAAACTTATTCCCAGATCTAAGCCTTGCTCCCTGCTCTCTATCTCCCGTCTGCTTTTTACTCTGGAATCTGGACGGGTTCCGAAAGGGCCATTTATACTGCTTAAACTGGGTGAAGGACTCCTGAGGAAATTTTTTCTTTCTATCTGCAGCCTTTTCAAGCAAAGAGTCTAGTTCTGACCCGAAAATAAACTGGCCATCACAGGGAATGCCACATAGCCTCAGTTTCGAAGGCATAGCTCCTCCTTTCCAATTTTTAAGCCACAGATTTAGAAAAGGGATGCGGCTCTGGCCTCCAGTCTCACCGCATCCCCCGAGGCATCCGCAATAAAGTCTGCGGCCTTTTGAAAAGTGGGTATAAATGCTAACAACTGCTCCCTAGGACATCTGTCCCTGATCTGCCCCTCCAGTCTATCCAGCGATAGAAACATTGACCTTGCGGCTACACTAGGCCTGAATGCAGCCGCAGAAGACTCCCAAGTATTTTTAAGTGAAGAATCTATTCTTTTATCTAAAGGGTCTCTTAAAAACCCCATATCCTCAAAAGGCAAGGAGGATCTTTTAGAAATTTTTGAAATAGCTACATCTAGTCTTGGGGCTTTATCCCAGGATGTAGATGCCTCTTTCCCAAAGGGGTACTTTCGTTTAAAGGTCTTTGAAATAAATGGCTTCTTATCTGGCTTTTTCTATTCTTTCTCTATTACCGCTAAAATAGATTTATGAACTGGGAAACATCTACGCTTCCTTTCCCTAAGACCCTCAAATACGGAATCCTCCACTGATCTATCCTCCCAGGTGTCCTCTAACTCCAGGGTAGATTGAATAACTTTTAGTAATTTGTCCGTATCTTCTGCTGGGAATAGGAACTTCCTTTCTCTCGCTTCATCCTCTGAAAAGGAGGAATCATCAGAGTCCCCATCCACAGAATGAGACTCGCTGTCTTCTGACTCCACATCCGACTCCTGCCTCACCGCTCTTCTCTTCTTTCTATCGGCTTTCAGGGACACTTTAACTTCGGACACAAGAGACTTCAAATCCCTCAGAATACCCGGAGTCTCTTCCGCCACAGTTTTTTCAATGCACTGCTGACAGAGCTTCTTAGCATAGGAAGATGTCAGCGAACATTTGCAGATAGGGCATGCCTTATTCTTTTTCTTGGCCACCACTTTTTTAGCACAGTCTAAGAAAAGGAAACATACCCATATCTAAGGAAACAGCCTTAGCCCTTTAAGGACCAAACATTAGAACTCTCAATACCGGCGGCAGGATCTCAATGTCTGCGCCTTCAGACCTCCTCTCCTCTTTCATAATAGTAGGCAACCCTGCATACAATCAACATTGCAAATAGTTACCATGTGCCACCAGAGTTCCCCTCTCACCTGAGAATCCACTGTATCCTGCAGACCCACCATGCCACGGACACCACTGAGACAGAACTTCTGCTGTCTATCACCGGACTTCACTCCGACACCCTGAATGCAGCCACAGAAGACTCACACGTCCGGACCGCTGCCATACCTGTACATTTTTTAAAAATGCTGGCATCTGACCGGAAGAGCACGGCCGTGGAACGCATGAACTTCCTGTATGACGCCATCACTGCACGCCTGCTTCCGGTGGCGTCCTGGCTGGTCTGTGCTTCCGCTGGGGCCTTCTGGCCACACTCTCCACGGTGGTGCGGTCCTCCTCACCTGAGGGACCGACACCTTCTGCGGACTCCCGACCATCGCCGCTCTCGTCTATTCCTTCAACCCCACACCTATGGGGGAGGAATCTTAAGGCAGGTAAGAGAAAACTGTTGTCACTGACCCTCCAGTAACTACCGGGGCTTCCAGGTCAGGACAAACCGAACTGCAGGCTTCCCGCACCAGGACAGGAAACATCACTGAGGTGGGAGAGTGGCTCCACCTTTTTATGCTGCAGGTTTCCTGTCCTGGGGGCAGAGCCATCTCTCTAAGGTGCTGTCGTGGGAGGGGAAAAAATTAAGTTTTAATATATGCAAATGAGCCTCTAGGAGCAACGGGGGCGTTGACATTACACCTATTCTTCTCTCTCTGCAACTGCCTCTCCAATTCGATTGACAGGATCAAACAGTGAAATCATCATCACGCCCCTAAGGGCTTATTTGCATATATTAATACCAAATTTTTCTCAGCAATGCGGGCACATATGAACATGGGACCAACACAGATGTCTTCAGCTGCAAAGCGTACATGTAACAGGTCAGCCACTCTCATAGGTGCAAATCTGCTGACAGATCCCCTTTAACAGGGGTTGTCCAGGTTCAGAGTTGAGTCTGGACATAACCCCTTCTTCACCCAGGCAGCCCCCCGATGTTCCCCCTTGCCCTGCATGATGCTGTTTGTTTACCTTTTTACATTGCTAGGCAGAGGCTTCCGCCTAGCAGTGATCCCAGTGATATCACCAGCACTAATGGGCAGTCTTTAGCACCGCCCTAGCCTGTTTTAAAGGCTTGGACAGCGCCAAAGACTGCCCATTAGTACAGGTGACATCACCGGGATCACTGTTAGGCAGAAGCCTCCGCCTAGCATTGCTGGGTACATCAACGGATCTTGGGGAAGAAGGGGTTCAGCTCTGAACCCGGACAACCCCTTTAAGATCTCCTACATCAATTAAAAAGTAGGCATATATTGTGTTTTGTTGTGAAGATTGAATAAGCACATAGAACATCAGTGTCAACTTTGCAGGTATAGAGTTCCCTCTAAATAAATACACAATGCTTCTTTTTCTGGCACAATATATAAAAAATAAAAGAACAGTATTTCTATTGTGATGAAAACTTAGCCTGGTCCTCAGCACCTAATTAAGTAGTGCTTAATCTTTCAGGTTAAAGAAAACATACAGTACAAATCTGCAGGTGACAATTTCAAACATTCCTATTAAACCTGTGTCTGTCCAGTTATTGCTGAAGAAGGTCATAACCTCTATCGCAACGGGAAAATACATTTTGGTTGCAGTTAGTAAATGCCTGAGCTGTTAACCATCAGAACAAAGGATGAAATCATAAAACATTTCCTGAAAAGTAAATTTTCCGCAGAATAAAAGAATTAGCATTGTTAGTTTGGACTATAGAAAGACAAAAACTCATGGGGATTGTAGTACAAAAATATAGACAAACATTGAAGCACAGGGACGACCAACTTATACACAAAAGACAGATCTGGACAGGTGGACCTTTAAATATTAAACTCAACTTCATGTTACTTTTTTGTCATCTGTGGTCTTGGAGCATTGATCCCTTGAATTGCTTCGATAATGCTTCAAAATACCAAGCCTCTGGACCACAGGTGCCCAGCTTCTGAACCCATGTGATCACAGTGGCACGCCTCTATGTATTAAAAGGGTTTTCCTTAATTTTGTTATTGATTGTCTATCCTCAGAATAGGTCACACCAGACTGTCAGGGGTCCAACTTCCGGCACCCCCGCCATCAGCTGTATGAAGAGGCCGCTGCGCTCTGTGAGAGCTTAGGCCTCTTCCTAGGCCAGTGACATCATATTCATCGGTCACATGACCTAGACACAGTTCTGTCCCATTCAAGTGAATGGGGCTGAGGCGCAATACCAAGAACAGCTGCTATCAAATGGACGGTGATTATCATCAGCTTTATCAGAGCAACGGTCAATGCAGAAGTTACTGTGTGTGAATTCCGTTTACGTATGTCCGTTCCGCAAAAGAATAGAACATACCCTATTACTGTCCATATTACGGACATGTACAGTATTAGGGACCAGCTGTACCGTTCCACAAAGTACGGAATGCACACGGATGTCATCCATATTTTTTGTGGATTCATGTTTTGCAGACAGCAAAATACATACAGTCGTGTGCATGAGCCCTTAGAGTGAGTATCCAGTCATGAGCTTAAAAATTATACGCAAGTCAGTACCTACAGAGGATTCTCATGTTTGGTCACAGATCATCTCCAAAACCACAGATCTGTGATCTCTGGCTACATTTTAGCTGGACTGCCTGCAGGTAGTCTGAGGTAGTCTAAGACACACCTCATTGGTTCAGGTTGCTCGCCCCTAACCCTGCACCTCCTTAGATTGCCTGCTGTGTATAAAAGGTCCAGCAAAAACTCAACAGGAAGTCAGCGCAAGAGAAGGGACTTCTACTAAAGCAAGGCAGGGCGATTATACTGTAAAGTGGATTACTAAAGCAGCAGTGAGAAAAAAAGATGATCATCAGGTAACAATATACTAAAGAAAATAAGTCTTAAGGCACACTTACACTGCACCGACAAGCAGACAATTATTAGGAGGGAAGCACTCCTTCCCAATAAGTCGCCTCTACTTTGTGAAGACGAGCAATGACGACTACTACCACTCATCCTTATAAAGATTAGTGGTTTCTGGGCAGAAGGTCGTTGTTCACATAGCTCAATCTGTTGCCCAGAAATAATGATAAAGATGTCAGCACCAACAATCATTTCACGCGATAAACAAATGTTTTGCTCGTTTATTGAGTGATCTGTGGCACATTTACACGGGCCGATTATCTGGAACGAGTATTCGTATGAACGCTTGTTCCCGATAATTGGCACATGCCATTAATAAAGGCCTTATCCAAGGGCTAATTCAGCAGGCAATTTCCGAGAACAAACCTTCTTTTCCAATAATTGCCAGCTCGCCAGAGGAGATAAGAGTTAAGCCTCACGCAGACGTCCGTGGAACGCGGTCCGTCAGATACCGGACTGGCATTGCAGGAGCGCACGACGTCATTGGTTGCTATGACGCTGTGCGCTCCTGCAATGCCAGTCCGGTATCTCACGGACCACGTTCCACAGACGTCTGCATGAGGCTTGACATGTATATGTAGAATTATCTCTTATGTATAGAGACAAGTAATCGATAATGCTACTGGTCATCTCCATACAGATTTATTGTTTCTGAGCAGTAGATCCTTGTTCACAGAACAATCTGCTGCCCAGAAACAACCATTTTGGTGTCCACATCAATGATGTCTTCATCCAGTGAACGAGGACAGGACTGTTACTGGAAATAAGTATTCGTAGGAATGCTGCTTTTCAATAATCGATCGTTGTTGGGGGCCCGAACTCTGAAGGGGCCCTCCCAGGAGGAGGACTAAAAGATTTTCTGCCAGAGGAGCCTCAAGAGTATTATATAATGACATTATATACAGTGACAAGACATACAATATATAGGTGTAGGAAACAGATGGAGCGGTTGCCCGGCCTCTTCTGAGACAGCGATCTTGACTAGTCACAGGAGTGGGGGTTGCACCGGAGGAGGGTGTTGCGAAGACGTTGCTGGTGGAGGTCTCATTTAAAAATTTGCTGAGGGCCCGAGTCATTTCTAGATATACAGGGCACTTAGTAATGAACTGTGATTGCCCATATTGCCTCCTTTGCTGGCTTCATTCATTTTTTCCATCACATTATACCCTGCTCATATCTAGGGGTTACGACCACCCTACAATCCAGCAGCGGTTGTCGTGCATGCATCACTATGAGAAATAGTGCCGTCTTCTCTGGTGGCCGAGACTGTGAGAGTGCACACAGGTAAGCATGAGAAGCAGCTCCCGCACCGGCCACCTCGTGTCTGAGCTACAGTGGCCATAACCCTTGGAAACGAGTAGTGCATAATGTGATGGAGAAATGCATCAAACCAGCAAAGGAAGCAATATGGACAATCAAAATACATTAGTGTCTTGTATTACCATTCTTTACAGGATAAATTAAGTGAGACAGCCCCTTTAAGCCTTTTTATGGATATGTTCAATGAAACTGCCTATATCTGTTTAGTCAGTAACAGCTTCCCTCTCGCCAGGAACATGGCTTGAAAAACTAAGCAGGTAGGAGAAACATTTACGGCATGTTAGGACTTGATTAGTAGGAGAGAGACACTCTCTACAACAAAGGTCACACCTGACTATTTAACCTTTGACCAGTATCAGTCATTAGCTGGCAAAAGTCAGCAAAAATAAAGTCAAGCTAAAATAAACAGGACTAATTGCATTCTCCCAGGTTTTGAAAATACATCAGCCAAAGCCCTGGAAATTTAAAGGCCATTAGACATGGTCTGAGATAAAAATGCATGTGCTTTCTCAGGTGAAGTGCAGCTCTTAAAGGAGATAATTATTATTATTATTTTTTTTACCAGAAAATGCACACTGCTCATATCTCTATTAAATATTACAAACTGCTCCTAATCCAGGTTATCCCCTTTAAATTAGTCAATCACTTGTAATTTTCATTGTCCAATGTGACAAATTTCAACCATTGTCGTCTGGTTGCCTTTTCCATGTGACGCAAAAGACCACATCCACATCAATCAGAGACATATTTCTGTGTAAAATTTGACCAAATGGTGCATTTTCAGGCAATAGTTGGAAAGCCATTCATGGCAAACAACAGATGTGCACACCATCGACAGAAGCGTAACCTAAGATTAAAAGGGAACCTGAGACTTGGTGGAGGAAAACGCCGTCCACCTTGACTTGAACAGACTTATTTTGGCAAGGAGATTAAAAGCGGATTTTTGGCCCATTTACTAGTTAGAAAACCACAATAAGAACTTCTTCCAGAGCTCCATAAGCACATGAATAAGGTACCGTGGGCAGTTTAAATGACAGGTTCTCTTTAAGGCTACTTTCACACTTGCGTTCAGAGCCGATCCGTCTGGTGTCTGCACAGACGGATCCGCTCCTATAATGCAGACGTTTGGATCCGTTCAGAACAGATCCGTCTGCATTATAGTTTAGAAAAAATTCTAAGTGTGAAAGTAGTTCAGACGGATCCGTTGAGACTTTACATTGAAAGTCAATAGGGGACGGATCCGTTTGAAAATTGAGCCATAGTGTGTCAACTTCAAACGGATCCGTCCCCATTGACTTACATTGTAAGTCTGGACGGATCAGTTTGCCTCCGCACGGCCAGGCGTTCGGGTGTCTGCTGCTGAGCGGAGCGGAGGCTGAACGCTGCTAGACTGATGCATTCTGAGCGGATCCGCGTCCACTCAGAATGCATTGGGGCAGTACGGATGCGTTCGGGGCCGCTTGTGAGAGCCTTCAAACGGAGCTCACAAGCGGAGCCCCGAACGCTAGTGTGAAAGTAGCCTAAGGTGGACTCTAAGGCCAGGTCATAATTCAAGACAATGATTTATTGGAAATTTGTGGTTTTAATTTCGAGAAGGTATCGTATTTGTCTGGCTTAAACACGGTCAATGAGAATTCGGTTGTACAGGGAGTGCAGAATTATTAGGCAAGTTGTATTTTTGAGGATTAATTTTATTATTGAACAACAACCATGTTCTCAATGAACCCAAAAAACTCATTAATATCAAAGCTGAATATTTTTGGAAGTAGTTTTTAGTTTGTTTTTAGTTTTAGCTATTTTAGGGGGATATCTGTGTGTGCAGGTGACTATTACTGTGCATAATTATTAGGCAACTTAACAAAAAACAAATATATACCCATTTCAATTATTTATTTTTACCAGTGAAACCAATATAACATCTCAACATTCACAAATATACATTTCTGACATTCAAAAACAAAACAAAAACAAATCAGTGACCAATATAGCCACCTTTCTTTGCAAGGACACTCAAAAGCCTGCCATCCATGGATTCTGTCAGTGTTTTGATCTGTTCACCATCAACATTGCGTGCAGCAGCAACCACAGCCTCCCAGACACTGTTCAGAGAGGTGTACTGTTTTCCCTCCTTGTAAATCTCACATTTGATGATGGACCACAGGTTCTCAATGGGGTTCAGATCAGGTGAACAAGGAGGCCATGTCATTAGATTTTCTTCTTTTATACCCTTTCTTGCCAGCCATGCTGTGGAGTACTTGGACGCGTGTGATGGAGCATTGTCCTGCATGAAAATCATGTTTTTCTTGAAGGATGCAGACTTCTTCCTGTACCACTGCTTGAAGAAGGTGTCTTCCAGAAACTGGCAGTAGGACTGGGAGTTGAGCTTGACTCCATCCTCAACCCGAAAAGGCCCCACAAGCTCATCTTTGATGATACCAGCCCAAACCAGTACTCCACCTCCACCTTGCTGGCGTCTGAGTCGGACTGGAGCTCTCTGCCCTTTACCAATTCAGCCACGGGCCCATCCATCTGGCCTATCAAGACTCACTCTCATTTCATCAGTCCATAAAACCTTAGAAAAATCAGTCTTGAGATATTTCTTGGCCCAGTCTTGACGTTTCAGCTTGTGTGTCTTGTTCAGTGGTGGTCGTCTTTCAGCCTTTCTTACCTTGGCCATGTCTCTGAGTATTGCACACCTTGTGCTTTTGGGCACTCCAGTGATGTTGCAGCTCTGAAATATGGCCAAACTGGTGGCAAGTGGCATCTTGGCAGCTGCACGCTTGACTTTTCTCAGTTCATGGGCAGTTATTTTGCGCCTTGGTTTTTCCACACGCTTCTTGCGACCCTGTTGACTATTTTGAATGAAACGCTTGATTGTTCGATGATCACGCTTCAGAAGCTTTGCAATTTTAAGAGTGCTGCATCCCTCTGCAAGATATCTCACTATTTTTGACTTTTCTGAGCCTGTCGAGTCCTTCTTTTGACCCATTTTGCCAAAGGAAAGGAAGTTGCCTAATAATTATGCACACCTAATATAGGGTTTTGATGTCATTAGACCACACCCCTTCTCATTACAGAGATGCACATCACCTAATATGCTTAATTGGTAGTAGGCTTTCCAGCCTATACAGCTTGGAGTAAGACAACATGCATAAAGAGGATGATGTGGTCAAAATACTCATTTGCCTAATAATTCTGCACGCAGTGTACATGGTCGTGTCCAGCAAAGCCGGAAAAAGTGAGCTCCGGTAGCCTGATCCTCTGTCAGATTAGGCTACCGGAATTCCCAGAGCAACTGTGAACATAGCTTAATGCCGGTAGATTTTGCAAGTCCCCCGGAGGCAGGGCTTCATAATGAAGTGCTCTCTGTACTGAGCTGCTTCACAGCCCCTCACCTCTGCTGTAATGGTCTCCTGGTTGGGTGCTATAGCGGTCACATGGAGAAGAAGGGAAGGGCTGTAAAGCAGCTTGTGAGTGCAGAATCTGGCAGAAAGTTTAGCAAGGTCAAAGTGCCAACTGAATCCCTTGAAAGACTTTGCCAACTCCCAAGTATTCTTAGGGAACTACAAGAAAGAACTAGGCGGCACAAACTAATAGGTGGTGGAGGCCCCTAGGCAATTACCACTAATCTAGGCCCACATAAGCCCATTTGATTGGAATTAAACATGTTCCATTTCCGAGATGAAGGGCTTCCAGAAATATTTGGTTGCAGCTTATCCCCCGATATAAAAGGTTTTTCTCACAAAAATTATTCTACATTTGTCAAAGCAGCACCTGGATCTCAACACTTTTGAGATCACATATAATTAAAAATTTAGTATACGGACTGAGTTTTTCAGTAAAATGTATCTGTATCGCGCCGCCTGCCAATTGTTCTTTTCCTTATTCTCCATCCACCTCAATAACATCGCTGAGGTAGTCGCAAACGCTCAGTTCTATCCTTCGACTACCTCCAGCCATATCTACTGTTAGATACTGTGACGGCTACAGGGAGAAAGCTGCAGCAGAAAGGACATGACCCCTGAACTGCAAGCCGTAAGAACATCTAGCATTTGGGCCAATGACTGGTGGGATCTCTGGATCCATGTGAGGTACAGGGATGGTTCTAGCTTTGTTCCAAAAAGATTGTCGTGTACTATATGATATCTGGTTTGCATCTTACTTTGATTGCAGGACAACCCCTTTGAAAATGAACATGTACGCTCAACTGGTGCGAACAAAAATGTTTACATGGCGGTTACAACAGACAAATGATGTCCGACGACTAACTCAAGAGTGGGAGGGAAATGGTGCAGAACGTGCAATAATAATTTCCATATTAAATACTTGCTCTTTTGTACCTTCTCCAGATGTAAAATAAAAATAAGCAGCGCTTTCTGACTACATGGAAAAATAAAATCTGGACAAAGTACCAAGCTCTGTCTTCCAGTGCTCCTTATTATTCTGAAGTGTGTGCTGCATCCACTAATGAACTACGCCGAGAAACTGTTCAGCTCAGTGGGTGCTGTTCATTTTATTTTATCGTCTAAACGGAAGGGATGCCTTATTTACTAAATCTCTGTAGAGCCCCATGAGAGCTGAAAACTAAAGGCGCATAGTTAAAGCAACTCATTGGCTCGCCGTCGAATTGTTTTCTAAATGTAAATCATATCAGTGCTCTGTGCGGGTTTCATTTGTGAATACTAAGAAGAACAAACAGCAGCCTTTCAGAATTTTATTAGGAGGAGTAAAAAAAAAACTGTAAAATAAAAAATAAAAAATTTATATTACCTTCTCACAAGTGGCATACTGAGAGCCCAGCCGGCAGCAAAGTCTGGATACTTAAAATATGTAGGGTCTTCAGCAAAGGCATAATGATGAACGATAGTAGACTCTTCATCATATAGTGCTTTCCCCAAAAAATATTTCTAAACCAAAAAGAAAGGTAAACAAAAGTCCATAGCTTATAAACAGAAAGGACAGAATAGCAACTACGGTACTGAGATAACGAATGAACAGAAATACAGTAGGTAAAGTTAAGAACTTTGTGGAAACCAGGTACGTATGTCATGTGCACCCGGGGCAGATCTGCTGCAGAAGTTTATTTGGATGTCCCATTTGTTTGAATGGGGTTTACAGAAATCCATGCAAATTCTTCAGAAACAACCCTATTCTGATATATCTGAACCGATTTTTTATTTGGGAAATTTCAACAGTTTCCCGCTGCTCTAGTCCAGCGTCAAGGGTCTCATTCCTGCTGCTTCCTGTACCCTGTGGCCTCAGCAGTAACTACTGCTTGGGGACGTGTCCCTGCTGAAAACAGTGAATGGCTTCAACGTTGCACGTGACCATAGATAGGACGCCACACTTCTGATCCACAGAGGACTGGAAGGAGGTGAGATGAGAGCCTTGCACTGGATAGGCTAGTGTTTTTTTTAGATTCTCTTTTAGAGACTCACCCTGGTTAAAATCTGTTTTGCGGTCAGATAATCCCTTAAAGGGGTTTTCCAGAATTACTATTGTTTTTAAAAGATATTTTCATATAGTTGCTTTCCTTACCTCCTTTCCTTAATCACTCTGGTTTGCATATAGCAGTTCCACTGTCACAGCTCCAGCACCGATCCTAACAATGGGCAACTAGTCTATAGCTACTTCCACCCAGCTAGTTACATAGACACTTGCGGCCCATGCCTACAGCCCCACTCCTCTGAGAAGACATGGGTGTCTCGCCACTCACTCAGTGCCTTTAGTGCCAGCCATCCAGACCTGCTTGCTCTTCTCTGCGCACCTGAAGTGGGCCCGACCGCCTGTGCTTCCTATTAAGGCCACCTAGCTCTGTTCCTACGGCGTGTGAGCACCATCCGGTTAAGTATCTAAGGAAACTTCCCCTTGGGGAGTGTGCCTGAGCTTTAGATTACCTAGCTTGTTATCGACAAACAGGAGGCATTGCACAATTATCCCACATGACAAACACATTTTGAGGTTTCATGTGGATATAAAAAAAAAAATTCAATCTGGCTTCTATGCCCCTCCGACATTCCACAGATTGGAGCTAAGTGCTTGAAAAAAATGATCTTAGCGACACCTGTTACCTCCTCAATTTGCATAACATTTTGGCTTGTGCTGGTGTTTTAATGTTGAGGAGTGTAGTTTTTAATTACACCCCCTTGTTCTAAAGGACCTAATTTTTTTGTTTTTGGAAAGAGTCCACATGAACCTTACCAAGCTTTTCACATTTAACATTTCAGTCAATTCCAAACTTTCCTTTCAAAACTGTACTGATGGGCCAGACCAGCACCATTTTTTATTACTGATCGACACATTGAAGGGGTTGGTCACTTTATATGGTATTTCATTTCACAGATTTGTGACACGTATTAAAAGGTATACTCTTTTTAGCAGTTCAGTGCCATTGGCTTGTTCTGAGAAATAATGCCCTCTTTTAGTATAGCCTTCTCCACTATCTGCATGGTGCTATAGTCCTATACATTGATGCTGAGGGAGGAGCAAATAAGCAGATCAATCAGCTACTTTCAATAACACAGCGTGGCATGGAAAACTAGCACATGCACAGTACCGTGTTGTCCAATAGAGGCCATCAGTGGTTGGGTCTGGTCATGTGCTCCTCACCAGCAGCATGTTTAGGAATAAAGCACCATCTAGGCCAGGCATCCTCAAACTGCAGCCCTCCAGCTGTTGCAAAACTACAACTCCCAGCATGCCCGAACAGCCTACAGGTATCAGCCTACAGCAGGGAATTGTGGGAGTTGTAGTTTTACAACAGCTGGAAGGCCGCAGTTTGAGGATGCCTGATCTAGGCAGTGCAGAACACTATACTAACAAGGGAGAGCATTACTCAGAGCAAGACTTTGGCAATTGGCTGCTAAAAACTATTTATTATTAAGTACATACATTTTTAGCACAATGCCCTGTTCCATGACATCCTAATTGCCATCAGTGTAACTAACAAGTGGCTGAATAACTTTATCCCCATAAATTTTTTACCATTTCAGTTTTCATGATTATTTCAGTCAGGAAGACATACCTTAGACTTGTCATATCTCTGCAATGTTTCCAGTAGCTTTCTGAGGCTCACCGATGTGTCTTCTTCACAGAAAAATATCCAGGAAGAATTTCTGCCATAATTATCTGCAAAACTTTAAGATATCAACATTGTGAGTATGATGAGGATAAACACTAAAATTTGTTCAAATAGAAATCTGAACACAAAAAGGCGAGGTGATAATTGTACGATATGTAATGGACATCACTGCTTACTAGACACAGTGGCTACCAACATGTTGATCAAGTCTTGCATCCCTGACAATACACCCTTGTATACTCAGAATACTAAACAGAGAAGCATCCCATGTATCTCCAGCAAGTACAGTAGTAGATCTTTATTCAGTGTAAGAAAAATAACAAGAAAAAGTTAAATAATAAAAACTAGGCGGGCAGGAACAATTTGATAAGGTTTGGAACACAAAAATAACACATCCTAGATCTGAATTAATTAAATATTCTTCTGAAATACTTTGATCTTTACATAGTTGAATGTGCTGACAACAAAATCACACAAAAATAAAAAAATGGAAATCAAATTTTTCAACCCATGGAGGTCTGGATTTGGAGTCACACTCAAAATTAAAGTGGAAAAACACACTACAGGCTGATCCAACTTTGATGTAATGTCCTTAAAACAAGTCAAAATGAGGCTCAGTAGTGTGTGTGGCCTCCACGTGCCTGTATGACCTCCCTACAACGCCTGTGCATGCTCCTGATGAGGTGGCGGATGGTCTCCTGAGGGATCTCCTCCCAGACCTGGACCAGTCTGTGGTGCAACGTGACGTTGGTGGATAGAGCGAGACATGATGTCCCAGATGTGCTCAATTGGATTCAGGTCTGGGGAACGGGCGGGCCAGTCCATAGCATCAATGCCTTCGTCTTGCAGGAACTGCTGACACACTCCAGCCACATGAGGTCTAGCATTGTCTTGCATTAGGAGAAACCCAGGGCCAACCGCACCAGCATATGGTCTCACAAGGGGTCTGAGGATCTCATCTCGGTACCTAATGGCAGTCAGGCTACCTCTGGCGAGCACATGGAGGGCTGTGCGGCCCTCCAAAGAAATGCCACCCCACACCATTACTGACACAATGCCAAACCGGTCATGCTGGAGGATGTTGCAGGCAGCAGAATGTTCTCCACGGCGTCTCCAGACTCTGTCACGTCTGTCACATGTGCTCAGTGTGAACCTGCTTTCACCTGTGAAGAGCATAGGGCGCCAATGGCAAATTTGCCAATCTTGGTGTTCTCTGGAAAATGCCAAACGTCCTGCACGGTGTTGGGCTGTAAGCACAACCCCCACCTGTGGACGTCGGGCCCTCATATCACCCTCATGGAGTCTGTTTCTGACCGTTTGAGCAGACATATGCACATTTGTGGCCTGCTGGAGGTCATTTTGAAGGGCTCTGGCAGTGCTCCTCCTGTTCCTCCTTGCACAAAGGCGGAGGTAGCGGTCCTGCTGCTGGGTTGTTGCCCTCCTACGGCCTCCTCCACGTCTCCTGATGTACTGGCCTGTCTCCTGGTAGCGCCTCCATGCTCTGGACACTACGCTGACAGACACAGCAAACCTTCTTGCCACAGCTCGCATTGATGTGCCATCCTGGATAAGCTGCACTACCTGAGCCACTTGTGTGGGTTGTAGACTCCGTCTCATGCTACCACTAGAGTGAAAGCACCGCCAGCATTCAAAAGTGACCAAAACATCAGCCAGGAAGCATAGGAACTGAGAAGTGGTCTGGGTTAACCACCTGCAGAACCACTCCTTTATTGGGGGTGTCTTGCTAATTGCCTATAATTTCCACCTGTTGTCTATCCCATTTGCACAACAGCATGTGAAATTGATTGTCACTCAGTGTTGCTTCCTAAGTGGACAGTTTGATTTCACAGAAGTGTGATTGACTTGGAGTTACATTGTGTTGTTTAAGTGTTCCCTTTATTTTTTTGAGCAGTGTATTATGTCTTGTTACCCTCATAAGCACTAGTGGGGAGAATGCGTTATTGTTCTTTTGAACATATGATGATGCAGGAATTCCTTGGGGAATGTACATTAAAGGGGCCGTCCGAGATAATTTCAATAGCATAAAATAAAATAAAAATTCCATAAGCTCTCCTCTTTCTCCAGTGCCATGCTCTGTGGCACTGTGCTGGTCCTGCAGCCGCTGCTTGTTTACAAACTCCTGCGAGGACATGCCGCTGTAAGGCATGTGACTGCTGCAGCCAATCAGTGTCCTCAGTTCTCCATTTGTTCAGTGGACAGAGCTGGTTACCACGGCACTGACCCAATTAGCTTCAATGGGGCTAGCACTGCAGTTAATTCCATTTGCTACACAGTGGAAAAAGTTGTGTTTTGGCACCCAAAAATGTCTGAAACAGCTAATCAGCGGATGAGCGGGGCGTTGGAATCCTGAGGATAGGTCAATAAAGGGGTTATAGCATGATTAAAAAAATAAAAAAATCACAAGACATAGTAGATGACAATATCTTCTTTATGAACATTGGTTATCGTTAATCTGCCGGTGTAAAGGTGCCACCATTTAGCCAATAAATTAGCGAAATGCTCATTCATCAGGTAATATAAAAAATTTGGTGCAATCTCCGAAATCATTGTTTGCTGGCAGGAGATTGTGCTGTCTAAACACTCTCTGCTGCCGGAAAATAATAATTCTGTATGGGGATGAGAGATTGTATTAGTGATAACTCCTCTCCATACCCTGGAGGAGATCACTGCATGTAAATGTCTCCTCCACTGATTAGCAGGCGATTGCTGGGAAGAAACACTTTGTTTCCGACAATCTGCTGCTAATTTGTTCAGCGTAAAGGGGTCTTAAAAGGGGTATTTTGATTGGTACAAGTTATCCTCTATCCACTGGGGCTAACTTTACGATAGGTGGAGTCCCAGCGGTAGGACCCCCACTAATCACGAGAGCGCTGTCAGCTATATCCGGAACACCCATAGAAATGAATACTGCCGTCGCTCTGGTCATTTTAGGGGAGGCTACAAGGGGTAGGACCCCCACCAATCGTATTAACTGGAATAATCTTATTAACTGGAATAACCCTTTATAAAGTTATAACCAGCCCGGTACCGCACACGAGTTCAGAGATCTCCCCATTCACTCCTTGCTCAGATTCAAACTGAGCATGTTCGACTAGCTCAGTGTGGTGGACAAGAAATAAGGAAAAGAACAAACAGCAGGTGGCGCTATACAAATACATTTTATTAAATAGCACAGTGGATATACAACATTTTTAATTACAGCCCCTTTAATAGTAAAAATCATTTATAAAATTATAACATTTTTTATTCATGACATGAGGTAAGAGACTATTCGCCATTAAAGGGGTTTTCCCACTAAAAATATTACATTTTTCAAACAAGCACCAGGATCTGAATATTTTTATGTAATAAAAAAATTTGTATAACCACTGAGCTATTCAATAAACTGTATCTTCATAGCGCCACCTGCTGTTTGTTCTTTTCCTAATTTCTCCATCCACCTCAGGGAGGTGGTGGCACATGGTCAGTTAAAATCTTCAAGTGCCACCAGCCATATTTCCTGTTAGAAGTTGTGGCAATTACAGGGAAAGATCTACAGCAGAAAAAACACACGCTCCGAGCTGCAGCAGAAAGGACACCTGCTCTAAGCTGCAGCAGAAAGGACACGCCACCGAGCGGCCAGGGGAGATCTCTGTTCTGTGTCGGGTACAGGGTTGCTTCTAGCTTTGTAAGAGATTGTCATTTAGTATATGATTTCCTTTTCTTACATCAATCATAGGACAATCCCTTTAAGAAAAATAAATTAAAAAAGCCACTTTAAATAGTGTGGTAAATGCAACACCTCCATGATGGTACAATACATACACCACAACAAACGTGACCTTGGGCTTTGATCATTGTTTCCGTCCTAATTTATGCACATTATAAATCAATTATCCATCCAACAATGTGATATTTGGCCGTCAATCCAGGATCTTAGATAAGTGCAGAAGTCGCTTTCTATACCCCGTCTAAGCTGACATTTGGTCACCTGGTGTCTTGTGAGAAAGGCCACAGATTTCTAGATGGTTGATAGCTTTACAGCGTCAAAGCATCAAATTTAAAGAAGATTATAAATTGACACACAGACATCTTAGATTCCTCACTTTTCCATCATCCTCCCCCTCCTGGTGCCCCAACATTGTAATCCTGCTGCTATCTCTATTACTGTACCCACTGTCCTCCCCAATGCCCACAAACGCTATACTGCAGAAATAATAGTGCTAAACAGATAACCCCCCCAAAAAAAAACGCAGACTGTCCTAAACAGTAATAGAGCCCCCTACCGTACCTCCAATACCAACCTCATTAGAAGTAGAGCCCTCCATACTATGCCAAATAATAATGCCCCCACAATACACCCATATAGGGCATTAAGGCCCCCTATAGTGCCCCATTTATATAATACTCCCCCCAGCAGAGGTCGCGCTACATTTTTTCTGGAAGAGTAAAAATACTCCTCTTACCATTTTTGAGGGGGTCGGCACCACTGAGGTCACTGTTGCGCTGAGAGGTCGGCACCACTGAGGTCACTGTTGCGCTGAGGGGTCGGTACCGCTGAGGTCACTGTTGCGCTGAGGGGTCGGTACCGCTGAGGTCACTGTTGCGCTGAGGGGTCGGTACCACTGAGGTCACTGTTGCGCTGAGGGGTCAGCACGACTGAGGTCACTGTTGCGCTGAGGGGTCAGCACCACTGAGGTCACAGTTGCGCTGAGGGGTCGGTACCGCTGAGGTCACTGTTGCAGTGATTTTATGAGGTTTAAAGGGTTTGTCCTAAGATCGATATTTATCACCTGTCGTTAAAGAGGACCCCTCACCTCTCCGGATTTGTCTGTTTTGAAAACTACTTGCACCCCCCATGTAATAACAATCCTGGAGCATCTATTCTTATGACTTTATGTTGCACCATTCCTCTTATTTCTGTTATTAGTTATGAATGACTTGCTAACAGTTTGCAGTAAAGGTCCAGATGGGGGTTGCACAGCACAGCCTGATATTATTCAATCAGTGCTGTCAACTGGTAACCCCCTGCTGGACCTTTATTGCAGACTACTAGCAATTTGCTCATAAGTTCTAGTAGGAATAATAGAGTAATGGTACAATATAGAGTCACAAGAATTGATTCCCCAGAATTGTTATTGCATGGGAAATGCAAGTTGTTACTAAAACAGACATGTCCCCTTCAAGTACATGATCGCTGGGTCAAGTATGGATAGGTAAATAGTGTTGATCTTGGGACAATCCCTTAAATTGTTGCTGCTGTTTCTGTGTCACTGGGGTTTGCCATCCATCACGTGGCCATTGCTGCCCACCAAAGTTACGTCCTTGTAGATGAGCTCTCAGGTGGGTATGTCGTGCCACCAGGGCTGTTGGTAGACTCTGAAGAGACCTGAGGCACTGGCAGAGCAGGACACATGCACAATAGATGGTGGTGCCTGCTGGTGCCAAGGGCACAAGCGAAAGACCCGGGCACATACCTCTGATGCCAGGTGCTCGCACCGCCACAGTCACTTGTTGTGGATCTGGATGACGTCATCACGCAGTGATAAGCACTGATCTAGGGTGCAGCAACCTTTGGCACTCCAGTGCTGCTGTGAAACTACAACTCCCAGCATGCACACTTGCTCAGCTGTTCTTGTAACTCCCAAAGAAGTGAAAGAAGGATACTGGGAGTTGTAGATTCAGAACAGCCGGAGGTTGCTGATCCCTGATCTAGAGGCTGTCGTTTTGTGTTGTGCTTGATCTTGCTATAAAGGTGAGTTTGTCTTCCATGACCCATTTCCCTATCTCATGCCACAAAATTGCCACCACCGCTGTGGTTATTGGATTATACAAGTCTTACAGAGAAGACTTAATGCGCTTGGCAGAGGGACTGTATGTCCTGGAGGCTGTAAATGGCCACATACAGTCCTTGTAGCACCATGTGCCGCCATGCGGCGCCGCATTACAGAAGAAATCCTTATAGCACACAATATGTCTAGTTCAGCATCTGATGGAACATGCTGCAATGAATTATCCTTGATGGATTCATAGGAAAGCTGACAGGTGACAGAGGTCTACGGGTGACAGGTCTGTCCATTATGGAGGTTGTATTGAGGTCTCCTGTTGGCGTGTCCAGCGCTGGGACCCCCGCTGACTTCTATAAGCAGGAGTCTGAAGCGCTCAGCCACTTTTCCCTCACTGCGCGGTAGTGAAGACGGTCGCCTAGACCTTCTATTGGGGCCGTCTTCAGTACCGCACTCAGCAGGGAGGAGAGACGGCGCTCGGCTGAGAGCTTCAGACTCATCATTATAGAGAAAAACAAGACGCTCAGATCCAGAACCTCCACTATATTTCACAGCAAGGCCACTTGCCCCGCTAGTGAGGATCGCGTGCCTCCTTCCTCACTTCAGAGCGGTGTGCCATAAGCTTCGGCAGCCCGCTCAAACTGACCAATAACAAAGCTCCTCACTGTAAGGAGCCTTGTTATTGGTTGTTTCAGGCAGCAGCAGCATCGCTCACTGCGCTGCCCGTGCGGTTCACAGTGCTCACGGCACTGATGAATGGCAGGAAAAAGTCTAAAGGCGTATCGGTACATCTTCGACTTTTTCCAGGGAGTGAAATGGCCTGAACAGGCGTTATTGCGACCTCTGCCCCCCAGTATAATGCCCACATTAATGATGCTACCCCTCACTGTACTATAATGCTCCCATATATAATGCTCTCCAATAGCAGTGCCATAGATATATTTAAAAAAATATATAATAATCTGTGTCTGTCTGTTATACAGGCCACAGGTTTCCTCCTTTCTTCAGCTCAGAGTTGCTGCTTCCTGGAGCAGGCATCACGATGACATCACTTCACGCCACCCCCGTAACCCGGTGCAGGAGGTCGATCAGGTGGTCACGTGCCTACGTCATCGTGCTGCCCGTGACCAGGTGCAGAAGGTCGCAATGATGTTATTGTGACCATCTGCATCATTCTACTGCCTCACAGGCTTCAGGCCTAAGGGGCTGAACAGCAGGGATGGGAGCCAAAGGCTCCTGTGCCCCGCAGCAAACTGCCAGAAGTGGACATGTTTACATCGCCATTTCTTAATACCGTGGTATATGAAACATACCGGCATACTGGCCAAAACTAGAGACAACAGAAGAAATGGCACTGGATTTAACGGGTGAGTAATGGTTGTTTTTCACGTTACAACTTGTTAGTTTATTTTTTGCAAACTCCTGGATAACCCTTTTAAGTCTTCAGTAATATTTTTAAACAACACAGTTCAAATCAGCCTTACACAAGTAGCTTCAGGGTCATTATCCCACTGTAATACAATGTTCTTTTCCTATAATGAGAACATTAAATGTTTAACTTTTTTCCTCCAGGAACATAATCATCAAAAATTGCAGCGGCTTTAGCTCTGTAACTGAGACTACTTCCTCCCCACAAGGAACAACCGTGATATTGGTACAAAATTCTTGAAAATATTTTAGACAAGGGATATCCATGTTCAGTAAAATATAACATGTAAATAAAAAAATTGCCAAAATTGACAAAATTCAAACATGAGATGTGACTGACATAACTTGCCGTGCGATTTATGTACACAATGGAAATGGCAAGGTGGGACAACCCGTTTAAAAGGGTTATCTGGGAAATGATAAAGATGACCTATAGATAGGTCATTATTATTACATCGGTGGGGGTCCAAGTTGTGCCACCCCTGCCGATCAGCTGTGTGAGGAACCCGCTACACTCACCAGAGCTCTGGTGAGCACCTTCCAGGTCATTCCCCCAGTTCCATCACTCACATCCCCATCTTTTGAAGCCTACATCCCCAGCATCCTTCACCGACTGTTCCCGTGAGTAGTAGTTGTATACTGAGCCTCTGGCTCACCCACCCAGTTCATTGATCACTTTGCTGCCTGGCTTCCCCATTCCCTGTCTTCTGAACTACCAACTCTCACTTTGGGTGACTTTAAGATCAGCAGAATCTTCCCATCTGCCTCCCAACTTCTATATCTTACCTCCTCTCTTGGCCTTTCAGAACGTTGGTAATACACTTGAGTCTTGACCTGGTCTTCTTTTGGTTCTTCTCTCCATCACTGTTGAACTCCATCAACCTTCTCTCCATCACTGTTGAAATTGGAGAAGGTAGTGCCTTCAGGCAATACACCCTCTGTGAAGACACTTTGTAGGCGCGACTGAACGACCAGATGAATAATGATGTGAACTTCTGTTTATTCAATCGAGGATGACAATGTGTTTCGGAGCATGAAGAGCTCCTTTTTCAAGTCTTAGATGCCGATCGCCAGATGTAAGGGAGGCCGGAATTGCTTCCAGTGATGCTGGGCCTCGATTGAATAAACAGAAGTTCACATCCTTACTCATCTGGTTGTTCAGTCGCGCCGACAAAGTGTCTTCACGGAGGGTGTATTGCCTGAGGGCACCACCCTCTCCAATTTCATTATCCACCTCCCAGGAGATGTCAACCCGTTCTAGTGAGGATCGAACGACACTGGCAGCACCGACCGCTTACCAACACCTGTGTACACTAGGGTTGTGCCTGCGGTTGCACAACCACCTAAGGTGAGCCTAATCATCTTAAACCGTCTTTTTTCTACCATACATACTACCCTATGAGTGTCTATCGTCTCCTTGTTGCCCGATTTGCAATCAATCAATGTTGGAAATCATTATCCATTCCCAGCACACTCCTACTAATCACATCATGAGAAATCTACATGAAATTGACACTAAGAAATGAACGGACACTCTACAGTCATCATTGTCCCCAATCTCTTCCCTCTCCTATCCTGATGTGGCTGCAAACTACAATCACACACAAGAAAGCAATCCTGGCTCACACATCAAACTTTCTTTCTTCAGCTATTCTCCAGGACTGCTGAACTCCTATGGAGAAAACCTCATACAGCAGTAGGTTCCCTCCATTACCGTATATACTACCTATAACTCTGCCATCCACCGTGCCAAACAAACCTATTTCACCCCTCTCATTTCTTCACCATCCAATAATGAGGGCGATGGGGGCCCTCATTATTCGTTTTAATAGTTGACTTGTTGCTAGGTAATTTAGGATTTTATTTGTACATGAACGCTCTTATTGTAAAGAGCTGCAGAATATTTTGGTGCTATATAAATAAAGATGATTATTA
The DNA here is from genome assembly GCF_905171765.1 of Bufo bufo. Lineage (NCBI taxonomy): Eukaryota > Metazoa > Chordata > Amphibia > Anura > Bufonidae > Bufo > Bufo bufo. Next base: position 630,541,877 of record NC_053391.1, read on the forward strand.
TTATTATTATTATTATTATTAGAGAAGAGACAAATTCAAAATCTACAATAAAAGGGCCCATGTGCCGGCACTTACGTGTATTGAGGACTGCAAATTGCAGTCCCCAATGCACGGGCACCGTGAATGGGTCTGTGAGCTGGTCGCATCACAAAAAAATAGAATATGTTCCTTCCAGATTAAGGACCCATTCGAGTGAATTGGTCCGTGTGACAAACTGCCATTTGCCACTGGGCATTGTAGAAAACTTATGGCTAGCCTCCTGCCCTATGACTATGGCCCCGGGACATATTACCCTTCAAGAACAGTGTAACAGAACTATGCATGTCTGGACTGTTAATAGGACCGAACGCGGTTGGAATTTGTGACAGACCCATCCGTATGGATTAAACAAAATGGCACCCAGATAGCTAATTTTATTGTATTTGTGAACTCTGAGGGCATATCATTAGGGGAATGCCGCTCAGACTTGAGCTATCTGGGAATAGGTTAAATGTCTGTTTGCTGGGAGGGTGTGACATTGTGTGTTTGGGTGGGGATTCCTGTCCTGTTGTTCCCACATGTGTATTGGTGATTTCCCTTTGTCCTGAGAGATAATTGAATTGCTCTTCGGGTGTCTCCAGGGCAGAGAGGAGGAAACCATGATGCATTGTGGGGATGTGTTGTGTCTGTATATCCTGAGTGCTACGTATCTGTCCTGTGTCACAGTCCTCCTTCTGGTCCCCTAGGGGCGTGTACAGCAGATGAGGACCTGCATAAATACGGGCGGGTAGCCCTCAATAAAGTGTTCATGTTTTTCTAACCCTTCAAAACGTAGCCTTGTCTCGTTATTGGAGGGAATTGCTGTATCACGCTGGGGATTGCTATGCTCTGCATATTCCCTGGAGCTTTAATTCTCTTTCTTCTTGTCCCTGATACCCTCTCCTGGAGGAGAGATCTTTCCCACACGGTCCTGAATGCTGGAGGTTCATTCAGGGTGGAAGGAAGACGGTGCGGCTCCAGTTAAGCTACGGCGGTTGTGGAGTCTGCGGTGGTTGTGGTGTCCAGTGCGGTGCTTGTGGTCCTCGGCGCAAGCTAGGAAGCGTCCATTAACGGAAGGGGATTCGTTACAGTACGCATCCGTGATGCTGTGCAGAAACGGCCAGTGCCTTTATATTACAAACGTGCTGTTTGTGGGCCGCAATAAGGGCCCGGCCGGCACACTTTCATGAGCCCAGAAAGTGAAATTTTCAGGAAGGTTTTTTCAATTTAAAGGTGAATGTTAGGGCATTAGGCAGCATAAATCTCAGTTTCTTAGATGCAAGTATGGTTTAGGTGGCAAGGGAAGACTGCTTTGAAATTTTCGATTTAAAAGGGATACTTCAGTTTCAGCAAATATATATATATATATATTTTTTTTTTTGCAAAAGGAAAAGCTACTTGATGGCTCATTACAAGACTCTGAGGCTGGGTTTACCTTGCACTGTATTTGCTGTGTTTTGAAAACCAGGGAAAAAACACAAATGGAAAACCACATGTAGAAATTCATTTTTTTTTGAAGTGCATACTTTTTCTGAAACCACAGATGCTTTTGTGTCTTTGATCAAGGACATCTATCATTGATCAAAGACACAAAATGGATGCGCGCTTCTAAAAAAAAAAATGTGTTTCTCCATTACATTTTTTCAGATTTGTTTTTCAGATGTAGTTGTCTCCTCCGAATTTCAAAATGCAAGAAAAATGAACTATGTGACCATGCAGAGCTCTGTATCCAATGGAAGTAAACAATGAACTTCCCTACTGAATGACTGCAAGCAGAGATCTTGGAAACTATAAAGAACTGGTACAGAGTATAGGGGAAAATTGCATATTTTTTTATTGTAACTAAAACATATATTTCCTCTTTTTTAAATGTAGTCATTAGACTTGAGACAATTAAGCATCGGATCACAGATCCGAATTCGATTTTTTCAGACAGCCTTAAAATATGTCGGCTCCTTGTAGCCAAACTTTGTCTCACAGAAGTCGGCGAATGACTACGACATTCCTATCGGTGTATTCAAAAACAATGTAAAATAGGAATCCGAAGTTGGCTTCGGTACTGGCAGGTTCCTCGGCACTAAAGCCGATTTCGGATTCCTGTTTTTAAATAGGCAGATAGCTATACCGAAGTCATTCACTGAAGTCTTGCTACATGGGGCCAATACATATTAATGCTGTACGGAAACAGCATCAAAACCAAAGTTTTTGAACGAATCGACTTCGGATCTATGATCTGACGCTCGATTCGCTCAAGCCTAGTAGTTATAATCGATCATAATCTAGTCTTGTTTCAAAAACTGCACAATGTGCTTCATTTATGTGTATTTGCTGTAATTCTGAAGAATTGCTCAGGGGCATTTTATACTTGGTTACTTCTTTTATTAATAGAAAACCGCAGAAGCTTTTAGTGTTTCGGGAATCTAGGCCACATAAATTGGATGTCATGGATGTCTCCCATAGCTGACACTGTATTATTGCTACACAGTGTATTTAAATGTAATTCAAGCCACTGAAAAGCCATTAGACTGGTGGTGGGTGAAGTCTCCTGAGGCAAATGAGCAATGTTGTAAAGATACAGAATAAAATCTCAGTAGACAGCAGATGTATACAGCTGATGTGCATGACTGTAACACTAGGAATATTTCATCCAGACAGACCAAGTCCAATATCAATGTTATAAGCCCCAAGTGCGGAGCTCATCTTATAAGCCCCAAGAGGCAAACAGAAGAGAAATATGTAGAGTCCAGATGTCAGAGTCCATGTCAAGAGGATGAGCTTGAAGATGGTTAAGGCCCCTTTCACACAAGCAAGTTTTCCGCGCAGGTGCGATGCGTGAAGTAAACACGTTGCACCCGCACTGAATCCTGACCCATTCATTTCAATGGGTCTGTGTACCTGAGCTTTTTTTTCACGCATCAGTTCTGTGCTGTGTGAAAAACGCAGCATGTTCTATATTCTGCGTTTTTCACGCAGTCCTGGCCCCATAGAAGAGAATGGGGCTTCAGTGAAAAACGCATTGCATCCGGAAGCAAGTGCGGGTGCGATGCGTTTTTCACAGATGGTTGCCAAGAGATGTTGTTTGTAAATCTTCAGTTTTTTATCACGCGCGTGAAAAACGCATCAAAACGCATTGCACCCGCGTGGAAAATACTGAACAACTGAATGCAATCGCAGACAAAACCGACTGAACTTGCTTGCAAAATGGTGCGAGTTTCACTGAACGCATCCTGAGACAATCCGTATCGCTCGCGTGAAAAGGGCCTAAAAGTCTAGGAAGAAATGGGTGATATATTGCTTATGTACGTGAGGATCCAAACTGCAAAGTATCTAAAATGTAAAATGGGAGTTTAAGCACTTCCATTTCTACTCCATGTCTTCCCAGAGCCATAACATTTTTATTTTTCCATTCACATTAGCTCAGGAGAGCTTTTTTTGTACTTTCTAATGGAACTATTTAATAATGCATACAATTTAGTGGAAAGCTAAAAAAACAAAAAAAAAACAAATGGGACGGAATTGGAAAAAAATGCAACTCCCCCACAGTTTTATGGGTTTTATTTTTATGGCGTTCCCTGTATGGTAAAACTGACCTGTTACCTTCATTTACCAGTGCAGTACAATTACAATGATACCACATTTATATAGTTTTTCTTTTGCTTTAATAGTGAAAAACAATAAAATAAAAAAATAATAATTGGAAAAAATATATTTTTCTTTTCATCGCCACATTTTGACCCCCATAACTCAAAATGATGAATCACCCATTTAGATTTTTTTTTCTGTTACAGCGTTCACCAATCAGGTTAAATACGTTTGTATTTTTTTTTGTATTTCAGGGCATGGTGATGCCTATGATGTTTACTTTTTATTGTTTACTTTTATTATTTATTATTTAATTATGGGGAAAGGAAATAGATTTTAATTTTTAAAACTTTTTTTTTTTTCCTTTTTACCTTTGGGGACTATAAGGAGCTTGCTACTCCCTTACATTGCAATGCCTTGCAATGTTCTTATGGAGCCCTCCCACCTGCAGAGCTCCATAACTGTAATAGCATAGGTTTCTTCAGAGAGACCCAGGCTATAGCAGACAGTGAACAGTCCCACCAATCATTGCACAGGGAAGCCATTTAGGACCTGGGAGTGAAACACTCCCGGGAGAAAACTGGATCTTTGTATAAGAGGGAATAAATTCAAGGCACTTACTAATATATTGTAATTGTCCATATTGTCTCCTTTGCTGGCTTGATTCATTTTCCCTTCATATTATACACTGCTCATACCCTGCAATCCATCAACGGTGGTCGTGCTTGCACAGTAGAGAAAAAAAAGCGGTGGTTCATCCGTGGTCCCAGACACCAGAGAGGCCGGCGCTTTTTCCTATAGTGTGCAAGCATGACCACTGCTGCTAGATTGCAGGGTGGTCGTAACCATGGAAACGAGCAGTGTATAATGTGATGGAAAAATGAATCAAGCCAGCAAAGGAGACAATATGGACAATCACAATACATTAGTAAGTGCCTTGTATTAACTTTCTCTACATGACCAATGCCATTTGCTGAAATTAGACAGCCCCTTTAACGTATACTGCACAGTGCAATAACACATTGAACGCAATACACACTAAGCTCCCTATAGAGGCAAATGTCAGATTTTATTAGAAAATAATTAAATAAATAATTAAATAATTAAATAAATAGACTTGGGCAACTTCAACTCCCACCTTTTACCTACATTTCTATTGTGTTGCACTGTACAGTGGCAATGTTCTTGTTAGGCATTTTCTTATATGTACGGTGTATTAACTATTTTATTGCTACATTGAACTGTTAAAGTATTGCACAGAAATTATTTGTTTGTTTTGTTTAAACTATCTCACACGAATAAATACTAATGTGTACGTTCACTGTATATATAATAATTACTGCCTGAAGAACGTATTTAAAAGAAAATAATAAATCGTTTATTAGTCTCAGGTTAAAACGGGAAAATCTGTATATCACTTTCCGTGACTATCAGGCTCCAGACCCAGGTGATGTGGTATAGGAATTGATTATATCCACCACCCAACCTAAAGTCTGGACTAGATCCCTATACCAGCTGGCACGTTGGTGCCAGTAATTACTGGAGAGGGAGTCAGGTTCTTATATTTGAACCAGGCACAGGTGTATAGTTAGAGCAGTCCTATCTAGCATGGATTATAGAACAGTTATGAGTGAGTAATGAGCTGGGTGCCAGAGCAGACCAGCATAAAGCATCCACCCAGTATAGTATAAATTGTGGACGCTCACTCAGCCGCCTAGAACAGCCTACCCAATCGTGCAGTTTAAGGCCTCCTGCACACGAACGTATTTTTTTGCGGTCCGCAAAAACGGGTCCCGTTTTTCCGTGATCCGTGACCGTTTTTTCGTCCGTGGGTCTTCCTTGATTTTTGGAGGATCCACGGACATGAAAAAAAAGTCGTTTTGGTGTCCGCCTGGCCGTGCGGAGCCAAACGGATCCGTCCTGAATTACAATGCAAGTCAATGGGGACGGATCCGTTTGACGTTGACACAATATGGTGCCATTTCAAACGGATCCGTCCCCATTGACTTTCAATGTAAAGTCTGGAGTCCCTTTTATACCATCGGATCGGAGTTTTCTCCAATCCGATGGTATATTTTAACTTGAAGCGTCCCCATCACCATGGGAACGCCTCTATGTTAGAATATACTGTCGGATATGAGTTAGATCGTGAAACCTCATTTCCGACAGTATATTCTAACACAGAGGCGTTCCCATGGTGATGGGGACGCTTCTAGTTAGAATATACTACAAACTGTGTACATGACTGCCCCCTGCTGCCTAGCAGCATCCGATCTCTTACAGGGGGCTGTGATCAGCACAATTAACCCTTCAGGTGCCGCACCTGAAGGGGTTAATTGTGCTATCATCTCCCCCTGTAAGAGATCAGGGCTGCCAGGCAGCAGGGGGCAGACCCCCCCCTCCCCCCTCGCCAGTTTGAATATCATTGGTGGCCAGTGCAGCCCCCCCCCCCCTTCCTCCCTCTATTGTAATAATTCCTTGGTGGCACAGTGTGCGCCCCCCCGCCCCCCCCCCCTTCCTCCCTCTATTGTAATAATTTGTTGGTGGCCAGTGTGCGGCCTCCCATCTAGCCCCCCCCCCCCCCCCCCCATCATTGGTGGCAGCGGGTTACTAGCAGTAGTGATTCATACTTACCTGGGAGCTGCGATTTCTGCTTCCGGCCGGGAGCTCCTCCTACTGGTAAGTGACAGTTCATTTAGCAATGACACTTACCAGTAGGTGGAGCTCCCGGCCGGACACGAACATCGCAGCAGCCGGCCCGGTAAGTATGAATCTTCTACTATTGTACTATTGCTAAGTAACCATGGCAACCAGCGTCCTGGTTGCCATGGTTACCGATCGGAGCCCCAGCGATTAAACTGGGACTCCGATCGGAACTCCGCTGCCACCAATGATGGGGGGGAGATGGGAGGCCGCACACTGGCCACCAATGTTGTTAATGCTATAGAGGGAGGGGGGGGGGCCGATGGGGGGCGCACACTGTGCCACCAACGAATTATTACAATAGAGGGAGGGAGGGGGGGGCGCACACTGTGCCACCAACGAATAATTACAATAGAGGGAGGGGGGGGGGGCCGCACTGGCCACCAATGATATTTAAACTGGGGAGGGGGGGGGAAGGGTCTGCCCCCTGCTGCCTGGCAGCCCTGATCTCTTACTGGGGGCCGTGATCAGCACAATTAACCCCTTCAGGTGCCGCACCTGAAGGGGTTAATTGTGCTGATCACGGCCCCCTGTAAGAGATCGGGTGCTGCCAGGCAGCAGGGGGCAGTCTTGTACACAGTTTGTAGTGTATTCTAACTAGAAGCGTCCCCATCACCATGGGAACGCTTCTGTGTTAGAATATACTGTCGGTTCTGAGTTTTCACGAAGTGAAAACTCAGCTTTGAAAAAGCTTTTACAGACGGATCTTCGGATCCGTCTGTATAAAAACTAACCTACGGCCACGGATCACGGACACGGATGCCAATCTTGTGTGCATCCGTGTTCTTTCACGGACCCATTGACTTGAATGGGTCCGTGAACCGTTGGCCGTGAAAAAAATAGGACAGGTCATATTTTTTTCACGGCCAGGAAACACGGATCACGGATGCGGCTGCAAAACGGTGCATTTTCCGATTTTTCCACGGACCCATTGAAAGTCAATGGGTCCGTGAAAAAAAGCGGAAAACGGCACAACGGCCACGGGTGCACACAACGTTCGTGTGCAGGAGGCCTAACACTGGGTCTCGGTATCAGACCGCATTCACACTAGCAAGTCAGCTGTAGTGCTGCTTGGCATTGAATCAACACCCAGGCCATCACAGCGCCGGAGCCTTAACACGCAAAAGTGTGCGGCTACGTACTTCTGCTCTACAGGCTACCTCTACTTAGAGATTATCGCTCCTGATGATATGTGGCTTATGGTTCCACATTGAAACGCGTTGAGCCGTTGATCTTGAACTAGGACACGGTTCCTCAGGCAGGGTGTTGATTCAATGCCAAGCAGCACTACAGCTGACTTGCTAGTGTGAATGCGGTCTGATACCGAGACCCAGTGTTAAACTGCACGATTGGGTAGGCTGTTCTAGGCGGCTGAGTGAGCGTCCACAATTTATACTATACTGGGTGGATGCTTTATGCTGGTCTGCTCTGGCACCCAGCTCATTACTCACTCATAACTGTTCTATAATCCATGCTAGATAGGACTGCTCTAACTATACACCTGTGCCTGGTTCAAATATAAGAACCTGACTCCCTCTCCAGTAATTACTGGCACCAACGTGCCAGCTGGTATAGGGATCTAGTCCAGACTTTAGGTTGGGTGGTGGATATAATCAATTCCTATACCACATCACCTGGGTCTGGAGCCTGATAGTCACGGAAAGTGATATACAGATTTTCCCCGTTTTAACCTGAGACTAATAAACGATTTATTATTTTCTTTTAAATACGTTCTTCAGGCAGTAATTATTGTTTTGTTTAACAAGGACTGTGCGACATTTGATAAATTCGGTGTGAGGTACTCAAGGAAAACCGACATCAAATATTCTCATCATGATAAATTTCCTGCTATGTGTTGAAAGCAGGAAAAATGGGATCTGGGTGTCTTTGACAAAAGCTAGATGTCTCGGTCAGAGGGTCTCCAGACACAACCCTTCTCATAGCCATTATGTACTTGGAACACTCCTACACATATATATACATATATATATATATATATATATATATAAGCAATCTGGATGGGCCGTCGCAGGAGCTGCTGGCCACCTGTGAGACAAGGAAATGTGGTAATCTGTACAAATAGATAAGAAACATTACCCTATGCGATGACATTAATATGAGAAATGCTAATGCTGTTTACACCACTTCGGCAGAACATTGACTAAGATGTTCTCTGCATTAATGTGATCCTGAATTAAGCTGCGCTGTCCATTATTAATAGTCTTTATGCCGCTGCATGCTTCTCTACCTCTGTCCCAATTCCCTGGCAGTATACATATAGAGCAGCCACTCTGTATCCTCCAGTCTGACTTGTCTGTTTTCGGATAATGGAGGCTAGGAGTGTTAAAGGGGTTTACCAGGATGAAAATACTGATGGTCTATCCTCAGGAGAGGCCATCAACAACAGATGGGTGGAGGTCCAGCTCTAGGCCTCCCCGCCATTCTGTTGATTGAAGGGGCCTCCTTCCACTCTTCCATAGTCCAGTCCTAATGCTTACATTCCACTTTTAGAGCTTTCAGCAGTGGAAAGCATGGACGCTCTGACCAGTCTGCAGCACCGCAGCCCCACACCCTGAACGCTGTGATGGCCTTTGTTTTCTGGCACCTTTCTTTCATAGCCAGAACAGACTTTAGTCATTTGTGCTACTGATTTGTTCCACGCAGGAATCAATGATCTGGTTAACTAGTCCTTCCTTGGTTCACTTTTAATAGATGATAATCCCTGCACACCCTGCCATTTGGAGGCCCTCTGACCGAGACATCTAGCTTTTGTCAAAGACGCCCAGATCCCATTTTTACTGCTTTCAACACATAGCTGGGAATTTATCTTGAGGGGAATATTTGATGTCAGCTTTACTTGAGTACCTCACACCGAATTTATCAAATGTCGCACAATCTTTGTTAAATATGGCTCATCTTGATGAAACTCCTTAACATAGCTAACCTTTCCCACTTTTTCACCTACTTTTCAAAACTGGAGTGAGCGGTGTAAAAATTCAAAAAGTAACAAAAATTTTGCGAAAGTGACCTAGAAAAAAGTTGCAAAAGTCCTAATTTGTGACTTTTTAACAAAGGATTCTGCAGTGAATGGCTTGACAACTTCCCCCTATTAACTTCAAGAACTGACTGTTCACTATAGGCTTAATGTATTTCACCTCCTGACTGGTGCCAATGTCAAGAAACACTCAATTTTCTTTGGTTCTCCTGTCAATGGTTTGAACGTACAGGCTGTAGTAAACGTATGGAGTAAATTAAAGCAACTCTGTGAGCTGTGGAGCATCTGAAGGCCAGCCCTAGCCTGCTGGACACCAAGCACAGGAGACAAGGGTGCCAATGACCAGATCAGTGCAACTGTCTCACTGTGACAGAGGCGAGTTAGACCCGCACAGTCCTAATAGTGACAACTATTATCTCTGTAATCAGACCGATTTCTTCTCTAACTGGTGCACTGACAGTGTGGCAGAAAAGTATATACAGGACTGCTGCAGATATGGGAAAACCTTTTTAACTGCTAATTCTTCTAGGTCTCTGTACTGCTACCCAGTTTCTGATAACCCATTACACAATACTCAGGTACAGACAAATCTGAAAATACTTGACCCTCTTTTGATTTAAAAGGGGTTGTCCAGGTTCAGAGCTGAACCCGGACATACCTCCATTTTCACCCTGGCAGCCCCCCTGACTTGATCAGAGCAGTTCATGCTCCGATGTTCTCCTTTGCCCTGCGCTAAATCACGCAGGGCAAAGGCTTTTTCTGGAGATCCGGTGACGTACCGGGGCTCTCCATAGGGCTGCCAGGAAGCCCGGTGACGCACTGATGGGTGGGTTTTAGTGCTGCCCTAGCCAGTAAAATGGCTAGGACAGCGCTAAAGCCCGCCCATCAGAGCCAGTGACGTCACCGAACACACTGCCGGGCAGAAGCTTCCGCCCGACATTGTGTTATGATAAACAAAAGAGCCCGTGCCCTGCGCGATTTAGCGCAGGGAAAGGGAGCGCATCGGAGCACGAGATGCTCCGATGCTAGCCTCAGGGGGGCTGCCTGGGTGAAAATAAGGGTATGTCCGGGTTCAGCTCTGAACCCGGACAACCCCTTTAACCAAAAAATGGTCAGGCATTAATATACTTAAGGCCTCTTTCACACTTGCGTTGTCCGGATCCGGCGTGTACTCCACTTGCCGGAATTACACTCCGGATCCGGAAAAACGCAAGTGTACTGAAAGCATTTGAAGACGGAACCGTCTTCCAAATGCATTCAGTGTTACTATGGCACCCAGGACGCTATTAAAGTCCTGGTTGCCATAGTAGTAGTGGGGAGCGGTATACTTACAGTCCGTGCGGCTCCCCGGGCGCTCCAGAATGACGTCAGAGCGCCCCCTATGCACATGGATGACGTGCCATGCGATCACGTGATCCATGCGCTTGGGGCGCCCTGACGTCACTCTGGAGCGCCCCGGGAGCCGCACGGACGGTAAGTACACTGCTCCCCCGCTCCCCACTACACTTTACCATGGCTGCCAGGACTTTAGCGTCTTGGCAGCCATGGTAACCATTCAGAAAAAGCTAAATGTCGGGTCCGGCAATGCGCCGAAACGACGTTTAGCTTAAGGCCGGATCCGGATCAATGCCTTTCAGTGGGCATTAATTCCGGATCCGGCCTTGCGGCAAGTGTTCCGGATTTTTGGCCGGAGCAAAAAGCGCAGCATGCTGCGGTATTTTCTCCGGCCAAAAAACGTTCCGTTCCGGAACTGAAGACATCCTGATGCATCCTGAACGGATTTCTCTCCATTCAGAATGCATTAGGATAATCCTGATCAGGATTCTTCCGGCATAGAGCCCCGACGACTGAACTCTTATGCCGGAAGAAAAGAACGCAGGTGTGAAAGAGCCCTAAAATAGGGGTTTATAGCTTAAAGACTAAGGTGTCATGCAAACGGCCGTTGAACGGCCGTGGCCGTATTGCAGCCCGCACCATGCATCACGGATGCGGACCCATTCACGGAATGGAACACCAGAAGCACTATGGAGTGCTTCCGCTGTGTTTCTTTCCGTTGTTCCGCACCGCAAATAAATAGGACATGTCATTTTTTTTTGCGGTGCAGACAGACCACGGACCCATTCAAGTTGAATGGGTTCGGCCTGCTGCACGGAACGGCCGCCCAACGGCCCTGTTCATGAGGCCTTACAGCCAGAACATAATGCAAGTGCAGGTCATTATATAAAATTGGTCAATTACATTTATTTTCCTGATCTTATTCGAGTGGTCGAATGCAATAATAATGAAGAAATGAGGTCACCTCTGTTTTCAGATCTCCAGCAGTGTGGTAACCTCTAACTATTCTGTAGGGAGTATAAACCTTTCTTATCCATAGCATCAAACTGAAAATAAATTCAGTTCTCCCTATCTGGTCTCTCTTAGGGTGCATTTACACGGCCGTATGTATTTTGCAGTGTGCAAAATGAGGATTGGCAAAAAATATGGATGATGTCCGTGTTCCATTAGTTTATTTTTTTTATTTTTTGTGGAACCATTGTAACAATGCATATTCTTGTCTGCAAACCGGCACCATGTGCTGTCCGCATTTTTTCCAGCCCCATTGAAATGAACGGATCTGCATCTGTTCCGCAAAATTGGATGCAGAGCAAAAATACGATCCTGTGAATGGGGCCGTAGTGTCCTTCCAGAACATAATTTGTAGTCTGATAATCCATGATAAAATGCACGTTACACACCGACCTTTGATGGATTAAGCTGCGGAAAAAAAAACTGACATGCAGTGGATTTTTGGTGGAAATTTCTTAACATCTTGAGGACTTTTACACGTACAGCGCAAGTGCCGCAAGTTGGGGTTTTTAAAGACGACACCTGCTCAGGAGCTGAGCCGGTTCCATAACAGCAGGGTGCTTGCTATTTTACACAGCAGACACCTGGAGGCAGAGACCGTAATTAGCGATAATGCCAATCACGGACATTTAACCCCTCAAATGATGTGGTCAATTGCGACCATGGCATCTGAGCTGTCTTTCCCTCGGAATGGCCTCTTCACATGAATGAGATACTGTACAGGTTATACTAAATCTCTACCCACAAAACTATATATCAATCTGCTCAGCTCCTCCTGCTCTGTAACATGTTGCCAGCAGATCAGTCTCCATGTTCAACGTGACAGGTTTCCTTTAAATCTTGCTGCCAATAAGAATTCAAGTAGGAAATCTTTACTTTTTCAAAAGTGTATCTTCATGTTTTCATGCCCTGACCAGCATGTTCAGACCTCAACGGGATTGGCTTATTTATTGACACCTTTTAGCTGCTGTAGGTCTTATCAATGCTTATCCTGTCCGGTTTCAAACAAATGGTGGCAATTTATTTTTGTTTTTGGTGCTTCTACTCTTCGATTTTTTTAAAAAATTTTCATGGTGCCTCTACTCTTCTTCCTCGTCTCCACTAAGCCATAAAGAGCTGGTGACATATTCCAAAGACCATTCCTTCTCTTCAGTTTAGACTCAAATAAACCTGGAGAACTCTAATGACTCAACTTAGAACTAATTGCCTCCTAACTATAACATGACTACTTCTATGCCTTGCTTGCAGGAAGTTGTTTGTGGAATTATAAACCTTTGAATATGTAGAAAGCCCTTTGTTTCATAGATTTCATTACTTATACCATATCCCCAATGTGATGGTTGATGAATCTAGACCTACTTTCAAGTCTATTACAATATGCTTATGAGATATTCACCTGGTTAAAAGCTTGGAGAAACTCTAATAACCTAGATGGCACCTTGTCAATCACAGTCATCATTTATCAGCACCATTCCACTCTTAATGCTATAAGTGACACCGCCATCACATCTCAGTAATTAACGTGCCTACTTGTAAGGTCCTTAACTTTCTCACTTAGTGTCAACTGTCAGAAGCCACATACATTCACTGTAATAACACCCTCTATAGTAACTGACTGAAATCTATTATATCAAGACAAAAGCACCAAGAAATCATCAAGTAGTCATTAAAGTCTTGTGAACTGTTCATCAAGGTCTTATACAGTATCTAAAAATGTTACGACAATGTTATAAACAGCCCTTACCCCCCTGCAGAATTTGACTTTGTGCTGGAACTTATCCTTCCACAGTTGGACACAACTGGGCACGAGTAGTGCAAAGACACTTGCACTTAGCGTATATTAAAAACGAAACAGTAATTGCACTTTCGTTGCAGAATTTTCTTAAAATCTGTGGCAACATTTACGTTTTTACATAAGTATTTTGTTGCAGATTTGCTTTGGATTTCACTCTATGCATTGCAAAACGTAAACTGCCAGGTGAAAATCCACAGCACAAATTGACATGACGCTGGTTTGAAATATGCGACACAGGACAATTTCTACACAATTTTTTGGATAATGATCTGAGGAAAGAAAATCAATTCTAAATTCCCTGAAAAAAATTCCTTTAAAACGTAACCGTCATTTAGATTTTTATTCATTATTGCATAGGGACAAGGATTTTAACCCCTTCCTGACATGCATCACAAACATAGGGCACAGCAGGAGGAGAGTTCCTGCATTGTGCTGTACATGTACAGTGCATTGATCGAGTGGGCACAGGACATATGCTCGCTCAATCAGGACAGGGGCCTGGCTGTTACCGACAGTCAGGCCCCTATTGTAGCTGCCGATATTGGTGAAAACCCTAATGGTGGCCTTTGACCAAGATGGGGCGGTCAATGATAACCGCTGCATCTAAGCAGTTTGTGGAGAGGGGGCTCCCTCTCTCAACACATTGTCACGGTCCCTCCTGTGACAGGGGTCAGAAGATCTAAGAGACTGGCTGCACGTGATGTGATCTAACAGCCACTCTGGTTTCACTTTTCTGTGTTGTTGCTGGGTATGACCACACCTCTTGTCTCAGGTGTAGCTTAAGTGGTCATTCTAACTCTGGCCTAACTTTAGTCTGGCCTCACCCATCATGCTATGCAGTTGATAGCTCCTTTCAGGTTGTGAAGAGCTGGTGTCTGGTTCACCTCTGAGTTCCTGCTCGTCTGCATACTTTGGAGTTAAGTGTCTTTTCCCTATTTCTTGTCCGTGGTTTTCCCCTTCCTTTTGGTATTAGGCTGAGGGAGTCTCCTGTTCCCTCAGCTGGGAAGGAACAAGTCATCTCTTGTCCTGACACTATTTCCAGGGCTCTTTAGGGTCAGATAGGGCCCTAGGTTCCAGCGTATGAACATTCCTACCATTAAGGTCTGTTCATACTTCTAGTAGTCAAGGCTCGGTTTAGGGATTCACTAGGTGGTGACCTTTTCCCCTTTCCTTAGTTTCCAGGCCTAGTACCTTTTCGCTTACCGCTTGTGGTCGATGTGGAGTGATCTACCCACACCGCGCCTTGACACACATCTGCTCTCCACAATGCGATCACGGGGTGTCGGTGGTTACTATAGCAGCCTGAGGCTTTATGAAGGCTTCTGGGCCTGTCAGCTAAGGGCGCCTATAAGGCCCACCTACTGACCGTAAAAAATGGCAGTTTCAATGTAATACAATACAGCATGTATTGTATTGCATTGTAAAAGTGATCGAACCCTAGTGGGACTAAAAATAAAACTGTGGAAATAAATTTAAAAAAAAACTGTAATTTACAAAAATAAATAAATAAAAAAAGTTTCACATGTAAAAATAAAAAAATTAAAAATGCGCCACACTTGAGGTCTCCTGCACGGTCACATTAAAATTAAAGGGAACCTGTCATCAACTATATGCTAATCTCACTGAGGGCAGCATAAATTAGTGACAGAAATGCTGAGATAAAAGTAAGTGGTTGCAGAGAACCAGCATCATAATCATTGCAGCCCAGGCCTTGAAAAGAGTCAAATCTACCTGAGAAGAGTCATGGTTATTCATAATCTCCTGCACTCTCACCCATCTGCTGATGATTGGCAGTTCTCTCCTAGAGAGAAAGGGAGAAAACTAGGTAGAAGACGGTCAGTCATCAGTAGGTGGGCAGGGAGAGCAGAAATTCATGGATAACCCTGACTCTTCTCAGGTGGCTGTGACTCTTTTCCTGATCCAGTCTGCAATGATTGTGATGCTGGTTCTCGGTAACCACTTAATTTTAACTTATAAATGACAGACCGCTGAAATCAACTCACCTGTCTCTACTTTATGCTGCCATTAGTAAGGGCAACATAAAGTTGATGACAGGTTCCCTTTAAGCATTTCCTCCGGCAGTCCGTGCACCTAAACAGAATCTACAACAGCTCAGAGCTGCGATAGATTTCTGGCTTCCTTTGTAATTGAAGATAAATTTGTCTCTGCTGTTGACCATGCCTCTTTCCCATTCTTGCCATGCCCACTTTTGGAAAAGTGGCGCATTTAAAAAGTCACAAACGCACAACTTGTGACTTTTTAAAGCCACTTTTCAGGTGCAACGGAGATGATAAATCTCCCCCATGGTTCTTAGAAAACAGCTGTACCCCAGAGGCAGTTTGACAGCAACAAAGCGCCAGTAAACCAATCCATTTATGGCATTTCAACGACTAGTTGAACCTGCCTAACAATTTAATGGGCGTGGTGTCTCTCAAATGGCACATGCAGCGCAAAACACACTGGGCATTCAAATGCCATTCCGTGGAAAACGTGCAGTTTCCATTTTACACTGTCCCCTGCAGAGGTCGCAATAACGCCTTTACAAGCGTCATAGACGCCTGTTCAGACTATTTTACTCCCTGAAAAAAGACCCATGCGTATTTTTACGCATGGTCTTTCTCTAGTCCACAGTGCTGTATCAGCAGCCTGCCAGGTCTGGCATACAGGAAGCCCCACCTTCTCCAGAGAAGCTCCGCCCCTCACCAATATCTCCCTCACCAGGGATCTCCCTCATTAGGGATGAGCGAATCGACTTCGGATGAAACATCCGAAGTCGATTCGCTCATCAATAATAATAATAATAATAATAAATGATAATAATAATAATAATAATAATAATAATAGAGGCTAGTAATGGTTTCCCTGCAGAAATAGCAACCAAATAACTAGAGATGAGCAAATCGAAGCTGACGAAGTGGAATTTGTTCTGAATATCAGAAAAAATTTGATTCACACCGAATGCGAATTTCCTCGCACTTCGTAGTAACGAATCGCGTTTTTCCTAAAATGGCTGCTGCATGTATGAGGACATGGAGAAGGAAGGCAGGATCACCCATACTAACATGCATGCAGCCAATCAGCAGCCAGCCATCCCTGTGATGTCACAGCCCTATAAATACGGCAGCCATCTTAGACTCTGCCATTCACCAGCGTACTTAGTGCAGGGAGAGACATCTGCAGGTGCTAGGAACAGTGATAGAAAAAACGTCATTGTGCTTAAAAAAAAAAAAAAACGATTTACAAGTGCAGGGAAAGATTATTTAAGGTGTAGGGAAAGGATAGGGAGGAATCATTCCACAGCATTTATGTTGAACAGGGTTCAGTCGGGGAGGTGACAGGCTGGGTAATAGGTACAATCCGATTACACCTTGCTGCACTGACTGGGGATCCAAATTGCCATTATACAGATCTGTAATTCCAGCAAACCGTTCTCCACAGACAGGATCTGTTTTTTGTGGGTTATTGTTCTGACGGATCAGAGGAAGGGCAAAATAATCAGTGACGTCAACAAAAACTTACTGCTGACACCCTCTCCACCCTGTCAGGGGGCTCTACTTGTATAAGTGTTTAATAGAACAGGGTCTGTAGACATCTATGTGGAATCAGCGGATTATGGTTTAAAAGGAGTGCGCTTATTTTTGGCGCTAACATTGACCTGTAAGGCTGAGTTCATGCTTGAGTTATTTGGTCAGTTTGGCCCCATAACTGCCCAAATAAGTGAAGTGTGCAGTGATTCTAAGAGCGACGCCTGTCATCTGCATGTCATACTGAATCACAGTATTATTTCACTACCACAGCAGACTCCCTATGCGTGTTACTGCAAGGCACAGTGTTCTACTCCACTATAAAGGCTCTCTGCAGCCAGGAAATAGCAGTTTTTTTTCACGTAATTCGCCGCAAATTTATTTAAAAAAAAATTCACTTATCTCTAATCATAACATTATGTAGACCTATGAATTACTGCAAAATTCATACTCCTCCTCGGCTAAAAATACTCCTCAAAATTGTTAAGAGTAATATTTTTACTCTTCTAGAAAAAATGTAGTGCAACCTCTGGTCATTAGTTTCCGCGAAATACCTGATAAACAACTTGAGGGGTGTAGTTTCCAAAATGGGGACTCAGGATCTTTGCATGTGTGATGTAGTGCCTGAAAACCATGGCAGGAAAATCCACAGTCCTTCCCTTATGATCTCTGTCAAGTGCCCATAAAGCACTTTAAAGGGAACCTGTTACCAGGATTTTGGGTATAGAGCTGAGGACATGCGTTGCTAGACGGCCACTAGCACATCTGCAATACCCAGTCCCCATAGCTCTGTGTGCTTTTATGGTGTATAAAAACCGATTTGATACATATGCAAATTAACCTGAGATGAGTCAGAGCTTGAAAATATGACTCTTCTCTGGTCCTCAGCTTTATACATGAAATCCCGGTGACAGGTTCCCTTTAAGGCTACTTTCACACTCGCATTTTTGGCGGATCCGTCATGGATCTGCAAAAATGGATCCGTTACAATAATAAAACCACATGCATCAGTCATGAACGGATCCGTTTGTATTATCTGTAACATAGCCAAGACGGATCCGTCATGAACTCTATTGAAAGTCAATGGCAGACGGATCCGTTTTCTATTGTGCCAGGTTGTGTCAGAGAAAACGGATCCATCCCAATTGACTTACATTGTGAGCCAGGAAGCACCCTTTTTGGCTCAGTTTTGTCAAATCGGACAGCAAAACGCTGCAGGCAGTGTTTTGGTGTCCGCCTCCAGAGCGGAATGGAGACTGATCGGAGGCAAGCTGATGCATTCTGAGCGGATCTTTTTCCATTCAGAATGCATTAGGACAAAACTGATTTGTTTTGGACCGCTTGTGAGAGCCCTGAACAGATCTCACAAACGGAAAGCCAAAACGCCAGTGTGAAAGTAGCCTAAGTTGGTATTTATGGAATTTCCATAACCAGTAGAACCTTCCTATAACTTTAAGAAGTATAGTGTCTCAAATGGCACAAGCTGGGCACAGCATATCAGGCACTGAAATAATATATCTGTGGAAAAAACTGCAATTTTTACTTTCACTGCACATTACTTTCTGCCAAATACCAGTGTCATCAAAATGCTCACTCCACTCCTTAATACTTTGAGGGGCGGAGTTTTTAAAATGTCATCACCTCTTACGGGTTCCATTGATTACTTCACCCCAGAACCTTAGACAAAAGAATAGAGCCACATGTAGGGAGTTTCCAAAACCAGGAAACACATTATAATAAGAGGGCTTGCTTTTCACACTGGCACATGTTGGCCACATACCGTATTTTTCGCTTTATAAGACGCACCCCAGGTTTAAGAGGATGAAAATAAGAAAATTTTTTTTTTCATAAGCCCTCATATCGGACCCCCATAAATATCAGGACATCAGATCAGGCCTCCATAAATATCAGGACATCAGATCAGGCCCCCACATCAGGACATCACATCTAAACCCCTTATCAGGACATCACATCAACCCTCCATGTCAGAACCCCATCAGACCTCAGATCAGCCTTCAATGTTAGACCGCATCAGACCTCAGATCAGATTAAAGTAAAAACCTCCTCTTACCTGTCCTGCGCCGCGGCTCCTCTCCACCTTTGGCAGAAGTCGCGCTGCCCTGTCTTCCCGGCCTGCGTTGCTCTGTCATCTGACTGCATGCAGCGTCAGGTCATAGTGCGCGCACTACATCCTGACGCTGTACGCGGTCAGGGCAGTGAAGCGCCGGCCCCAGGAGGGAAGAACGGGTGAAGACATGGTGAGTACCACAAGCGCTTGCTGCGCTTCACTCCCTGCTCCCGGCACCCAATTCATACTAGTGAGCACTTCCATAATGGAAGCTTTCACTAGTATTTGCTTTATAAGACACAGGGCCATTTTTCATCTTATAAAGCTAAAAATACAGTAATATTGGGCACTAAAATGGCACATCTGTGGGAAAAAATGCAATTTTCACTTTGCACCATATGATGTGCTCTAATTTTTGCAAAACACCTGTGGTGTCACTACACCCCTTGGTAAATTCTGTGAGGGGTGTGATTTCTAAAACGGGTCAGTTCTTGGGGGATTCTTTTTTTTTTTATTTGACTTCAGAGCTTCTGCAGTTATCAGCCAGTGCTGTATAAGTCACCAAATTAGGCCTCAAACAGCAGTTTATGACCACATAAAGGTATTGTCTAACAAAATGATCTAACACAATTTAGGGTGGCTTTATTTTCATTTTCACTTGTGAAAATGAAACATTTGAGGCTAAGATTATATATAATTAAAACAAAATGCCATCCAAAACTAAAATGGCACTCCTTCAATTCTGAGCCCTGCCGCCTGCCCATAAAGCAGTTTAAAACTACATATGGGGTGTTTTTATAATCAGGAAAAATGCATAAAAAACTGTGTGGTGCTTTTTCTCCTGCACCCCTTATAAAAATAAAAATTTAAGATGCTGTCAAAGTAGAGATGAGGTAAATGTTAATTAATAACTATTTTGTGAGGTATCACTATCTGTTTTAAAAGCAGAGAAATTCAAATTCAGAATTTATGATTTTTCCATAAATGTTGGATTCAACTGCCTGAGCTTCAATGTAACAAACATCAATCAGAGTAGCTGCATGCCACTGATGGCGTGTGTGCAGCCTGTAGCCTCCGGCTCTATAATGGACGTTGGATTTAAAATAAAATGAAAACATATTAACCTAAATTCACCAGTAATGTTAAGTACAATGTGTCACAAACAACAAGCTCAGAATCGGTTAGAGAAGTAAAAAAAAAATCTCAAAAAGTTATTACAGCTTAGAGTGACAAATCACATTTGGAAAATTAGACTGTCAGGAATGTGTCTGGAAGGGGTTAAAATGTTAAAAATTTTAATTTACTAGAGAAATATGTTTCTTTTTATTAGCAAACGGGGTGCAAAGAGTTCTTAGAAACAGGCTAAACATTGCTAAGGCTACTTTCACACCAGCGTTCCGGTGTCCGCCTGTGAGATCCGTTTCAAGGCTCTCACAAGCAGCCCCAAACGGATCAGTTTAGCCCCAATGCATTCTGAATGGATGCGGATCCGTTCAGAATGCATCAGTTTGGCTCCGTTCCGCCTCCATTCCGCTCTGGAGGCGGACACCAAAACGCTGCCTTGCAGCGTTCGGGTGTCCGCCTGGCCGTGCGGAGCCAAACGGATCCGTCCTGACTTACAATGTAAGTCAATGGGGACGGATCCGTTTGACGTTGACAATATGGTGCAATTGCAAACGGATCCGTCCCAAATTGACTTTCAATGTAAAGTCAGGACAGATCCGTCTGACTAACAATTAGACTTAGACTTTTTTTTTATATAGAATGCAGACGGATCTGTTCTGAACGGATACCATCATTTGCATTTATAGGTGCGGATCCGTCTGTGCAGATACCAGACGGATCCGCACCTAACGCAGGTGTGAAAGTAGCCTAAGGAGAGTCTGTCTTCAGCATTCTACTAAACACTGAAGACGACTGTATGGAACACAGAGGGGAAGGCTTGTCAGTCAGTGTGCCTCTGAGTTCACTACCCCAGCGTCTGGCTCCCTGTGTGCGCCCTCTCTGCCTACCTGACTTGTTGCCAGCACTAACTGGTAGCAGCTTTGCTCCTTTATCTCTATTGCCTGTGCTTCTAGTTTACTGAGAGCAGAGAAGCAGAACTGCCAGCTATTAGCGCTGACAGCTTCTACTAGGTCTCTGTATACCTACAGTCAGCGGTAAGTGCTAGAAGCCCGGTTCTCTTCTCTGTAAGTTACTGGGCTCATGGAGGAGAGAGGACCACCGGGCTTCCAGCAGTTACTGCTGACAGTAGGCATGCGGGGACGTGGTATACATTGTCAGCACTAAGCGCTGGAAGTTTCATACTGGTCTCCCTTCCCTGCACTCAGCAACTGAGAAGCGCAGGGAACAGAGGTAAACTAGCAGAACTACTTACCGTCAGCGCTGCAGGCAAGTCAGATAGGCAGGGAGACAGGCAGAGAGGGCACATATAGATGGGGTAGTGAAATAAGAGGCAGGCTGAGAAGATTTAGTAGAACATTGAAGACAGATTCTTCTTAGACATGCTCAGAGTGTTACTAGGGAGTCTCTGTATACCTGTTTTTTGGTATACCTTTGCATTGTAGTATGGCTTTATGCCTCTTCTATGCTGATTATGATTCAGAATAAGGGTCCATTCACACGTCCGCAATTTCGTTCCGCGTTTTACGGAACGAAATTGCGGACCCATTCATTTCTATGGGGCAGCACGATGTGCTGCCCGGATCCGCACTTCAGGATCAGCAATAGAATAGAACTTGTCCGCAATTGCGGACAAGAAAAGGCATTTTCTATTAAGTGCCGCCGATGTCCGTGTTTTGCGGATCCACGGATTTGTGGATCCGCAAAACACACACAGACGTGTAAATGGACCCTAACACTGCGGTGTATCAGCCATTATATACTGTTTTATTACATTTACTCTGGGACCCGCACCTACACGGAGAACGGAGCGCTGGCTCGGCTATTTCATTCGGCCCCATAGAAATAAATGGGAGCGGGGGGTGCGCATGTGTCGCACGCTCCTATTCACTTGTATGGGAGCAGCGCTTGGTCGTGGCCGGACACCGGAAAATCCAGGGTCCTCCAGTTACTAATCTCCCTGCTCCATTCTCGTTGTAGGTGCAGCTCCCAGAGGTGGGACCCGCACTTATCAGACAATGGGGGCATATCCTAGTGATATGTCTCCATTGTCTGTGATGGGAATACCCCTTTAATAAATCCCCAGAGGTTGAACTGTCAAACTATTTAAACCAATGCAGTGAAAATGCGGGGCTCCAATTGGTCGCAGTGGCAGCCTGGGGCCTTGTGAAAACTCCCAGTAGACTGCCTGGTAGGCCCCCTGCACACGAACGTGTGCACCCCGTGGTCGTGCTGCGGCCCGCAAAATGCAGGCCGCAATGCACGAACACAGTCCGTGGGGCAGCCACAGTGGATCGCGGACCCATTCACTTGAATGGGTCTGCGATCCGGCCGTTCCGCAAAAAGATAGAACATGTCCTATCTTTTTGTGGAACGGAAGTACGGGACAAAACCCCACGGAAGCACTCCGTAGTGCTTCCGTAGGGTTCCGTTCCGTGCTTCCGTTCCGCACTATTCCACATCTCCGGATTTGCGGACCCATTCAAGTAAATGGGTCCGCATCCGTGATGCGGAATGCCCACGGAACGGCACCCGTGTATTGCGGGTCCGCAATACGGCAACGGGGTGCACACGTTCGTGTGCAGGGGGCCTTAAGCAGTGGCTGTAGGAAGTTAGCAAAAATTCCTAAAGACTACAATAGCTGGCTATGGTATAAGTAATCAGAGGATCTAACATTCAAGAACCTTTAGGGGACTAAAAAGACAATAAAAAAATGTACCGTATATATCAATATACACTAATTTTATATATATATATATATATATATACACACACACACACACACACACTCACCTAAAGAATTATTAGGAACACCTGTTCTATTTCTCATTAATGCAATTATCTAGTCAACCAATCACATGGCAGTTGCTTAAATGCATTTAGGGGTGTGCTCCTGGTCAAGACAATCTCCTGAACTACAAACTGAATGTCAGAATGGAAAAGAAAGGCGATTTAAGCCATTTTGAGCGTGGCATAGTTGTTGGTGCCAGACGGGCCGGTCTGAGTGTTTCACAATCTGCTCAGTTACTGGGATTTTCACGCACAACCATTTCTAGGGTTTACAAAGAATGGTGTGAAAAGGGAAAAACATCCAGTATGCGGCAGTCCTGTGGGCAAAAATGCCTTGTGGATGCTGGAGGTCAGAGGAGAATGGGCCGACTGATTCAAGCTGATAGAAGAGCAATGTTGACTGAAATAACCACTCGTTACAACCGAGGTATGCAGCAAAGCATTTGTGAAGCCACAACAAGCACAACCTTGAGGCGGATGGGCTACAACAGCAGAAGACCCCACCGGGTACCACTCATCTCCACTACAAATAGGAAAAAGAGGCTACAATTTGCACGAGCTCACCAAAATTGGACTGTTGAAGACTGGAAAAATGTTGCCTGGTTTGATGAGTCTCGATTTCTGTTGACATTCAAATGGTAGAGTCCGAATTTGGCGTAAACAGAATGAGAACATGTATCCATCCTCTCATGGCTACTTCCAGCAGGATAATGCACCATGTCACAAAGCTTGAATCATTTCAAATTGGTTTCTTGAACATGACAATGAGTTCACTGTACTAAAATGGCCCCCACAGTCACCAGATCTCAACCCAATAGAGCATCTTTGGGATGTGGTGGAACGGGAGCTTCGTGCCCTGGATGTGCATCCCTCAAATCTCCATCAACTGCAAGATGCTATCCTATCAATATGGGCCAACATTTCTAAAGAATGCTATCAGCACCTTGTGGAATCAATGCCACGTAGAATTAAGGCAGTTCTGAAGGCAAAAGGGGGTCCAACACCGTATTAGTATGGTGTTCCTAATAATTCTTTAGGTGAGTGTATATATAGTGTAAAAAAAAAAAAAATCGGACTGCACTCCAAAGCGTATCTTCAATCAAAAAGTGTGTTTTTAATCACTCATATGGCGGCAAAAGCGACGTTTCGGCTCAAGCATGAGCCTTTTTCAGGCTTGAAAAAGGCTCATGCTTAAGCCGAAATGTCGCTTTTGCCACCATATGGGTGATTAAAAACACACTTTTTGATTGAAGATACGCTTTGGAGTGCAGTCCGATTTTTTTACTTCCTATAAGTGGGTAAGCACCTGTTACCATACTTGGATATTGCATCCGTTTTTCCTTATACTTGCCTAGGGTGGTGCTGCCAGTGGTTTTCTTCTCTATATATATATATATATATATATATCTATATATATATATCTCTATATATATCTATCTATATATATACACATACATTACAGACCAAAAGTTTGGACACACCTTCTCATTCAAAGAGTTTTCTTTATTTTCATGACTATGAAGGCATCAAAACTATGAATTAACACATGTGGAATTATATACATAACAAACAAGTGTGAAACAACTGAAAATATGTCATATTCTAGGTTCTTCAAAGTAGCCACCTTTTGCTTTGATTACTGCTTTGCACACTCTTGGCATTCTCTTGATGAGCTTCAAGAGGTAGTCCCCTGAAATGGTCTTCCAACAGTCTTGAAGGAGTTCCCAGAGATGCTTAGCACTTGTTGGCCCTTTTGCCTTCACTCTGCGGTCCAGCTCACCCCAAACCATCTCGATTGGGTTCAGGTCCGGTGACTGTGGTGGCCAGGTCAACTGGCGCAGCACCCCATCACTCTCCTTCATGGTCAAATAGCCCTTACTTTCAAAGTTTTCCCAATTTTTCGGCTGACTGACTGACCTTCATTTCTTAAAGTAATGATGGCCACTCGTTTTTCTTTACTTAGCTGCTTTTTTTCTTGCCATAATACCAATTCTAACAGTCTATTCAGTAGGACTATCAGCTGTGTATCTACCTGACTTCTCCTCAACGCAACTGATGGTCCCAACCCCATTTATAAGGCAAGAAATCCCACTTATTAAAACTGACAGGGCACACCTGTGAAGGGAAAACCATTTCAGGGGACTACCTCTTGAAGCTCATCAAGAGAATGCCAAGAGTGTGCAAAGCAGTAATCAAAGCAAAAGGTGGCTACTTTGAAGAACCTAGAATATGACATATTTTCAGTTGCTTCACACTTGTTTGTTATGTATATAATTCCACATGTGTTAATTCATAGTTTGGATGCCTTCAGTGTGAATCTACAATTTTCATAGTCATGAAAATAAAGAAAACTCTTTGAATGAGAAGGTGTGTCCAAAATTTTGGTCTGTACTGTATATATATATATATACACACAAAAATATAAAAAATGCAGATCTCCCCCTTTACCAAATTGCCATATACAACAATATGAACACTAAAAAACATAATTGGTATTGCTGTGCCCGAAAATGTCCAACCTCAGAGAAGTAAGATAATAAAATTAATGAAAATACTTTATTAATTATTTTAAATATATTTCCAAACACTTTCATTAGTTATAATGGCTTGTTCTGTCTGGGGAGCAATCATCAGGGGACATAAAATGGCCGCCATCCTATTATTACACACAAAACCTCTCCTAATCACACATGAGTAAAGTTACTTCACTGAGCTAAAGAGCTGCCTCATCCTCCTCTCTGCTCTACTTGTCAGGGGTTATAATGCTGAATACAGCTGATAAGATCTTCAGCTGAATCTCTGTAGGAATGGAGATCATAAGTAGACATAAATTACAGAGAGGGAGATGGTGATGTGGCTGATGAACAACAGCACTTGAATCCAGCCTCCATTACCATAGCCCCCACATTACCACAGTCTGTCCTGCCCGTCCTCTCTACTTCATGAACTACTCATGAACTCCATTGCTACAGAGATCCGGCTGAAGATCTTATCAGTTGTATTAAGGATCATAATCCCTGACAAGTGGAGCAGAGAGCAGGATGAGGCAGCTCTTTACCTCAGTGTTGTGAAGTAACTTGTCCTCCTATGTGATTAGGACAGGTTTTTTGTGTACTAGGACGACAGCCATTTTATATCCCCTGATGATTGCTCCCCAGACAAAATGAGCCATTATAACGAAAGGTATTTGGGAATATATTTATATTAGAGTATTATTTAAGTATTTTTATTTTCTTAATGCCCAGGGAACCCCTTTCAAGGTATAAAAATAAATATTTATCATGCACTCATTGTCATTTTTTGGTCTTTTAAAACCACACACACAAAAAAACTATTTAAAAAGTGATCAAAAAAGTCATGTGTACCTCAAAATAGTACCAATAAAAAGGTACAACTCATCGCTCAAAAATCAAGTCCTGACACAGCTATGTAGACGGAAATATAAAACTATGGGTGTTAGAATATGTTGATGCAAAGAAAAAACAAAGGTATTTTATTCATGAGGGATCGGTCATGTCAAACTAATTTAATCAGTTTCTATGAGGAGGTAAGTTCTAGACTTGACAGCAGTGAATCAATGGATGTCATATAACTGGACTTCTCCAAAGCATTTGACACTGTACCACATAAAAGGTTAGTATATAAAAAATGAGAATGCTTGTAATGGGGAAAATGTCTGTATGTGGGTAAGTAACTGGCTCAGTGATAGAAAACAGAGGGTGGTTATTAACGGTACACACTCAGATCGGGTCACTGTCACTAGTGGGGTACTGCAGGGGTCAGTATTGGACCCTATTCTCTTCAATATATTTATTAATATCACTTTTTGCGGATGACCCTAAACTGTGTAAAGTAATTAACACAGAAGAGGACAATATACTACTACAGAGGGATCTGGATAGATTGGAGGCTTAGGCAGAGAAGTGGCAGATGAGGTTTAACACTGACAAATGTAAGGTTATGCACATGGGAAGGAATAATGCAAGTCACCCGTACATACTAAATGGTAAAGCACTCGGTAACACTGACATGGAAAAGGACCTAGAAATTTTAGTGAACAACAAACTAAGCTGTAGAAACCAGTGTCAGGCAGCTGCTGCCAAGGCCAATAAGATAATGGGTTGCATCAAAAGGGGCATAGATGCCCGTGATAAGAACATAGTCCTACCACTTTACAAATCGCTAGTCAGACCACACATGGAGGACTGTGTACAGTTCTGGGCTCCTGTAAACAAGGCACATATAGCAGAGCTGGAGATGGTTAATAACTGGAATGGGGGGACTACAGTACCCTGAAAGATTATCAAAATTAGGGTTATTCACTTTAGGGAAAAAAACTACAAATTGGTAAGATCTAATAACTATGTATAAATATATCAGGGGTCAGTACAGAGTTCTCTCCCATCATCTATTTATCCCCAGGGCTTTGACGAGGGGACATCCTCTGCGTCAGGAGGAAAGAAGGTTTCTACACAAAAATAGAAGAGAATTCTTTACGGTAAGAGCAGTGAGACTATGGAACTCTCTGCCTGAGGAGGTGGTGATGGTGAATTCACTAAAACAGTTCAAGAGGGGCCTGGATGTATTTCTGGAGAGTAATAATATTATAGGCTATAGCTACTAGAGAGGGGTCGTTGATCCAGGGAGTTATTCTGATTGCCCGATTGGAGTCAGGAAGGAATTCTTTCCCATAAAGTGGGGAGAATTGGCTTCTACCTCACTTTTTTTTTTTTGCCTTCCTATGGATCAACTTTCAGGATAACAGGCTGAACTGGATGGACAGATGTCTTTTTTCAGCCTTATAAACTATGTTACTATGTATTTTAGTACCAGTAAAATATAATAAAACTATAGAAATCTGGTATCCCGTTTATCACACTGACTCATATGATTTTTAGCAAGACGGTAAACAAAGTAGTGCTGTAAAGGTAAAAACCAAAAGCAATAGCAGAATTGCTTTTTTGTTTCTTCAATTTCACCCCCACAAAGATTTTTTTTTTTCTGTCTTCCAGTCAAGAAATAGTAATTAAAATGGTACCATTTAAAAATATAACTTGTCCCACAAAAAAATTAAATAAACCTTCATACAGCTATGTGAACTAAAATGTAAAAAAAAAAGCTATGGTCATTGGAAAGTGGACAGGAAAAAAAGGCTGTGTTCTGAAAGGGTTAAATTAATACGATTAAGTACATTATTCTCAGTATTTTCTTTTTCCAAGGTAGAAGTTGTATTATTCATAAAGACCAAGGCAGGATGAATTATGCAGCGCGATTTATCCTCACCCCCCATCAAACCATTTGAATATTTGTTGCTCGAGTCCAGTAGAAGTCCTAACAAGAGGTGATAAAAATGATAATCTCCAGCAAGGATGTGGGATTTCATAGCGTTGAAAGCTAGAGGCATCGCATATTGTCAGAGAAAGTAAAATAACCAGACTTGACCTACCTTACAAGAGGATACTCAATTTTACACAAGATACAACATGCAATTTAAATGCACGGGGGCAGATTCATCATAGACGGCGGCACACTCCTCATGATCGCCTTGCACCCCGCAGTCCGTGTGCTTATACTGATATCTGACTTTGTTGCAGCAGTTTTCATGAATCTGCCCCTTAGCATAGTTTAAACAAAGTGGCAGGTTTAAGACAGTAACATCGCAGAAAGAAAAAGATTTTTGTGTGAATTTGTGAAATTTTCCAAATAAAACTGGTAAATGTGCTTTGCATAGAAACTGCATTTTGCGTTGGGTGAAGCCATTCGAAACCATTGGCTGTTTACATCATTGGAAAAGTCGGGGCCACCCAAAGACAGTGAACAGGAGTCAAGCATAGTCCTAGAAAATTAACTACCCATATTAAGGGCCAATATTATGACCTTCTCCCCATGTTTCTTCTTAAAGGGGTTGTCTCACTTCAGCAAATGGCATTTATCATGTAGACAAAGTTAACCCCTTCACTACCGAGCCACTTTTTACCTTAAATCCCAGGCCAATTTTTGCAAATCTGACATGTATCACTTTATCTGGTAATAACTTTAAAACACTTTTACTTATCCAGGCCATTCTGAGACTGTTTTCTCGTCACATATTGTACTTTATAACAGTGGTAAAATTCAGTCAAAAAATGTCATTTGAATTTATAAAAAAAATACAAAAAATTTAGAAAAATTTGCAAATTTCAATTTCTCTTTTATAATAGATAGTAATAACTCCAAAAATAGTTGCAACTTTATATTCCCCATATGTCTAATTCATGTTTGGATAATTTTGTGAATGCCATTTTATTTTTTGGGGACGTTAGAAGGCTTAGAAGTTTAGTAGCAAATCTTGAAATTTTTCTGAAAATTTCCAAAACCCACTTTTTAAGAACCAGTTCAGGTGTGAAGTCACTTTGTGAGGCTTACATAATAGAAACCACCCAAAAATAACCCCATTTTAGAAACTACACCCCTCAAGGTATTCTAAACTGATTTTACAAAGTTTATTAACCCTTTAGGTGTTCCACAAGAATTAATGGAGATGGAACTTCAGAATGTCACTTTTTTGGCAGATTTTCCATTTTAATAAAAAAAAATTCCAGTAACAAAGCAAGGGTTAACAGCAAAACAAAACTCATTATTTTTTGCCCTGAATCAGAAACATGTGGTCGTAAACTGCTGTATGGGCACACGGCAGGGTGCAGAAGAAAAGGAACGCCATATGGTTTTTGGAAAGCAGATTTCACTGGGATCATTTTAAACTGCCATGTCACATTTGAAGACTCCCTGATGCACCCCTAGAGTAGAAACTCCAAAAAAAAAAAAAAACATTTTGGAATCTACGGAATAAGGTGGCAGTTTTGTTGGTACTATTTTAGGGTACATATGATTTTTGGTTGCTCTATATTACACTTTTTTTGAGGGAAGGTAACAAAAAATAGCTGTTTTTATTTTTTGTTATTTACAGTGTTCTTCTGACAGGTGATATGTGCTATTTTTATAGAGCAGGTTGTTACGGACGCGACAATACCAAATATGGCATTGGTTGTTTGTTTCAGTTTTACATAATAAAGCATTTAAAAAAAATAAAATAATTGTGTCTCCATATTCTGAAAGCTATAGTTTATTTTTATTTTTTGGGCGATTGTTTTAGGTAGGGTCTCCTTTTTTGCGGGATGAGATGACGGTTTGATTGGTACTATTTTGGGGCGCTTATGACTTTTTGATCGCTTGCTATTACACTTTTTCTGATTTAAGGTGACAAAAAATTGCTTTTTTGACACCGTTTTCAATTAAAAAATTTTATAGATCAGGTCGTTACGGACGTGGCAATACCTAATATGTATACTTTTATTTAAGTAAGTTTTACACAAGGATATAATTTTTGAAACAAAAAATAATTAAATCATGTTTTAGTGTCACCATAGTCTGAGAGCCATAGTTGTTTCAGTTTTTGGGCGATTGTCTTAGGTAGGGTATCTTTTTTTGCAGGATGAGATGACGGTTTGATTGGCACTATTTTGGGGTGCATATGACTTTTTGATGGCTTGCTATTACAATTTTTATTGATGTAAGGTGACCAAAAAAATTGATTTTTTAACACCGTTTTTATTTTTAAAAATTTACGGTGTTCACCCGAGGGGTTAGGTCATGTGGTATTTTTATAGAGCAGGTTGTTTTACGGACACGGCAATACCTAATATGTCTACTGAACTGACTGAACCGTGTGATCAGAGGTTCCTCAAGATATAAGAAGGTCACTGGTATAGAGTAATGAGGATTACGGTGGCTGTCCTACAGATTTGTACCATACACACAATACGACAGCTGCACGTGGCACTTACTATGGTATGACAGGAAGAACGGTCCAAGCACCATCATTTTCAGCAACCTCGTGAAGCAGTAGCACTTTGGGTAATGTCTGAAAAGTAAAAATATACATACCGTAAGTAAATGAAATATCATCAGGCAAGGTGTCAGTCAAGATAAGCCAGAAGTGGGGGAGGGCAAACATTTATTTTACTATAACAGGCTAAGGGGGGACAGCTTGTTTCTGCCTAATAAGCGGGTCACACTTTCATGTAGCTCTTGAATACACAGTGTAAAACATTCGGTCAGTCAGTGTGGAGGGCACTTATTACCTAGGATTGGATGGTTGTTTGTCAGTGTAAATAGTGGATAGTATGAAATAAAATAAAATATAAACTACAGCATACCTAAAAGTGGATTTTTATTTTTAAATATAAAAAAATATAGAAAAATATATAAATAGGAATGGATGTTTATTATTAGTGGATGTATAAAACCAGGTGTCCCCTGCAGCAGCACACAGAGACCACTGTTCCCCCACAAAGGATCAGATATCTACTCCGGACTTACTGGATTCAATAAGAAAGATTTGACCTACTATTCTCATACAGGTCTGAAAGGCGCCATCCCCCTTTTTTCAAGAGCTAATCTCCCGCCCTCGTGGGACGCCACGAGCGTAGCTGGTGAGTATATCTGCGCTACGGAGTACCCCGCTCCCGGCAACATTCAACAGACGGGTAAGGTTATATATACCTTTTAAACACATTGGCTACATTTATACCGATGTAACTACTAAATTGAGCATTGCTATAGATCGCTTTTGCTGACAGGAGGATCTGTACTGTGGCACAGCTATTCACAATGCTGTGCAACATTAATGACCCCTGCAAATACACTGCTGCTAAACACACATATACTGTACATGGTACATCTCTGTGCAGCACTTGTGTCTATAAGCAGGAGGATTCCCTCAAAGTGCCAAGTACTGCCATCAAGCAGACAAATACAGGTACTACAGGCAGTACCACAACTCCCAGCAATCCCATGAACAGACTCTTTTCCATACAAGACTTTCCACAGGTGTTCGGAATATCACCCTCTGGAGCCTACATCAGATCCATCCGTGGACATTGACTTTATCCTTTTTCTGGGACTTATTTTTACTCTTACCCCTTTTTATATACTTTTTTTTTTATGATCCTTCATTTTCTCTATTCCTATATTTATTATAGCTTCCCCCCCCCCTTTTTTAAACATCCACTAATAATAAACATCCATTCCTAAATATATATATAAAAAAAAGAGAGAAAACGCCGGATCGCACATGTCTACATGGACAACAGCCGCTCTCCCTCCTGCATCCATCATATGTATCACCTGTAACAGTAAGCACTTTGCACTTTATGTAATTATCTACAGCTGGCACTCGTTATGTGATTTATGGAATACAAATGTATTGTACTATTTATATTCACTATATTATTTCACAATTGTATGTATCACGATTCAATGTCTCTGTATGTTTGGTTTCATTGTTTTATATATTTATAATGTATCATGTATTTTGATTTTTTATTAATCATGTCCACTTAATATGTAATTGTCTTGAATTGGTTGTAACACTATATATACCCAGAGTTTTGATGTGTACACACTGCTTGAGGAAGGCTCCTGTGTAAGAGCCGAAACGTCGCTACAGCCCTTGGGTAAATAAAGTTTATTTTATTTTAATCCAGTGGAGTGCTGCCCTTTTTTCTTTTTTTATATTTGTTGGATTGGCTTATGTCCACATTTGGGCCTGTGCACCCTTCTCTTCCAAGTTCTATTGTGACGGTGCTGCCATCCCCCTTTTTTCTTTTTATTTATATATATATATATATATATATATATTTATTAATAAAAATCCACTTTTAGGTATACTGTAGTTATATTTGATTTTATTTCATACTATCCACTATTTACACTGACAAACAACCATCCAATCCTAGGTAATGAGTGCCCTCCACACTGACTAAACTTTACAATAGCCATTTCCTTTTGCGGCATTGGGGCGAGTCGCACGGAGTGAGCACCACACCATTGTTTTCCAGGCAGGTGTAGCCACTTTCTCCTACACAGTGTGAAACATACCTTGGTTTTGCAGATCTGTGTCTGCTATGTGTCGAAAAACCTCTTTTTACGGTCATGCAAATTAAATGCTCGGAGCACCGAGGGCGCGGCCTAGCCCATCGGAGCACCAAACTTCCATCTCTTTTCTCATTGCACCCCTTTCTCCTCTTTCTGATCGACAGGGTCAGGCCACTGTATCCTGCCATCTCCTGGCCGGGTAATCACAAGCATAGCTCCAGAGGTGTAACTACAGATGTAGCAGCCGTAGGGGCTGCTACGGGGCCTGCACCAGCAGGGGTCTTGGGCTGGGCAGCTCAGGAGACTATTTACATACAGAACCTGCCCCCCCCCCCATGGCAGCAGGGGGTCCGAGCCCAGCATACTACAGTCTGACTCCTCTATACAGTGCTGTGCTAGACAGAGGGGTCTAGAGCAGAGACTGGTAAAGAACACCATGACACTGGCCAGTGCTATTACTTTGATCTATTGCAGCACCTGCTGGTTATTTTCATATTTCTTATATGACTGAGTGGGTCGGGGGGGGGGGGGGGGGGGGAGGATGGGTTGTAAAGAGAGCGTGGGCAATCTTGACTAGAGGGTTGCACGGAAGGAGGGGGTTGTGGGGAAGTAGATAGTGGGTTCCCTTTAAAAGTATGCTATGGGACCCAGTCATTTCTAGTTTCGCCCCTGCATACCTCCCAACTTTTAAAAATGCCAAGGAGGGACATTATCAGCAGTGCACATAGTACGCCATGGCAATATCTTTAACACTAAGCTGCACCGGTAACTGTCCTCAATAGCGATTGATACACACCCAATCCCACCCAGTCCTCTTAGTGCCCCCACACAGTAGTTATACCCCCTTGGTATGCTCTCAAAGTAGTTAACCACTTCAGTACGCTCACAAAGTAGTTATGCCCCTTAGTACCCTGACACTGTAGTTATGCCCTCTTAGTGCCCCACACAGAAAATATATCCCCACACAGTTAAGTCCCGTTTGTGTCCCCCGGCCCCCACACGCAGTTGAATGCTTCCTTACTAACTCGCACACAAGTTATGCCCGTTTTAGTGCCCTTATAGAGCAGAATGCCCACTTAGTGCCCTCCTACAAAAATGTACCCTTGTTAATAAAATAAAAAAATAACACTCCCCTGGTGAATGGAGCACATCATGCTATCCCCAGCAGCCGGCAAGATGAAGGGACACCATTGTGCCTGCTGAGAGGAGCACCTGGGCACACAGGCCGGGAGATGATCATCTCTATTGTTCAGTGTGATAAGGTCACTGTATCATGCCTGCTGCTGGGTAGAGCACTAACCGCTGAATGGTGGAACACAGAGTCTGGACGCTGAAATCCAGGATTGTGCCACTGGATTGGAGGTACGCTATGTTACAACTGTGCCGTGCATCAGAAATGTGGTGCAGGCAAAGTACAGCTTTTTCCTACCGGGCAAGAACAAGGTGATGTACTATGCATGCACCAAAATTGTGGTGCTCGGGGCAGACAAGAGCAGGATACGGATGCCTAGCCCTGCCAATTAACAAGAGAAGGGAAGGGCGCAAAGAAGAGAGGAACAGCAGTTGCATAGTTCTAAAAAGCGTATTTTCGCCGCATAGCCGACACAGATCTGCAAAGCAAAGGCATGTTTTAAATTGCGTATTCAAGCTGGGATCAGCTTATTAGGCAAAAACACTGGCAGACTCCACAGGTAGAGATGAGCGAATGTCATATTATGAAATTCGTGCACACTTCGTTTGTTGGTTAAAGGTGAATTGTATTATGGATTCCGATCCCACGGACCATAACGCAATTCTATGAAATTCGCTCAACTCTATCCACGGGTACTGTGCTAAATTTTCCAGTGATGTCTCTAAGGCTACATTCACACTGTGCTATGCAGTGTCAGAATACCTTTTTTTCTATATGGAATAATGCATGATTTTAACAGTGGGAGTCTACGACAGGAGGATGCCACTGTTTGCTATCCTCTTTTAGACCAGTACAATATTAACACCATACAGATAGAATAGGCCAGGGATCAGCAACCTCCGGCACTCAAGCAGTTGTGAAACTACGACTCCCAGCATGCTCCATTCACTCCTTTGGGAGTTCTGAGAACAGCCAAGAAGGTGTGGATGCTGGGAGTCGTAGTTTCACCACAGGTGGAGTGCAGAAGGTTGCTGATCCCTGGAATAGGCATTACATATGATCAGCTACTGATGAGCAATCGATTCATACTCCTACACATATAAATACATTGAGGGAGATTTATTAAATCTGTTATAAAGTAGAACTGGCTTAGTTGTCCATAGCGACCAATCAGATTCCACCTTTCATTGTCCAAAGGCTCTCTTAAAAATGAAAGGTGGAATCTAATTGATTACTATGGGAAACTAATTCAGTTTTGATAAATCTCCCCCATTCACTTATAATCACACCATACAGGTAAAACTCGAAAAATTTTGAATATCGTGCAAAGTTCATTTATTTCAGTAATGCAACTTAAAAGGTGAAGGTGAAGACTCATTACATGCAAAGCGAGATATTTCAAGCCATTGTTAGTTATAATTTGGATGATTATGGCTTACAGCTTATGAAACCCCAAAGTCATAGTTTTGAGGTCCCCTTTGCTCAGGGGATATGGATTAATTAGCTGACTAGAGTCTGACACTTTGAGCCTAGAATATTGAACCTTTTTGCAAAACTCTAATTTTAAGCTGCATTAATGCAATTCCTTTTAATTTGCATTACTGAAATAAATTGACTTTCTTTCACGATATTCAAATTTTTCGAGTTTCACCTGTATATCAAACCTGATTTATCTGCCCCAAAAATATGTCTAAAAAGTGGAGCAAATGGACACAATTTGGCAAATTTATGATTTTTACACTTTCCTCTGATATGTTTGACGAGAGGGTGGTGCTTAGTGGAAAGGGTCGAAATGTTGTGGGAAGGGTGTGGGGCCCATTTTGCACAAAAATTGCACCATAAGGGCTTATGCACATGAACGTACTTTCTTTCTGTGTCTCTTCCGTTTTTTTGCGGAATGTATGGTGAACCATTCATTTCAACGGGTCCGCAAAAAAATGGACGTTAGGCTCCATTCACACATCCGCAAAACGTGTCCGCATCCGTTCCGCAATTTTGCGGAACGGGTGCGGACCCATTCATTCTCTATGGGGACAGAATGGATGCGGACAGCACACAGTGTGCTGTCTGCAGCCGCAATTGCGGAGCGCGGCCCCGATTTTGGGTCCGCAGCTCCGCAAAAAGATAGAGCATGTCCTATTCTTGTCCGCAGCTTGCAGAATAGAATAGGCATTTCTATGGGGGTGCCGGGCTGGTGTGTTGCGGACCCGCAATTTGCGGGTCCGCAACACACCACGGACGTGTAAATGTAGCCTTACTCCATGTGCACCCTGTTTCTGTATGTCCGTTCCGCAAAAAAATAGGCCATGTCCTATTATTGTCTGCATTACTGACAAGGATAGGACTGTTCTATTAGGGGCCAGCGGTTCTGTTCTGCAAAATACTGAATGCACACGGACGCCATCTGTATTTTTTGCAGATCCGTGTTTTACAGACCACAAAATACATACGGTTGTGTGCATGAGCCCTAATTCTGCTGTAAAAATCTCTCACAAAGTAAGCCAATCAATATTAGTATGTTGAAACACTTCTTACTTGTCTTACACAGGCGCTTACACTTGTTTTATCTGACGCTGCGGTACCGCCACCGCTGTTAATCAAAAGAAATGATGTATATGATATGTCTGTTAGGTACTGCGCGACGTGCTCCCTGTCTACTTCCCCTATCTGTCGGCACTCAAGGGCCCGCAGTGTACAGTGATACAGAAACCCACAGATTGGTAAATACCTGATCCTGGGTGTTCATCTGTTTTGGCTGTTTGTCCTGCGTCTTTCTTGATTTTCTTTTTCTTTTGTGCCGTCCGGGATGAAGGGAAGTACAGGAGGCTGGACCCTATAGGTAAAGATTTAATGTGGAGCTTGCCCTGGCCGGTGGCACAGCTCAATTTTTTGAAAAGGCCGCTTGTTCGCGCTCGTACGGAGCGCTGCGTGACGTCACGGCAAAAGCTACGGTGGGCTAGGAGGACCAAAATTGCTCCAACATGTTTCGAATAGTTACGCTATTCTTCATCAGGGATTCTTCTTCTGGCTCCTGGTGCTGCTTTTAAAGGTCCGTATCTCCTCCCTTATTTAACCCCTTCACCCCTCGCGCATTAGTTTAATAGGTTATTCAAAGGCAAATAATTCAATTTCTGAATTTAACCCTGAAGGTACCAAAGTCTTTAGATTAAATATCCAGCGGCTTTCTGCTCTAGACATTTTTTTTATGAAATCTCCTCCCCTTTTATCTTTTTTGACCATTTCTATTCCACAGAATGTGGTACCACTGTTATTTCCCCCATGTTTATCTTTATAGTGTCTAGAGAGAGGATGACCGTCATATTTTCTTCCTATGTTATAAATGTGCTCCCCTATTCTTTTACTTATAGTTCTTTTTGTGCGTCCTACAGTGGTGTTCAAAATTATTCAACCCCCAATGCTGTAAAGGGTTTTAGGGAATTTAGTGTACATTTGTAATTGTGTTCAGAATTAAATCTTACAAGGACTTTTTAAAGAACCAAATGCAACTAAAATGACATCAATTGTTTTTGTAATACAGTATTAAATGTTCTTTTTGTGATTTCTTCATTGACACAATTATTCAACCCCTTAAAGACTACCAGTCTTAAGGACAGAGGTTCATTCAAGTGTTTTCGATCAAGTATTGAAAACACCTGTGGATGTCAAGGAGCAGCAATCAAGCATAATAAGCACCAATTAGGCAGATTTAAAAGGACTGTGATACTCAGCTCCTTCTAGACATTTACTGGTGTGTTTACAAACATGGTGAAGTCAAGAGAATGGTCCAGGAAGACAAGAGAAGAGGTGATTTCTCCTCACAGGAAGGGCAATGGCTATAAGAAGATTGCAAAGATATTAAACATACCAAGAGACACCATAGGAAGCATCATTCGCAAATTCAAGGCAAAGGGCACTGTTGAAACGCTACCTGGTCGTGGCAGAAAGAAGATGCTGACTTCGACTGCTGTGCGCTACCTGAAGCGCAAAGTGGAGAAAAGTCCCCGTGTGACTGCTGAGGAACTGAAAAAAGATTTGTCAGATGTGGGTACTGAAGTTTCAGCTCAGACAATAAGGCGCACACTGCGTAATGAAGGCCTCCATGCCAGAACTCCCAGGCGCACCCCCTTGCTGTCTCCAAAGAATAAGAAGAGTCGACTGCAGTATGCCAAAAGTCATGTGGACAAACCACAAAAGTTTTGGGATAGTGTTAGAACTGTTTGGGCCCATGGATCAACGCTATGTTTGGAGGAGGAAGAACAAGGCCTATGAAGAAAAGAACACCTTGCCTACTGTGAAGCATGGCGGGGGGGTCAATCATGCTTTGGGGCTGTTTTGCTTCTACAGGTACAGGGAAGCTTCAGCGTGTGCAAGGTACCATGAATTCTCTTCAGTACCAGGAGATATTGGATGAAAATGTGATGCAGTCCGTCACAAACCTGAGGCTTTGGTAGACGTTGGACCTTTCAACAGGACAATGATCCCAAGCATACCTCCAAGTCCACTAGAGCATGGTTGCAGATTAAAGGCTGGAACATTTTGAAGTGGCCATCGCAGTCACCAGACTTAAATCCGATTGAGAACCTCTGGTGGGACTTAAAGGAAGCAGTTGCAGCGCGCAAGCCTAAGAATGTGACTGAACTGGAGGCTTTTTCCCATGAAGAATGGGCGAAGATACCCGTAGATCGCTGCAAGACACTTGTGTCAAGCTATGCTTCACGTTTAAAAGCTGTTATAACTGGAAAAGGATGTTGTACTAAGTACTAAGATTGAATGTCACTTGGGGGTTGAATAAAACTGATAATGATGTGAGCACAGAAAAGACATTTGTGGTTATTTCATTATAAATGTCATGTTATATTTGTCTGACTTACAAGTGCCTCTGATTTAATTGTAAACAAGATGACTGAAATGATCAAAATCAATGTCAAACTGGCCAAAACACTCAATTTCAGTGGGGGTTGAATAATTTTGAACACAACTGTATGTATGTTTTTTTACATGGACATGTTATGGCATATACACCCTGGCTCCTACAGGTCATATGGTCCTTTATTTTGTATGTTGCTGTGTCCCCTGTCCTTTCATTTTTTATTTGCATTTTTGTGTGCTGTTTTCTGTCTGTTTTTAATTTTCTGCAGACCCCGCAATACCCGCACGGGAAGAAACCTCCCTGCGGTTTGTGTCCTGTGTTCACACTTATTATTTGGCTTTCGTTTTTCTTGCTCACGCATTTATTTGTTGGGGCTATAAGGCTTCCAACATTTTTTGCTTTTCTGTAGATGAATTTAGGGTTTTTAGGGATCTGGTCTCCTATTATTTTATTCTCCTTCAGGGTTTCCCAATGTTTTTTTATAATTCTTCTTAATATTCCTGCTTGGCCGTTGAACTGTGTGACGATAGGTGGTATTTCAAAGGGTCCCACTTCTGTGTTGTTCTCTTCTTTTTATTTATTAACTCCTGTCTGTCCAGTTTTCCTACCAGCTCTTTCTGTATTAGCAATTTCTCTCTGTTGTAGCCTCTCTGCTCAAATTTCTTCAGCATTTTTTCTGCCTCTGTTTGATATTCATCCTCCTTTGTGCAGTTGCGTTTTATTCTCATAAATTGACTTTTTGGGATGTTTTCCAGCCACTGTGGGAGGTGGCAGCTCTCTATAAACTATGAAACGGACGAGCAAGAGATAGCTTCACCATACCAACAGAATAGAACACAAAAAAGAAAAAGACAGGAGAAACGAAATTCATCAAAAGGCAATGAAGTGGGGGACATAGAATGTAACATCGAAAGAGGTAGGATGAAGGATATGAATAGTCAACACTGGGAAAGAAAAACCGAGAACAGCAAACCAAACAACGACAACAAGAAATATACAGAGAAACAAACCCCAAATTAAAATTTAAAACAAACAGAAAATTTAAAACAAACAGAAAACAGCACACAAAAATGCAAATAAAAATAAAGGACCATATGACCTGTAGGAGCCAGGGTGTAATATATGCCGTAACATGTCCATGTAAAAAAACATTCATAGGACGCACAAAAAGAACTATAAGTAAAAGAATAGGGGAGCACATTTATAACATAGGAAGAAAATATGACGGTCATCCTCTCTCTAGACACTATGAAGATAAACATGGGGGAAATAACAGTGGTACCACATTCTGTGGAATAGAAATGGTCAAAAAAGATAAAAGGGGAGGAGATTTCATCAAAAAAATGTCTAGAGCAGAAAGCCG
Organism: Bufo bufo; assembly: GCF_905171765.1. Classification (NCBI taxonomy): domain Eukaryota; kingdom Metazoa; phylum Chordata; class Amphibia; order Anura; family Bufonidae; genus Bufo; species Bufo bufo. The sequence continues at coordinate 630,582,100 of NC_053391.1, forward strand.
CTGGATATTTAATCTAAACACTTTGGTACCTTCAGGGTTAAATTCAGAAATTGAATTATTTGCCTTTGAATAACCTATTAAACCAATGCGCGAGGGATGAAGGGGTTAAATAAGGGAGGAGAAACGGACCTTTAAAAGCAGCACCAGGAGCCAGAAGAAGCATCCCTGACAAAGAATAGCGTAACTATTCGAAACGCGTTGGAGCAATTTTGGTCCTCCTAGCCCACCGTAGCTTTTGCCGTGACATCACGCAGCGCTCCGTGCGAGCGCGAACAAGCGGCCTTTTCAAAAAATTGAGCTGTGCCACCGGCCGGGGCAAGCTCCACATTAAATCTTTACCTATAGGGTCCAGCCTCCTGTACTTCCCTTCATCCCGGACGGCACAAAAGAAAAAGAAAATCAAGAAAGACGCAGGACAAACAGCCAAAACAGATGAACACCCAGGATCAGGTATTTACCAATCTGTGGGTTTCTGTATCACTGTACACTGTGGGCCCTTGAGTGCCGACAGATAGGGGAAGTAGACAGGGAGCACGACGCGCAGTACCTAACAGACCTACAATATTAGTATGTACTGTATAAAGTCAGAGTAAAGTCGGTCCCTGCACCACATGTAGTGTATCCTCCAGCTTGCAGGTCTAGACAGCCGGTCTAAGCTTACGCCATCTACAGCAGGCATGCTCAACCTGCGGCCCTCCAGCTGTTGCAAAACTACAACTCCCAGCGTGCCCAAACAGCCTACAGCAGGGCATTGTGGGAGTTGTCGTTTTACAACAGCTGGAGGGCTGCAGGTTGAGCATGCCTGGTCTACAGGATCAGTAAATCTGGGACTGGCTCTTTCACATTCAAATCAGGTGCAACATTTCAGCAGCCTCTGCGCCCTTACTCAGGTGCATCAGTTATATTCACTTTGATGCAAGCAAAATTGTCTGCAAAATCTGGAACAAATCAGTGGCAAAACAGAGCAGGAACTGAGTGAGCATGACTGTTACCTATACCTCCAACATGGGGTGAAGCTTGGCACAGCTGAACTACTTTCATGTTGTATTTATTGTGCTTCATTTACTTTTTTTGCAGGCTGTAATGGGCCAAAGCCTTTTGTTGATTATTTTCCTGTACAAAACACATTAGGAGTGCTCCAGGCACTGGAAGTTGTGCTTCATGGTCACTTTGAACTTGGCAGACTAGAACAAGGATATATTACCAGGAACAAAAACAGTCTTGCTTCTAAGTAATACTTGATTTCTTCTTAATCAGACACGTAATTTGTTGAATTGTTACTAAAATAAAATTATATTTTACAGCAGAATCCAGAATCTTGTGTAATATAAAAATATTAATTACTTAAATATACTATCTCTAATAGACTCATTGACAACAAAAAAATAATCAGATAGAAATGTTGAATTGCTGCAAAACTCTGCTTGCAATTGTGTCTCAGGCAGCAAATGATTACTGGTGTGGTCTGATTAGAAACTGGGTCTTGCCCCAAGACGGTATAAAAGTGCTTCTCCCTATGCCAGTGATGGCAAATCTTTTACAAACTGAGTGCCCAAACTGTGACCCAGAACCCACTTATTTATTGATAAGTGCCAACACTGAATACTACAGTCCAATATAGTACATCTTCCATGTACTTTATCATTTAGCTATAATAGCCTGCCTGCATTCAGTGCGCTGCTTGCGCAATTCATACCGCTCCCTGCACTGATGAATGGCAGCAAAAGACTAAGGTACAGTTGCAAGAAAAAGTATGTGAACCCTTTGGAATGATATGGATTTCTGCACAAATTGGTCATAAAATGTGATCTGATCTTCATCTAAGTCACAACAATAGACAATCACAGTCTGCTTAAACTAATAACACACAAAGAATTAAATGTTACCAGGTTTTTATTGAACACACCATGTAAACATTCACAGTGCAGGTGGAAAAAGTATGTGAACCCTTGGATTTAATAACTGGTTGAACCTCCTTTGGCAGCAATAACTTCAACCAAACGTTTTCTGTAGTTGCAGATCAGACGTGCACAACGGTCAGAAGTAATTCTTGACCATTCCTCTTTACAGAACTGTTTCATCAATATTCTTGGGATATCTGGTGTGAATCGCTTTCTTGAGGTCATGCCACAGCATCTCAATCGGGTTGAGGTCAGGACTCTGACTGGGCCACTCCAGAAGGTGTATTTTCTTCTGTTTAAGCCATTCTGTTGTTGATTTACTTCTATGCTTTGGGTCGTTGTCCTGTTGCAGCATCCATCTTCTGTTGAGCTTCAGCTGGTGGACAGATGGCCTTAAATTCTCCTGCAAAATGTCTTGATAAACTTGGGAATTCATTTTTCCTTCGATGATAGCAATCCATCCAGGCCCTGACGCAGCAAAGCAGCCCCAAACCATGATGCCCCCACCACCATACTTCACAGTTGGGATGAGGTTTTGATGTTGATGTGCTGTGCCTCTTTTTCTCCACACATAGTGTGGTGTGTTTCTTCCAAACAACTCAACTTTGGTTTCATCTGTCCACAGAATATTTTGCCAGTACTGCTGTGGAACATCCAGGTGCTCTTGTGCAAACTGTAAACGTGCAGCAATGTTTTTTTTGGACAGCAGTGGCTTCCTCTGTGGTATCCTCCCATGAAATCCATTCTTGTTTTGTGTTTTACGTATCGTAGATTCGCTAACAGGGATGTTAGCATATGCCAGAGACTTTTGTAAGTCTTTAGCTGACACTCTAGGATTCTTCTTCACCTCATTGAGCATTCTGCGCTGTGCTCTTGTAGTCATCTTTACAGGACGGCCACTCCTAGGGAGAGTAGCAGCAATGCTGAACTTACTCCATTTGTAGACAATTTGTTTTACCGTGGACTGATGAACAGCAAGGCTTTTGGAGATACTTTTATAACCCTTTCCGGTTTTGTGCAAGTCAACAATTCTTAATCGTAGGTCTTCTGAGATCTCTTTTGTGCGAGGCATCATTCGCATCAGGCAATGCTTCTTGTGAAAAGCAAACCCAGAACTGGTGTGTGTTTTTTATAGGGCAGGGCAGCTGTAACAAACAACCTCCAATCTCATCTCATTGATTGGACTCCAGTGAGCTGACACCTCACTCCAATTAGCTCTTGGAGATGTCATTAGTCTAGGGGTTCACATACTTTTTCTACCTGCACTGTGAATGTTTACATGGTGTGTTCAATAAAAACATGGTAACATTTAATTCTTTGTGTGTTATTAATTTAAGCCGACTGTGATTGTCTATTGTTGTGACTTAGATGAAGATCAGATCATATTTTATGACCAATATGTGCAGAAATCCATATCATTCCAAAGGGTTCACATACTTTTTCTTGCAACTGTATATTGGTACGCCATAGACTTTTTCCAGGTTGTGTGTGCCCACAGAGAGGACTCTGAGTGCCAGCTCTAGCACCCGTGCCATAGATTCGCCAACTGCCCTATGAAAAGGCTCTTAGATGCTACTTTTGGGTAGTGTTCTGCTTGGCGAGAGATCACTGACTGCTAAATATGCCTCTACGACTGACAGCATTTGACTGCGAGAAGCATTTAGACAAGCTGCTCACCATCAAGGCCATTTTGATTTAGGTGTTAGGAGGCGTTGGATAGACGACTAGTAGAGAGGATTAATCGACAAGCATCTTCCACAATGTCCTTGTGGAACCATTCAACAAGTGGCACCTTCATGATACATCCCTGTCTCTGCCCAGACCATTTCCAGGCGCTCAGGCTCAGCAAAAGGAAATTTGGTGTCACAGGGGCCATTACGTGTCCTGCCATTGACAGCCAACTACTGTCATCTTCTTTTGCAGTGGTGTTGTTAATGAGAAACCTGAACTTCTACGGAATGGAACCATGTCGTCTTTAACGCCGAATCCAGGTTCTGTTTGGGATACAACGACATCCCAAACCTCATAGTGAGCTCTGCATTTCTGTCTTTGCTATGGAGTGACAGACTGCCCCAACTATTGGTTTGATGATCTGAGGAGACATCGCATACAACAGTCATAGTGATAACGTGGGACATTAACAGGTCAGTGATATGTGCAGGACATCCTGTTGCCACATGTGATTCTTCTTATGGAAGGGCTTCCAATTGGCATTTTTAGCAGAATAACGCTGGCCCACACACAGCAAGGGTTTCCCAGGAATGTCTCTGCTAAACTGCAACACATCTTTGGCTGCGCGGTCACCAGATTTATCCCCAATCAAGTATTTTATGGGACCAGCTGGGATGCCAGCTTTGGCAACCTACGAGTGTGTAGGGTCTATAAGGCCAAGCTACAACATCTGTGGACAAATGTGCAGCAGGATAACATACAGAACCTGTATGCCTCCATGCCCAACTGTATCTCACCTTGTAGCCAGGATAGAGGCGGCCCAACAGGGTACTAGAGTCTCTTTTCAACTGTCCATTTTTCCCAATGAATGTATCCTTCCTCTAATATTGTAAATCACTTATATCAGGGCTTGACAAACTTCCTTAGAATCTAGGAGCCAGCTACAAAAGTAAGGAGCCATTTTTGTTTTTACCTTATAAAGCCTTATTTTCAGCGACAAAAAGAACACCTCTTAAATTAACATATAAAGAAGTCTAGAACCAAACAACATGGGCATTAACAGCATATACAGCGGCAGTGTGCAGAACGGCACACACATATACAGCGGCAGTGTGCAGAATGGCACACACATATACAGCGGCAGTGTGCAGAACGGCACACACATATACAGCGGCAGTGTACAGTATCGCACACACATATACAGCGGCAGTGTGCAGAACGGCACACACATATACAGCGGCAGTGTGCAGAACGGCACACACATATACAGCGGCAGTGTACAGTATCGCACACACATATACAGCGGCAGTGTGCAGAACGGCACACACATATACAGCGGCAGTGTGCAGAACGGCACACACATATACAGCGGCAGTGTGCAGAACGGCACACACATATACAGCGGCAGTGTGCAGAATCGCACGCACATATACAGCGGCAGTGTACAGTACCGCACACACATACAGCGGCAGTGTACAGTATCGCACACACATATACAGTGGCAGTGTGCAGTATCGCACACACATATACAGCGGCAGTGTACAGAGTAGTTGTTGCGATACCAAAATTTTTGATTCGATTTCGATACCATAAAAAAGTATTGCGATGCATGCGCATATCTTTATAAGACAATAATTTAGGGATCAGTTCCAAACCTTCTTTCCATTGTTCCTCAGTGATATATACAACATCCTCCTCCCTTTTATTCCTGATTTTCAAAAGGGAATAGTTTCAAATATTCCTCTAGAAACTGCTTATACACAAGATATGGCCCTTTTAACCCCACCTCATGCAACATACTCCAATAATGAGTGAGAGGAGGGCTGTGGAGTTGGTAAGGCTAGCTTCACACTATTGCTTAATATCTGGCAGGCTGCTGAATATTAAAGGGGCCCCTGCCGATCAGCCTGGGGACCCCTGCCGATCAGCGGTTTGAGAACGCAACGGCACTGGCAGCAGTGCCGCGGCCTTCGCACTGTTTACCGCAGGCCCAGTGACGTCACGACTAGCATCACTGGCCTGGGCGCGGCTAAGCTCCATTCAAGTAAACAGAGCTTAGCCCCGCCCAGGACATTGATACTAGTCGTGACGTCACTGGGCCTGCGGTAAACAGCGCTGCTGCCTTCTCAAACAGCTGATTGACAGGGGTCTCGGGGGCCGGACCCCCGCCTATCAGATGCTGATGATCTATCCAGAGGATTGATCATAAGTTTAAAAAAAATGCAGAACCCCTTTAAGTGCTAATGTGAATCTAGTCATATAGCCAAAGCTCTGACTCCTGCATTTTATAACACTCTGACTCCATCTCCTTCATAATTGCCCACTAATTTAATAATACATTTACTGTAGTGAAATGGAAACATCAGGCTTTTTCTTACCATCATGTAAGTAATCAGGCTACTAAACCCTATTTAGTGGAATATAATTTCTGAAATTTCTGAAGTGTTTTTGTACATAAATATTAATTGCATAGTGCATTGCATAACTGCAAAACACTGCTACACACTTCATCATGTTAAGAAATCTATGAATTTGTCCCCATAAAAAGTTAGAAAAGCTCTATATGCATGTCCTGGAAATGCAGAGAATCATGTGCAAGTCTAAATGGGAATAAAAGACACAATAAAAAAAAAAAAAGTGTACAGTAGCTGCTATATTCAGTGGTCTGGGGATAAATCTCTTTTTTACAGTTGCCAACAGCCTGCCTTTGTTATGGAAAGATTCATACTTACCTGCTATCTGCAGCTCCGGTCCATATGCCCGGTCCGCACATTGTTTACTTCCACTCTGGCATGAGCATGATCATCTGCTCTGCTGCAGCCAATGGCCGGATTAAGCGGTGACATGTCCATAAGAGACATGCTAGTTCTGTGTGCTCAGAACTGTGATGCATTTATGTTGGACCTTCCTGTTTCTGACTAGGCTTTAACTGATATTTCTGCCTTTGACTCTTCAGCTTGGTTCAGGTTTTGGCGTCTATTGACTCTCCTGGCTGAGACTCAGGCTTGTTTTACTCATCTGCTACTCCTTGGCATCTGACAGCTCTGCTGCTTATGAGCTTGCACCTGTTTTCTGCTACCTTACTGCACAGACCTAACCTGGGACCCGAGCGGCCAAGCCCAACTGTCCTAAAAATGGTCTCTGGTGAATCTCAAAGGGGTAGCTTTAGACTAATAGCAGTGGGGAAGTAAGATAGGTAACAGACAGAGTTAGTTAGCAGTGGTCCATGATGGTGACCCTATCTTTTTCACCTCTGTTCCCTTACACCGGGATGCTTGTCGTCTTGCACTGGGGTGACCCTCCCTTTCACATGCACTGCCGTTGCCTGTGTGCCAACCACACAATACACTACACTATGATCACTTCACGGTGTAAAAAACTGAATGATTTCCCAGCATACAGGATTTGTAAACTATAGTCAGGTTGACATGTATCCTCCCCTGAAACGTCCTATTCCACTAGCAATTGTAAGCATCATAAACACTAAATTTATGAAAATGCTGCCTGTGGATACGGCAAAAAGACAAAAGTGAAATATTCATCTTACAAAAGTATTTGCATTTATGTGATAAAAATTTTGAATGTGAATGTCACATATATCAAACAAGACACAACAATCAAGACTTAAAATGTAATCAAATTGGCAACATGTATACCACAGGAGAAAAATGCCTAATTCCATATGGTCCTTGGTACGAATAAAGCTGCCACTGATTTCAACATGTAGTGATATACCAGAAGAAAAAAAGATGGATGTATCGTGGCGCTGTTCCTCAGGAGTTAAAACTCGGTGGTCTAGTTGTTAAAAGCACATACATTAAAATCCTTGTGTAACACGCTTCAAAGAGGGTCCCCCTTGTCCATCAGACACAAGAAGACAAGAATGGCAGCTAGATTTATACTGATGACAAAGGAAGTGAAAGCAATAAGTACCAGTGCAAAAAAATACCATAAAATACATACAAACAAAATACGCCATACCTCATACTGTAGAAAAAAGGAGGGAAACACCTGGGAATAAAAGAATCGTACTAAGACGATAAAAGAAAGATGGATTAAAGGGGCTGTCTGGGCTTTTCGGTTAGGTCATCAATATCAGATCAGCAGGGGTCCAACACCCGGCATCCCTGCCGATCAGCTGTAGGAGGAGATGGCATGTGTAGTGTGCACGCGCCGTCTCCCTTCTCTCTTTCCAATATCAGGTCGGCAGGGGTCCAACACCCGGCATCCCTGCCGATCAGCTATATGAGGAGACGGCATGTGAAGTGTGCATGTGCCGTCTCCCTTCTCTCTTCCAATATCAGATCGGTGGGGGTCCGACACCCAGTACCCCCTCCGATCAGCTGTATGAGTTGATGGTGCTCGAAGTGTGCACGTGCCATCTCTCGTTCTGTTCATTGCTGTTGTCTATGGCAAAGACCATAGCCAGAAGCAGCAGACAGGAAGAGAGTAGGGAGTTGGCACATGCGCACAATCTCCTCATACAGCTGATCGGCGGGGGTGCTGGTTGTCAGATACCCGCCGATCTAATATTGATGACCTATCCTGAGAATAGGTCATAAATAGTAAAAGCCTGTACAACACCTTTAACCCCTTGTCGACCTTTGACGTACTACTACGTCATGGGAACCACTGAGTTTCTGCAATTTGACGTAATAGTACGTCATAGTGATCGCGCGAGCACCGGAGCGGTGTGCACGCAATCACTGCAGGGGCCCGGCAGTCCATGGTAGCCGGGCCCCAGCTGTATGCGCAGGCATCACTGTAAAAGCCGATGCTGGCGGATTAACCTCTTCTATGCCGCTGACCGCGACATAGAAGAGGTTTGTGTCGGGTGAGCGATCGCATCGAGTCCCCGCGCTGCTGTGGCGGTGACCCGATACGACAAGGCAGCCCGTGCCGTGCAGAGGCTGCCCAATGCCTTGCACGGCATCGAGAACTGCCTTCTACGGGAGCCGAGGAGATCCAGCCTCAGGCTAGGTCTCCTAGCCAAGCTGTTAGTGTATGACTCAGTGTCATACACTAACAGGCAATGCATTACAATACAGATGTATTGTAATGCATTGCAGAGGGGATCAGACCCCCAAAAGTGAATATCATAAATAAAGTAAAATAAAAAAAGTAAAAAAAAAGTGTTTTTAATAAAATTCATAAAGTAATAAAATTAATAAAGTAAAAAAAAAATTTAAAACGCCCCTTTCCCCTTATTTTATAATAAAAACTGAAAAAAACAAACAAAAACAACACATATTAGGTATCGCAGCGTCCATAATGACCGGCTCTATAAATATATCACATGATCCACCCTGTCCGATAAACACCATAAAAAAATAAAATAAAAACGCTGTAAAAAAAAAAGCCATTTTTGTCACCTTACATCACAAAAATTGCAACACCAAGCGATCAAAAAGGCGTATGCCTCCCAAAATGGTATCAATAAAACAGTCACCTCATCTCGCAAAAAATGAGCTACTACCTAAGACAATCGCCCCCAAAAAAAAAAAACTATAGCTCTCAGAACATGGAGACACTAAAATAATTTTTTTTGTTTCAAAACTGCTATTGTGCTAAAGTGAAATAATAAAATAAAAAAAATACATATTAGGTATCGCCACGTCCGTAACAACCAGCTCTATTAAAAATATTACATGACCTAACCACTCAGATGAAAAAAAATAAAAATAATATTTTTTTGTCACATTACATCACTAAATTAATCAAAAAGGCGTATGCCCCCCAAAATTGTACCAATCAGACCGTCACCTCATCCCACAAAAAATTAGACCCTACCTAAGAGAATCAGTCAAAAAATAAATAATCTATGGCTCTCAGACTATGGAGACACTAAAATATCATTATTTTGGTTTAAAAAAATGCTATTATTGTGTAAAAATTCAATAAATAAGAAAAAGCAGACATATTAGGTATTGCCACGTGCGTAACGATCTGCTCTATAAAAAAGTCACATGACCTAATCCCTTAGGTAAACGCTGTACAAATTTAAAATAAAAACGGTGCCAAAACAATTTTTTTTGTTACCTTGCCTCACAAAAATCGTAATATAGAGCAATTAAAATTCATATGTACCCCAAAATAGTACCAACAAAACTGGCACCTTATCCCGTAATTTCTAAAATGTGGTCACTTTTTTGAGTTTCTACTGTAGGGGTGCATCAGGGGGGCTTCAGATGGGACATGGCATCTAAAAACCAGCTAAATTTGCTTTCCAAAAACCATATGGCGTTCCTTTCCTTCTGCACCCTGCCGTGTGCCCGTACAGCAGTTTACGATCACATGTGGGGTGTTTCTGTAAACAGCAGAATCAGGGTAATAAATATTGAGTTTTATTTGGCTGTTAACTAGGGATGTCCCGATACCATTTTTTTAAGACTGAGTACGAGTACCGATACTTTTATTTAAGTACTCACCGATACCAATTACCGATACTAATTTTAACAATAAAATACACACACATGTATTTTCTGACCACTGACCAACCAAAAGGCAAACAGAACTATAACATTCCAAGGAGACGTTATACTGTATGGGGGCAGCCACAAGGAGACATTATACTGTATGGGGGCAGCCACAAGGAGACGTTATACTGTATGGGGCAGCCACAAGGAGACGTTATACTGTATGGGGCCGCCACAAGGAGACGTTATACTGTATGGGGCCGCCACAAGGAGACGTTATACTGTATGGGGGCAGCCACAAGGAGACATTATACTGTATGGGGGCAGCCAGAAGGAGACGTTATACTGTATGGGGCAGCCACAAGGAGACGTTATACTGTATGGGGCCGCCACAAGGAGACGTTATACTGTATGGGGGCGGCCACAAGGAGACGTTATACTGTATGGGGGCGGCCACAAGGAGACGTTATACTGTATCGGGGCGGCCACAAGGAGACGTTATACTGTATAGGGGAAGCCACAAGGAGACGTTATACTGTATGGGGGCAGCCACAAGGAGACGTTATACTGTATGGGGGCAGCTACAAGGAGACATTATACTGTATGGGGGCAGCTACAAGGAGACATTATACTGTATGGGGGCAGCTACAAGGAGACGTTATACTGTATGGGGGCAGCTACAAGGAGACGTTATACTGTATGGGGGGCAGCTACAAGGAGACGTTATACTGTATGGGGGGCAGCTACAAGGAGACATTATACTGTATGGGGGGCAGCTACAAGGAGACGTTATACTGTATGGGGGGCAGCTACAAGGAGACATTATACTGTATGGGGGGCAGCTACAAGGAGACGTTATACTGTATGGGGGGCAGCTACAAGGAGACGTTATACTGTATGGGGGGAAGCTACAAGGAGACATACTGTATGGGGGCAGCTACAAGGAGACATACTGTATGGGGGCAGGTACAAGGAGACGTTATACTGTATGGGGGCAGGTACAAGGAGACGTTATACTGTATGGGGGCAGCTACAAGGAGACATTATACTGTATGGGGCGGCCACAAGGAGACGTTATACTGTATGGGGCGGCCACAAGGAGACGTTATACTGTATGGGGCAGCCACAAGGAGACGTTATACTGTATGGGGCAGCCACAAGGAGACGTTACACTGTATGGGGCCAGCCACAAGGAGACGTTATACTGTATGGGGCCAGCCACAAGGAGACGTTATACTGTATGGGACGGCCACAAGGAGACGTTATACTGTATGGGACGGCCACAAGGAGACGTTATACTGTATGGGGCCGGCCACAAGGAGACGTTATACTGTATGGGGCCGGCCACAAGGAGACGTTATACTGTATGGGGCCGGCCACAAGGAGACGTTATACTGTATGGGGCCGGCCACAAGGAGACGTTATACTGTATGGGGCCAGCTACAAGGAGACGTTATACTGTATGGGGCGGCCACAAGGAGACGTTATACTGTATGGGACGGCCACAAGGAGACGCTACTGTAAGGAGTCAGGACAACAATTTTTGAAGCCCCCCCCTCCTCAGTATAATAGTCTTGTGGCCATCATACAGTAATGTATATTTCTTCTTGCCCTAATGCCTGCTTTTAGAGATCAATGTGCAGCTTGCAGACAGGAAGGGAAGGACCAGGGCCATAGACAGACACTATCACCTTTAGAGGGACTCGCTCCTGGCAAACACAGCTCTGCTGCAGTGAATGCAGTGGAGCAGACTGATGTAATTACAATGTATAGTTATTGCAGGGACTCAGAGAATCGTCTGAGAGTTTATTAGTGAAAAGAATCGAATGAGTCAGAGACTGTGTCACCGAGTCCCTGCCAGGCTTCCTGCTCTGCTACATGCACCCTGTACACACACAGCTCCACTACATGCTATGCTAATAATGCCCCCCCTTCCCCCGGACGGACTTACAGGGAGCCGCAGAGCAGGAAGCCTGGCGGGGACTCGGTGACAGTCTGTGACTCATTGGATTCTTTTAACTAATAAACTGTCAGACGATTCTCTGAGTCCCTGCACTGTGAGTCAGCGCTGGTTGCCTCTGATTGGTTGGAGGGCGGGGCGGGGAGGGGCGGGGCGGAGCTAGCTTCCACTGTCGGCTCCTATTACACTGCCTGCTGCTGCCTCTGAAGCTGTTAGCTGTGCGAGATGCAGGGGCCGCGGACAGACACAGAAGCGGCGCACAGGTATCGGCAGTGGTATCGGGGACATTTGCACGAGTACATGTACTCGTGCAAATGCCCGGTATCGGTCCCGATACCGATACTGGTATCTGTATCGGGACATCCCTACTGTTAACCCTTGCTTAGCTACTGGAAAAAAATGGATTAAAATGGAAAATCTGCCAAAAAAGTTAAATTCTGAAGTTTCATATCCATTTTCCATCAATTCTTGTGGAACACCTCAAGGGTTAACAAAGTTTGTAAAATCAGTTTTGTATACCCTGAGGGGTGTAGTTTCTTGGGTGGTTTCTATTATGAAAGCCTCACAAAGTGACTTCAGACCTGAACTGGTCCTTAAAAAGTGGGTTTTGGAAATTTTCCGAAAAATTTCAAGATTTGCTTCCAAACTTCTAAGCCTTCTAACGTCCCCAAAAAATAAAATGTCATTTTCAAAATGATCCAAACATGAAGTAGACATATGGGGAATGTAAAGTATTTACTATTTTTTAAGGTATTACTATCTATTATAGAAGTAGAGAAATAGAAATTTGAAAATTTGCTAATTTTTTGTACATTTTTTTTTTTTTTAATTTGGTATTTATTTATGGATAAAATGATTTTTTTAAACTTATTTTTACCATAAAGTACAATATGTGACGAGAAAACAATCTCAGAATGGCCTGTATAAGTAAAAGCGTTTTAAAGTTATCACCACAAAAAAAGTGACATGTCAGAGTTGCAAAAAATGGCCTGGGCAGGTAGGTGAAAACAGGCCCGGGGTTGAAGGGGTTATGGGAGCTAAAGTGTAAGGGAAGTGATCTAAGAGGGTACGCAAGGAAGAAAAAAAAAGTGACAAAGATGAGAAAGTAATGATAATGAACGTTAAAAGGGGGAATATGTAAAGAAGTAAAAGAAAAAGAACTAAGGCCGCTTTCACACGAGCGTGTCTGGATAAAGTCCGGATGCGTTGCGGCAAACCCGAGCGAGTAGGTACGCAATTGCAGTCAGTTTTGACTGCGATTGCGTTCCGTTGTTCAGTTTTTATCACACGGGTGCAATGCGTTTTGCACGCGCGTGATAAAAAACTGAATGTGGTACCCAGACCCGAACTTCTTCACTGAAGTTCAGGTTTGGGTTCAAGGTTGTTTACATTGTATAATTTTCCCTTATAACATGGTTATAAGGGAAAATAATAGCATTCTGAATACAGAATACATAGTACAATAGGGCTGGAGGGGTTAAAAAAAAAATATATAATTTAACTCACCTTAATCCACATGTTCGCGCAGCTGGCATCTCTTCTGTCTTGTTCTGTGAGCAATAGGACCTTTGATGACGTCACTACGCTCATAACATGGTCCGTCACATGATCCATCACCATGGTAAAATAGCATGTGATGGACCATGTGATGAGCGTAGTGACGTAATCAAAGGTTCTATTCCTCACAGAAGACAGAAGAGAAGCCGGGCTGCGCGAACAAGTGGACTAAGGTGAGTTACTTTTAAAAAAAAATAAATTAACCCCTCCAGCCCTATTGTACTATGCATTCTGTATTCAGAATGCTATTATTTTCCCTTATAACCATGTTATAAGGGAAAATAATAAAGATCGGGTCCCCATCCCAATCGTCTCCTAGCAACCGTGCGTGAAAATCTCACCGCATCCGCACTTGCTTGAGGATGCTTGCGATTCACGCAGCCCCATTCACTTCTATGGGGCCTGCGTTGCGTGAAAAACGCACAAAATAGAGCTTGCTGCGATTTTCACGCAACCCACAAGTGATGCGTGAAAATCACCGCTCATGTGCACAGCCCCATAGAAATGAATGGGTCCGGATTCAGTGCACTCATGCATTGCACCCGCGCGAAAAACTTGCCCGTGTGAAAGGGGCCTAAGAGAGTGTGCAGGACACTAATGTAATGCAAAGGCTGGTATGGGGAAATAAAAATTGGGAGACCAGGAAGGAAATGGTCAGAATATTTTTTTTGCAGCAAACTAATACGGTTCAAGGCTAAGGTGGTGTACTACAATGAATGGAACAACGATAAAAAAAAAAAAAAGAAACAAAGCTATTAATGATTTTCCATATTTGTAAGCTAGAGCCAGGCTGAAGTCCCCTGAAACTCCCCAAAACTTGGCCATTTTACTGGCAGTTGTAAATATCATCATAACCACCTAATTTGTGTAAAAGCTGTTTGTGGATACCGGCAAAGGAACAAAAAAAAAATTATGATCGTACAAAACATTTGCGTTTATGCGAACCACATTTTGAATTTGAATGTCACATATATCAAAGAAGACACAATCATGGCATAAAAACTTAATCCAACTGGCAACATGTATACCACAAGAGAAAAATGTCTGACGCTGGATGGTCCTTGAAAGCTGCTGTTGATTTTAACATGTTCATCTTGGCTGAACAGCTTGTAAAATGAACACTCTAGTCCCCACAGACAGCTTAGACCTATGATAGAGGTTTTATTTCAACTAGGAGACAGCCCTTTAAAGTGTATATTGTTAGACAAAAGGAAAGACAGTGTGGAACATTTATTAACCCCTTAGTGACCAAGCCTGTATGAGCCTTAATGACGTGTCACTTTAGCAGAGAATAACTTCGTAAAGGTTTTGCACATCAAAGTAATTCTGGCAGTGTTTTCTCGTCACATATTGTACTTTACTTAGGTGGTAAAATTTTACCGATAAAATATGCGCATCTATTAAAAAACGTAAAAATCTATGAAAATTTTAAAAAATTGGCACATTTTCCTATTTTCAACTGCAATATTTTACATACATGCATAAATACTATTCAATATTTTTATCAGAAATATATTTACATAGTAACATAATACATAAGGCCGAAAAAAGACATGTGTCCATCCAGTTCGGCCTGTCATCCTCCAAGTTGATCCAGAGGAAGGCAAAAAAAGAACTGTGAGGTAGAAGCCAATTTTCCCCACTTTAGGGGAATAAAAAATACCTCCCCGACTCCATTCAGGCAATCAGACTAACTCTCTGGATCAACGACCCCTCTCTAGTAGCTATAGCCTGTAATATTATTACACTCCAGAAATACATCCAGGCCCCTCTTAACCACTTCCCATCTGGGCCATTTGCCCCCTTCTTGACCAGGCCTAATTTTGCAAAACTGACATATCTCACTTTATGTGGTAATAACTTTGGAACGCCTTTACTTATCCAAGTCATTCAGAAATTGTTTTCTCGTGACACATTGTACTTCATGACAGTCATAAATTTGAGTCAAAATATTTCACCTTTATTTATGAAAAAATCCCAAATTTACCAAAAATTTTGAAAAATTCGCAATTTTCTAAATTTCAATTTCTCTGCTTTTAAAACAGAAAGTGATACCTCATAATATATTTATTACTTAACATTCCCCATATGTCTACTTTATGTTGGCATCATTTTGGAAATGTCATTTTATTTTTTTAGGACGTTAGAAGGCTTAGAAGTTTAGATGCAATTCATCAAATTTTTAAGAAAATTGCCAAAGCCCACTTTTTAAGGACCAGTTCAGGTCTGAAGTCACTTTGTGGGGCCTACATAATGGATACCCCCATAAATGACCCCATTGTAGAAACTACACCCCTCAAGGTATTCAAAACCGATTTTACAAACTTTGTTAACCCTTTAGGCGTTCCACAAGAATTAAAGGAAAATTGAGATCAAATTTTTAAATTTCACTTTTTTGGCAGATTTTCCATTTTAATCAATTTTTTTCTTTAACACATCGATGGTTAACAGCCAAACAAAACTCAATATTTATTACCCAGATTCTGCGGTTTACAGAAACACCCCACATGTGGTCATAAACTGCTGTATGGGCACACGGCAGGGCACAGAATAAAAGGAACTCCACATTTTAGATGCCATGTCCCATTTGAAGCCCCCTGATGAACCCTTAAAGTAGAAACTCCCAAGAAGTGATCCCATTTTGGAAACTAGGGGATAAGGTGCCAGTTTAATTGCTACTATTTTTGGGTACATATAATGAATGATCAAAAAATCATAACACTTTATGGGGCAAGGTGACCAAAAAATTGGTTGTTTTAGCACAGTTTCTATTTATTTATTTTTACAGCGTTCACCTGAGGGGTTCAGTCAAGTGACATTTTTATAGAGCAGATTGTTACGGACGTGGCGATACCTAATATGTATACTTTTTCTTATTTATTAAAGTTTCACACAATAATAGCATTTTTGAAACAAAAAAATAATGTTTTAATGTGTCCATGTTCTGAGAGCTATAGTTTTTTTATTTTTTGAGAGATTTTCTTATGTAGGGGCTCATTTTTTGCGGGATGAGGTGACTGTTTTATTGGTACCATTTTGTGGGATCACTTGGTGTTGCACCTTTTGTGATGTATGGTGACAAAAATTGCTTGTTTTGACACAGTTTTTTTTTTACGGTGTTCACCCGAGGGGTTAGGTCATGTGATATTTTTAAAGAGCTGGTTTTTACGGTCGCGGCAATACCTAATATGTATACTTTTTTTATTTTTTCTATTTTTAACATTTATTCCTTACTTGGGGATTTTTTTTTTACATGTGAAACCTTTTTTTTATTTATTTTTTTCAACCCTTTATTTTTTATTTTACACTTTTCGTCCCCCATAAGGTCACACAAGAAATTTTTTCACTGTTGATTTCTCCTGTAACTGGGGCTGACATAGTAGCCCCAGTTACAGGAGAAATACACCCTCAGAGCAGCCTCAGAGCAGGGCTGATCGAGGTCTGTGAAAGACCTCACACAGCTCCTGCACTCTCCGGTCACGGCGGTCACATGACCGCCGGGCCGGAACAGGAAGCGCATATCGCTTCCTGCTCTGCATACACAGCGCTCGGTGAGCGCTGTGTATGCAGCGATCCAGAAGGCGGGGACACCTGGGAACTTCTCTCTGGGTTGCCCTGCTGTCACTGACAGCGGACAACCCGATCAGCAGCTGCACGATTAGCGTGCAGCTGCACTTTCTGAACGGACGTTCTGGAACGTCCATTCAGAAAAAGAGAACCACCTCCCGGACGTTTATAGTCTATGGACGGACGGGAGGTGGTTAAAAGGGAACCTGTCATGTGGATATTTGATTATAATCTAACTAATTATATACAATCATTAACTACTAAAAAGTGCCTTAGATGTATTCACTTACTGGCGTGACAGATGGTTACCTCATAATATACACACAAAGATGCCACATGCCGTATGCTAATGAGCTGATTTGAGTCTAGCGTGATGTCAGTGAGTCCAGCGTATATTTAATTCAGAGCTATAGCCACTCCCCTGCCCACCTGCTGCTGATTCATATGGAAAATAACTGTCAATCAGCAGCAGGTGGGCGGGGAGAGTCAGGAGCTCATGAATATTCAGGACTCATCATTATCAGCTGGACCTTTTCAATACAAGATGTTGGCAGATTGACTGGGTCAATTAAAGAAAGTGACCCAGCATTTTGCTAAGAGAATCAGTCACTTATTTATGTTACCCTTAGTTAGGACACCATAAAACTGGTGACAGGTTCCCTTTAAATTCCTTTATTGTACTCACCATCACCACCTCCTCAGGCAGAGAGTTCCATAGTCTCACTGCTCTTACCGTAAAGAATCCTCTTCTATGTTTGTGTACAAACCTTCTTTCCTCCAGACGCAGAGGATGTCCCCTCGTCACAGTCACAGTTCTGGGGATAAATAGATGATGGGATAGATCTCTGTACTGACCCCTGATATATTTATACATAGTAATTAGATCTCCCCTCAGTCTTTTTTCTAAGGTGAATAACCCTAATTTTGATAATCTTTCAGGGTACTGTAGTTGCCCCATTCCAGTTATTACTTTAGTTGCCCTCCTCTGGACCCTCTCCAGCTCTGCTATGTCTGCCTTGTTTACAGGAGCCCAGAACTGTACACAGTACTCCATGTGTGGTCTGACTAGCGATTTGTTCTTATCACGGGCATCTATACCCCTTTTGATGCAACCCATTATCTTATTGGCCTTGGCAGCAGCAGCTTTACTTTATTTTGGCTGCACTTACAAAAAACTTGAACTTATATTTTTTAATTTAGGAGACTTACCATTTTAACATTTTTGTGCGCCAATAAATCCCACACAATTTTTCCCGATGTCCCAATATTTTCAGGGAAGCCTGGGGGGTTAAGTTGGGAGTCTCTGCCCTCATATACAGACAGACCGCAAGTGTAGCCGGTTGTGCTCTCGCACACCTTGTATAATTTTACCCCATATCTGGCACGCTTAGAGGGAATAAACTGACGGAAGGAAAGGCGACCTTTAAAACTAAAAAGGGATTCATCTACAGATTTTTTTCAGGGGTATATAATTAAGAATAAATCTGTAAGGAGGTAAATAAGGGGTCTGAATTTATTCAGGCAGTCGTAGGCTGGGTCATTTCTTGGGGGGGACTTGGGAATTGTCAGAAAAAAGCATAAACCGCATTAGGACTTTATAGCGGTTTCGGGACATAAATGCTGCAAACACAGGGGTTGAGTGGACAGCACTCGCAGTCCAATACGATCGGACAGATGTTTTTATTTTACAATGCCCAGGTCCAGGGTAAGCCCCAATTTTTTATTTATTTCAGGGACACTTGTGTGGGTCCATCGTCTTGTATAGATAGACGTGGGCTTTTGTACAGCAAACTATGTGGCGTACAGATTAGTTTGCTGCACAATTAACTCAAGGACTTTATCGTCCACAAATAAATGAAAAAATCATGAGGGGTAAATTTGGTGACGTCCACATTAATTTGGGGAGTGGATAAAAATTGGGGTACTTGGGGGGAAAAATGAAGTGGCAGGAACCCACATAGCAGAAGGGACGCGACCACTGGGTTGAGAATGAGATGAGGTGTCGACTTCTACCACCATAGGGCTATGGGGTCTGGGGATGGAAGCGGAACTAGAGTCCCCGCTATCTGAAAATATTTCTGCCTCTGAAGCGGTGTCAGACTCAGAGTGGTCAGAGCAGAGTAAGGCCGCGGAACACAGCCGTGTGCATTCGGCCTAATTCAGATGTCTGCTCTGCACTGAATAATCTCTGAGCCATTTTAATTTTTTTCTTTATAAAAAGCCCAGAAAGAAATTTTAATAACTGACGACGTCCCTAACAGACTAGTGACGGACACCCACTGACAGACACCCACTGACCACCAGTAACAGATGGACACAGGGTCCCTAATGAAAATAATTGACTAATAGATGTCTAATGATGGACGCCTAATTACGGACACCCACTGACCGCCAGTTACTGACGGACAGTTTATAAATTGATTTTTCTTTTTTTAACAGTAAATCGCACAGCCAGGACAGAAGTCTGATCTCTCTCTCTCCTCACAGAACAACTGCACTGAGGGGAGAGAGAAGCACAGTCCATGTCCTGGCTGTGTTTACTAAATATAATGGATGTGATGTCCATGATAGGTTTATCATGAAGACCACATGATCAGGGACCATTATTATTGGTCCCTGATGGTTACTGTGCTGAAGGCAGATCTTCAGCACAGTAACCAGTGTGCATGTCTGTGCCATTTTGTATATATATATTTTTTTTTTTTTACACTGAGGGGGGCTCCTGCCCTTTATTTAAATGGATTTGGGGCTATATTGTCCCAATCGGGGTGCTGCCAGGCCCGATCGGGGCATTATTACTACCCTGGTGCGGGGGCGGCGGCCACCATCTTACAGTGTGCGCATGCGCCGGCCGCCATCTTTCTTGTGGGCAGAGGAGGTGGGGGTGAGGATCGGGTGTGAGGATCGGGACCCAGCTTTCACTTATGGGGAAGCTGGGGGATCTGATCGCTGCACCGGAGGCTCTCTCCCTCATCTTTTTCAGTGATCGCCGTGATAGAGTGTCACAGTCTCTGAACACTGCCCCGAGCCCTCAGCTACCTCCGGTAGCTGCAGGATCAGAGCTCCAGCGCTTGATTTAAGCGCTAACTTGGGCAGAAGTGCCGCTGTAAAAAGGCGGCGCTCCAGCCCAAGGACCCTTAGTGACCGCCGTAAAAACACGTATGGGTGGTCACTAAGGAGTTAATACCTACGAATGATAAGCTGATCTTAATTCCTGGGCGTGGCCGGTGAATGCACCTAAGTTATGTAGAGGAGCGGTCCTCTAAATAACAGATGGTTGCTGCGGTCAGCCGTGCGACATGCATTAATCTGTGCCAGCTCCCTTGCTGGGGTAGTTTATGGTCATTTTTCACATCATAAACTGGCGTGGAAAATACCGGATCTCAAAAAAATTACCTTGTAGGGTAACGGTAGGGGGGCATCGGAGCATGAAAAGCTCCGATGCTCCACTCATTCATGGTGAATTAGTGCAGATCAAGTTGTATCCAGGTTTAGGTCTGATGGTATACACACACGGTATATACATATATCAGAAAGTAAGAGTTAAACTACTATTGAATTTTTATAAAAAGTGGAAAAGGAGTGCACAGATGCTCATGAGTAATAAATGTCACTGATCAGTGCCTGGGGACACAGGAAAATTGGTGCAGTGAAGAAGAAAAAAAAAGGACGAAGAAGAAAATGCAACAAAAAATGTGCATGGATGGGTTGGCGCCCTCCAGATGCATACAGGGAGATGGCAAGGGTAAAAAAAAAACAAAAAAAAAAACAAAAAAAAACAAAAAAAAAAAAAAACACACCTTTCAGTATTGTAAATGAATCGAAATAATACAAAAATAGAAATTTATGTGACAAATCTCATGTATACTTTGCTGACTTTTTCCATGCAGAAACTGACCTGTCACATACAGTAGATTTCCAAATCCTCAGAATGTCAATTATGTTTGCGATTTTAGATGCGGATTTCACCCTTTTCCAAAGGAAGGGTAAGATCTCCGGCAAAACAGCATCAAATCCGCAATTAGAAATTGTGGATTTTGGTGCAGTTAGGGTGCAGAAATGCACATAAATCCACACTGAAATTTGGGCGGCTCTTATGTGCATTCACCCGCACTCATATGCAGGAGGCCAAGTTGTGTGACCTGACCAGCTAATCACAGCGTTTCAACAGGGATGGCGGAACACGAGAGCCTTGCCTGCAGCGCCATACATGTACAGCAGACAATGGGAAAGGCTTAAAGAGCTTGCGTCACTTCAGCAACTAGCTTATATTATGTAGAGGAAGTTAATACAAGCTACTTACTAATGAATTGCGATTGTCCATATTGCCTTAACTTTTCCATCACATTTATACTTTGCTTGTTTTGATGGTTACGACCACCCTGCAATCCATCAGTGGTGGTCGTGGCTGCACACTATAGGAAAAAGTTCCAGCCTCTCTGGTGGCCGGGACCATGGGAGCGCACATAGGCCGGTGCTTTTTCCTATAGTGTGCAAGCACAACCACCATTGATGGATTGCAGGGTGGTCGCAACCATGAAAACAAGCGGTGTATAATGTGATGGAAAAATGAAGGCAATATGGACAATCACTATAATGTGATAGTAAAATGAATCAAGCCAGCAAAGGAGGCAATATGGATAATAACAATACATTAAGTGGCTCATATTAACTCCCTCTACATAATAAATGCTACTTGTGGAAGTGAGGCAACCCCTTTAAGGCTAGTTTCACACTAGCGTTCGTGAGATCCAGCAGGCTGAATTTCTCCATATCCGGTAATGACGTGGATGCCGTCCAGCCCCATTAACTATAACTATAATGGAGAAGGGAGCGATTTCCGGTCGCAATCCAGCAAATATGCAGAGAATGAGCAGGACAGATACCGCTGCGAGCACATTTGCCAGGTAGCACCCAGATCTCTGCCGATTCCCATTAAAGTTAAAGGGGCCAGATGACATTCATGTTGCTTCCCGGCAATGCCAGATACTGAGAGATCCGGCAGGCTATTCCCTGCCAGAAGAGCCAGCAGGATCTCACAAACGCTAGTGTAAAACTAGCCTTAGAATAGGAGACAATGTCAGAAAGCTGTTCCTTTTTGCAAAAGACTATAAAATAATCTGTACAATCATGATTTGATGTAATTGCTTAAAGGGAATGTGTCATCAGAAAACCACCTTTTGTTTAAACCACTTTTATATTTAACATATATTGAAGAATTTTTGATGATGCTATTTTTAATTTTCCATGTCACTTTTTGTGTTTAAACTAAAAAAGAAAAATCCAGCAGTTTTTGTACTGGCCACTATGTCTAATATTTGGCGCCACTTAGGGCTGAAACGATTACTCAATTGAATCGAGTAATTCGACACCAAAAAATCCTTGATGCAAATTTTTTGCATCGAGGATTCGTTTGTGTCAAGTGACCACGCAGTGAGAGTGAAGCGCTTGCTATTACTTACCGCTCTGTGGTCACCCGCCGGCCCGTACCGCGCTGCACTGGATCCTGACACATCACCAGGTCATAGTGCACGTAAGCGCACACTATGACCCGCCGCTGTGCGATGCCAGGATCCAGTGCAGCGCGCAGAGAAGAGGAAGAAGCTGTGGTACGGCGCCCCTACAGGAAAAATAAGTATTTTATTTCACTGGCGCTGGGGACATGGCACTGAAGGGGGACAGTCGGCAATTGATGGCATGGAGGGGCAGAAGGGAGTGGGGGATATGGAGGGGCCGATCTGATGGCACTGGTGGCACATGGCGGGGCCAATCTGGTGGCACTGGGGGCACATGGCGGGGCCAATCTGGTGGCACTGGGGGCACATGGCGGGGCCAATCTGGTGGCACTGGGGGCACATGGCGGGGCCAATCTGGTGGCACTGGGGGACATGGCGGGGCCAATCTGGTGGCACTGGGGGCACATGGCGGGGCCAATCTGGTGGCACTGGGGGACATGGCGGGGCCAATCTGGTGGCACTGGGGGACATGGCGGGGCCAATCTGGTGGCACTGGGGGACATGGCGGGGCCAATCTGGTGGCACTGGGGGACATGGCGGGGCCAATCTGGTGGCACTGGGGGACATGGCGGGGCCAATCTGGTGGCACTGGGGGACATGGCGGGGCCAATCTGGTGGCACTGGGGGACATGGCGGGGCCAATCTGGTGGCACTGGGGGACATGGCGGGGCCAATCTGGTGGCACTGGGGGACATGGCGGGGCCAATCTGGTGGCACTGGGGGACATGGCGGGGCCAATCTGGTGGCACTGGGGGACATGGCGGGGCCAATCTGGTGGCACTGGGGGACATGGCGGGGCCAATCTGGTGGCACTGGGGGACATGGCGGGGCCAATCTGGTGGCACTGGGGGACATGGCGGGGCCAATCTGGTGGCACTGGGGGACATGGCGGGGCCAATCTGGTGGCACTGGGGGACATGGCGGGGCCAATCTGGTGGCACTGGGGGACAGGCCGGGGCCAATCTGGCGGCACTGGGGGAGTGGGGAACATGGCACTGGGGGAGTGGAGCTAAAGGCACTGGGGTTTGGGAGAGCTGAAGGCACTGGGGGAACTGATGCACTTGGGCTGATCGCACAGGGGGAACGAAGGGTGTTGGGGACTGATGGCAGGGAGTCTGATGAGTTTTTATAAAGGAAAACAGTCTATTAATTAATTTTTTCTTATTAGATTACTCGATTAATCATAAAAAATAATCAACAGAATACTCGATTACTGAAATAATCGTCTACTGCAGCCCTAGAGCCACTTCTTGGTTCATACAGATCACTTTACTGCAGTTAACTCATTCTAATGCTGTCTGTAATGATACCACCTCTGTGTATAGAGAAGACAGGATCTACCATTAACAATAAGGTGATTGTCAGAACTTATCTTTTCTTGTACAATGACCTCTGCACAGGTCACAGAGCATGCCTAGAAAACTCTCCCTTAGAAGTCAATGAGGCCCCCTTCTGACTTCTATGGCCCATGGGGCTGACGTGAAGCAATTTTTCAAATGTTTTTTTTTTTTAAATGTTGTTAAAAACTGCTCTGGCAAGATGGCTGCCCCCATAATAAATGTTCAGGAAACAGAAAAAAAATAAAAAATCTACAAACAAAAAATAAAAACAGATCAGAAAAAAAAGGAGATGTGCTGCTACATGGTTTTAACTGGTAGATAAATTTTTTGGCAACACATTTCCTTTAACCCCTTCCCAACCAGCGCCGTAATAGTATGGCGCAGCGGGACGTCACTTGCCGCCCAGCGCCGTACTATTACGGCGGGCTGATCGGGCGGGTGGAGGAGCTGCGTCCACCCGATCAGCAGTAGTGGTCCGGAAGTGACTGATAGCCGGACACCTGCTGTATGCGCCGGCATCGGTGAAAATACCAATGCCGGAGCATTAACCTTTAATGTGCCACGGCCGGTGCTGACTGCGGCACGTGCGATATATGGGGAGGGAGCATCCATCGGGTCCCTGCGCTGCTGTGATGGGGACCCGATGGCAGGGAAGGCAGCCAGATGCCTTACTTAGGCATCGTGGCTGCCTTCCGTGACAGCCTGTGAGATCCAGCAGCCTACACTGGTAATACACTTACAGTCAATGCATCACAATACAGAAGTATTGTGATACATTGCAAAGGGGATCAGACCCTCAAAAGTTGAAGTACCAGAGTGGGACAAAAAATAAAGCAAAAAAAAAAGTTTAACGGGGGGGGGGGGGGGGGGCATTGCTCCTGCACCTAGAGGCTCTCGTCTCCCACCTCAAGTCACGCCTTCCAAGTGTTTATTGACAGGGCCAGGCATCGTTCGCATCCTTCTGCCTGCCCTGTGCCCTGGGGAAATCTCGTGCCGTTCGGTATTCTGCGCAGGCGTGGTGAGGGAAGGACGCTTGCAGGCTGCCAGCCTCCTCTCCGCGCCTGTGCAAAATACTGAATGACGCGAGATTTCCCCAAGGTACAGGGCAGGCAGAAAG
The DNA here is from genome assembly GCF_905171765.1 of Bufo bufo. Taxonomy (NCBI): domain Eukaryota; kingdom Metazoa; phylum Chordata; class Amphibia; order Anura; family Bufonidae; genus Bufo; species Bufo bufo. The sequence goes on from NC_053391.1 coordinate 630,607,145, forward strand.
ATGCGAACGATGCCTGGCCCTGTCAATCAACACTTGGAAGGCGTGACTTGAGGTGGGAAACAGGAGCCTCTAGGTGCAGGAGCAATGCCCCCCCTGCTCCTAGAGGCTCATTTACATATTATAAAAGTAAGAATTCTACAGTAACGGGGACATGGATAATCATTAGAATAGCAGAGTTAGGTGCAGCTGACATTCGCACACATCGCTAATGTCAGCCAGATTAAGGGCTGTTTCACACGAGCGGATGCCGTGCGTGGCATCCGCTGCGTGAATGACAGCCAAGACCCGATGCAGACTGCAGAAGCACGGAGCATTAACATGACTGATAATGCTCCGTGCCTCTCTGTGACCTCTTTACTACGAAATCACAGTGACAACTTTATCTCACTGTGATTTTGTAGTAAAGAGATCACAGAGAGGCACTGAGCATTATCAGTCATGTTAATGCTCCGTGCTTCTGCAGTCTGCATCGGGTCTTGGCTGTCATTCACGGAGCGGATGTCAGGCACGGCATCCGCTCGTGTGAAACAGCCCTAATACTGAAAATTCTAGTGACAGAAACGCTTTAAAAGTTTCAAGAAGAAAAAAAAAAAAAGAGAAAACTTTTTTCCAAAATAAAGTACAAATTATATATTTTTTAAAATAGGGAAAAAAAGAACAGTGGACATATCAGGTATCGCCACGTCCATATCGACCGGCTCTATAAAAATATCACATAAAAAAGATAAAATAAAACCGGTATAAAAAAAAAGCTATTTTTTGCCACCTTACATCACAAAAAGTGTAATAGCAAGCGATCAAAAAGTCAGATGCACCCCAAAATAGTGCCAATCAAACCATCATCTAATCCCACAAAAATTATACCCTACCTAGACAATCCCCCAAAAACTGAAAAAATTATGTGACTATGGAGACACTAAAACATGATTTTTTTTAACCACTTTCCGTCCGCCCATAGGATATAAACGTCCTATGGGTAGATCTCAATTTCTGAACGCACGTTTTAAAACGTCCGTTCAGAAAGTGCAGCTGCACGCTAATCGTGCAGCTGCTGATCGGATTGCCCGCTGTCAGTGACAGCAGGGCAACCCAGAGAGAAGGCAGGGACAGTGCCCAGGTGTCCGAGCGCTGTGTATGCAGAGCAGGAAGCGCTATGCGCTTCCTGTTCCGGCCCGGCGGTCATGTGACCGCCGTGACCGGAGAGTGCAGGGGCTGTGTGAGGTCTTTCAGAGACCTCGATCAGCCCTGCTGTGAGGCTGTACAGCGCAGGATTGCTGCTGTACAGCCTCTCTAGGGGTGCATTTGTCCTGTAACTGGGGCTACTATGTCAGCCCCAGTTACAGGAGAAATCAACAGTGAAAAAAAAAAGAAAAAGTGAAGCAAATGTCCCCCAGAGGTCTTGTATGACCTTATGGGGGACGAAAAGTGTAAAATCCAAAAAATAAAATAAAGGGTTGAAAAAATAAAATAAAGTTTCACATGTAAAAAAAAAAAAAAAGCCCCCAAGTAAAGGCTCTTTCACACTTGCGTTATTGTCTTCCGGCATAGAGTTCCGTCGTCGGGACTCTATGCCGGAAGAATACTGATCAGGATTATCCTAATGCATTCTGAATGGAGAGTAATCCGTTCAGGATGCATCAGGATGTCTTCAGTTCCGGTACGGAACGTTTTTTGGCCGGAGAAAATACCGCAGCATGCTGCGCTTTTTGCTCCGGCCAAAAATCCTGAAGACTTGCCGCAAGGCCGGATCCGGGATCAATGCCCATTGATCCGGCCTTAAGCTAAACGTCGTTTCGGCGCATTGCCGGACCCGACGTTTAGCTTTTTCTGAATAGTTACCATGGCTTCCAGGACGCTAAAGTCCTGACAGCCATGGTAAGTGTAGCGGGGAGCAGGGGAGCAGTATACTTACCGTCCGTGCGGCTCCCCGGGCGCTCCAGAGTGACGTCAGGGCGCCCCAAGCGCATGGATCACGTGATCACATGGATCACGACATCCATGCGCATGGGGCGCTCTGACGTCATTCTGGAGCGCCCGGGGAGCCGCACGGACTGTAAGTATACTGCTCCCCCGCTCCCCGCTCCTACTATGGCAACCAGGACTTTAATAGCGTCCTGGGTGCCATAGTAACACTGAAAGCATTTGGAAGACGGTTCCGTCTTCAAATGCTTTCAGTACACTTGCGTTGTTACGGATCCGGCAGGCACCTCCGGCAACGGAAGTGCATGCCGGATCCCAACAACGCAAGTGTGAAAGAGGCCTAAGGAATAATATTTTTTTTTTAAAAATAGAAAAAATGAAAGACATATTTGGTATTGCCGCGTCCGTAAAAACCAGCTCTATAAATATATCACATGACCTAACCCCTCGTGTAAACACCGTAAAAAAAAAAAAAACGGTGTCAAAACAAGCAATTTTTGTCACCTTACATCACAAAAGGTGCAACACCAAGTGATCAAAAACGCGTATGTCCCACAAAATGGTACCAATAAAACAGTCACCTCATCCCGCAAAAAATAAGCCCCTACATGAGAAAATCTCTCAAAAAATAAAAAAAACTATAGCTCTTAGAACATGGAGACACTTAAACATAATTTTTTTGGTTTCAAAAATGCTATTATTGTGTTAAAGTGAAACAAATAAAAAAAAGTATACATATTAGGTATTGCCGCATCCGTAAAAAACAGCTCTATAAAAATATCACATGAGCTAACCCCTCGGATGAACACCGTAAAAAAAAAAAAAAAATGTCAAAACAAGCAATTTTTGTCACCTTGCATCACAAAAGGTGCAACCCCAAGTGATCAAAAACGCGTATGTCCCACTAAATGGTACCAATAAAACAGTCACCTCATGCCGCAAAAAATAAGCCCCTACATAAGAAAATCTCTCAAAAAATAAAAAAAACTATAGCTCTCAGAACATGGACACATTAAAACATAATTTTTTGGGGATTTTTTCATAAATAAAGGTGAAATATTTTGACTCAAATTTATGACTATCATAAAGTACAATGTGTCATGAGAAAACAATCTCTGAATGACTTGGATAAATAAAGGCGTTCCAAAGTTATTACCACATAAAGTGAGATATGTCAGTTTTGCAAAATTAGGCCTGGTCAGGAAGGGGGCAAATGGCCCAGATGGCAAGTTGTTAATGAAAAAAATGCTGTTATCGTGTAAAACTTAAATAAATAAAAAAGTATACATATTAGGTATCGCCACATCCGTAAGAACCTGCTGTATAAAAATATCACATGACCTAATCCCTCAGGTGAACACTGTAAAAAAGATAAAAGTAAAGTGTGTCAAAAAGGCCAATTTTTGTCACTTTACATCACAAAAAGTGTAATACCGAGCGATCAAAAAGTCATATGCACCCTAAAATAGTACCAATCAAACAGTCATCTCATACCGAAATGAGCCTCTACATAAGACATTCGCCCAAAAAATAAAAAAATAAACTATGGCTTTCAGAATATGGAGACACTAAAAAAAAATTTTTTTCAAAAATGCTTTATTATGTAAAACTGAAAAAATAAATAAAAATAAGTAGATATATTTGGTATCGTTACGGACGCGACAATACCAAATATATCTACTTTTTTTGGTTGTTACAACCTGCTCTATAAAAATAGCACATGATCTAACCTGTCAGATGAACACTGTAAATAGCAAAAAATAAAAACGCTGCCAAAACAGCTATTTTTTTGTTACCTGGCTCACCAAAAATCCTATGTACCCTAAAATAGTACCAACAAAACTGACACCTTATCCCGTAGTTTTCAAAATGGGGTCTTTGTTTGGAGTTTCTACTCTAGAGGTGCATCAAATGTGACATTGGCAGCTTAAAATTATCCCAGTGAAATCTGCTTTCCAAAAACCATATGGCGTTCCTTTCCTTCTGCGCAATGCCGTGTGTCCGTACAGCAGTTTACGACCACGTATGGGGTGTTTCTGTAAACTACAGGGCCATAAATATGTTTTGTTTCGCTGTTATCCCTTGTTTTGTTAGTGGAAAAAAAATGGAAAATCTGCCAAAAAAGTGAAATTCTGAAATTTCATGTCCATTTTGCATTAATTCTTGTGGAACACCTAAAGGGTAAACAAAGTTTGTAAAATAAGTTTTGAATACCTTGAGGGGTGTAGTTTCTAAAATGGGGTCATTTTTGGGTGGTTTCGATTATGTAAGCCTCACAAAGTGACTTCAGACCTGAACTGGTCCTTAAAAAGTGGGTTTTGGAAATTTTCAGAAAAATTTCAAGATTTGCTTCTAAACTTCTAAGCCTTGTAACGTCCCCAAAAAAATAAAATGGTATTCACAAAATTATCTAAACATGAATTAGGCATATGGGAAATGTAAAGTAATAACTATTTTTGGAGTTCTTACTATCTATTATAAAAGTAGAGAAATTGAAATTTGCTAATTTTTTGTAAATAAAAATGAAATATTTTGACTCAAGTTTACAACTGTCATGTGATGAAAAAACTGTCTCAGAATGGCCTGGATAAGTAAAAGCGCTTTAAAGTTATTACCACATAAAGCGACACGTCAGATTTGCAAAAAATGAAGGTGAAAACTGGCCCGGGGTTAAAAGGGTTAAGCTTTATACAGTGAAATCATGACACGAACAGATAAAACATTACCTTGATGGACTTCTCCTAGGATGCCAGACTGGAAAAAGGCCATCTAACCCTGCGTATCTACTGCATTATGAAGGGATCTATTGTGTCTTTTGAGTATAGTACATTGTATTTGTGCTCCGGGATTGTATCCTTCTAACGTGATAGCGAGCCCTAGCTGATATTGGCTGCAATGTCTGGAATACCCAGAATGTATTTGTCCTGTAAACACTTAGCAGCTACAACACTGAAACCCTTGACACAAGAAGTGAATAACATGGATTATCCTGTGACAATGGGACCTGTCAAAGGGTGGGATAGATTAAGCAGCTGATGAACAGTCAGTTCTTGAAGTTGTTGAATTGGAAGCAGAAAAATAGGCAAGCGTTCTGGATCTGAGAGACACAGATAAGAGTCAAATTATGATGGATAGTCGACTGGATCAGAGCTTCTCCAAAACGGCAGGTCTTGTGGAGTGTTACTGGTATGCAGTGGTTAGTATGGATCAGTGAACCGCTGGCAGAGTCTTTGGCTTATTGTTGCACAAAGTGAGAGAAAACCGTTCGGTCTGATCACGCATAAGGGCTACTCTCGCATAAATGGATGAAATGAAGAAGTTAAAGGTGTTTTTTACTGATGACCTATCCAGAGGATAGACATTCAAATACTATTTGCCGGAAGCATCGTTCTCCATTAATTCTTCATTTGTCGTTAATCCATAAAATATGTACAAAAAAGACCAATAATAGCAGCAATGTTTCGACTACGATGTAGTCTTTTGACAAAGACTACATTGTAGTCAAAACATTGCTGCTATTATTGGTCTTTTTTGTACATATTTTATGGATTAACGACAAATGAAGAATTAATGGAGAACGATGTTGTCGTCATCTACTATTTGAATGTCTATCGTGGGCAACCGTGGATCTGGTGCCTGAGACAGGCTGCTCTACATACAAGATTACGCTATCAAGAGGATAGGTCATTGGTATCTGATCGGTGGCGGTCTGACACCCAAGATCCCAGTGGATCAGCTTTTTTGAGAGGGCACCGGCAGTCGCAATAGCGTAGTGGCCTTCTCTCAGCTAACTAAGCACAGTGCCGTACATTGCATAGTAGATGTGCTGGGTATCCCAGGTCAGCACCATTCAATTCAATGGGACTGAGCTGCGCCTAGGCCATCTGACCGATAAATGTGATGTCACATGGTCTAGGCAAAGCTGGAGAGGGCAGTGGCACTACTGTAAGCGCCCCTGCCTTCTCAAACAGCTGACCGGCAGGCAGGGGGACCGGGTACCACCGGACACCTTCAGAGGTCCAGGCCAGCAACAAATGAGCCGTTTTGGTGGCACAATTGGGACCTACAACATATGATACAGGTTACAGCTGACCGTTCTACATTGAGAGCACCACTTACCTGACATACCCTTCTGCAGGTCAGAATGGCTTTCACATGCTCTACTCCACGCACTCCCATTGCCAGTAGTGTGGTACATAATATAGATATTGAGTATATATCAGTCATGGCAAAGTTTAAAGTGCAGCCAAGTACACTTCATAAAAACTTTTTTAACCCCTCAAATACTAATGGTAATTATAATTACAAATGGCAGGACACAGCATGCAGTAATAAGGTCTGTAAAAGGTTTAAAATCCAAGTCCAGGCTCTGTAAATCCATAAAAAGAACATTATCGGATAACACATCTCATTGAAGGTGTTCATGTAAGGTCACTCTGACCCATCATGCTGCTCATGGCTATTTAATTTCTCCCCATCATTTCTATTGTGGACATAAAAAAACACACCTGCTTGAAAATTTAGCCTTGCAAAAGGCATACAAGTTGTAAATGGAACAAAAAAAAAACTAAAATTTACATATTTCTTCTGGCAAGATGAGCTCTTAAATTTTACACCGATTTCTCTTCGTTATTTGTGGGACATGAACCTTATCTAAGAGAAGAAGGTTTTAAGAAGGGCTATGCTCTTATACGTTAAAGGGGTTATTCCATGATTAATGTAAAACATGAAAGAAGCAGGGGAAGGGCAGCGGAAGGGTAAGTGAAGTGGCGCCCGTGCCGTCCCGGGAGAGTGGGACAGTGGTGGGCATGGGCCGCCAAAGTAACCGTACCCCCCTTATGCTCCTTCTTCTTTGTTCCAGACAGTTGCAGGAATTCAGTAGGACAGGAGCATCAATGTTCTCAACATGCTCCCAGGACCTCTCCTTGGGACCAAAACCTCTGCAATCTATCCAGAAGAAGGTTTTACCTGTAATCCTCTTCATGCCCAGAATGTCGTACATTGATCAGTTTATTGGCGATATGGTTTTGTGCATTTGGTTTATTCAAAATGACTTCATAAAGAATGTGGCATAAAAAACTAGTAGCATAATGACTTTATGGGGGAGATTTATCAAGGCAGGCGCCTTCTGTGCTGGTCTTGATATCCTCTGCGCCACCGAAGGATGCACCACATTTATGAGAAGGTGCACATCTTGTCATAAATTAGGCGCATCCTCCGTCAGTCAGTGCACCTAAACAGAAATCTAAGGGTCCATTCACACAACCATAGGCCGTCCATGTAAATCCCGTATCATGGATGAGGACCCAATAAGGCTACTTTCACACTGGCGTTCGGTGCGGATCAGTCTTGTATCTGCACAGACTGATCCGCACCGATAATGCAAAAGCTTGTATCCGTTCATAACTGATCCGTTTGCATTATTCATTCAAAAAAAAGTCTAAGGGCTGTTTCACTCGAGCGAGTCCATTGCGGGAATCACGCTCCGTGTGTGAGTGTGATCCTCCGCTCTGGACTTGCAGGAGCGCCCGGCATGATCATGATTTATAATGCTATGTGTCTCTGCATGGCCTTTTTTCCACAGACTCATAGTGACATAAAGCTGTCAGTATGATTCTGTAGAAATAAAGTCAAGCAGAGGCACATAGCATTATAAATCAAGTCCAGAGCGGAGGATCACACACACACACACACACACACACACACACGGAGCGTGATTCCCGCAATGGACTCGCTCGAGTGAAACAGCCCTAAGTCAAAACTGATCCGTCTGGACTTACATTGAAAGTCAATGGGGGGACGGATCAGTTTTCAATTGCACCATATTGTGTCAGTAAAAAACGGATCCGTCCCCTTTGACTTACATTGCAAGTCAGGACGGATCCGTTTGGTTCCGCATCGTCAGGCGGACACCAAAATGCTATAAGCTGCGTTTTAGTGTCCGCCTCAAAAACGCAATGGAGACTAAACGCAGCAAAACTGATGCATTCTGAGCTAATCCTTATCCATTTAGAATGCATTGGGGCTGAACTGATCCGTTTTGAGCCGCTTGTGAGAGCCCTGAAACGGATCTCGCAAGCGGACCCAGAAACGCCAGTGTGAAAGTAGCCTAACTTGATTGGGTCCGCAATCCTCAAGATACGGCGTGGTGCGGAGGCACAGAACGGAAGCCCATAGAAGTGCTCCGAAGCGCTTCCGTGGGTTTTTTAGTCTGTGCCTCTGCATCACAAAAGATAGAATATGTCCTATGTTTTGCCGTATATTGCGGATCGAGAACCCATTTAAGTGAATGGATCAGCGCCACAAACCGGGATCCAGACGGCTGGTGCCCACGCAGCTTACGTTTGTGTGCATGTACCCTAAGACAGCTCAGAGCTGCCATATATTTCTGGATTCATTTGCATCAGAAAACTGGCGTAAATGAAGATAAATTTGTCGGATTTGCTTGGCACTCCCCCTTTAGGGAAAGTGGCGAGGGTCAGCAAAAAAATTATAGATGCGACACATTTTTAAAAAGTTGCAGAATAAAAGGTCGCACCTGTGACTTTTTAACGCCACATTTCAGGCGCAAGGAAAATGATAAATCTCCCTCTAAGTATGTATTGTATGTAAAAAATATCTTACCACAATCTCCTAATATTGGTATATATCGGTATTAATATCGCCTGCCCAGCTCTCCCGCTACAATAAGATCGCAACTTCAATTTGAATAAAGTGATCTCGCTGGTTGATGATTTTTCTTTAATTAAACCTGCCGAAAAGTTGTGTTGTGTACAAGACGTGAATCTGGTTTACTGCATTGGCACAAGCAAAACTTGGCCATTCTCAATTCCGCATAATTGTAATGCTGAGCCGTGTAAATCTTTGATGAGGACATCACATAATATAAGCAATCAAATGAACAATAGATTCATACATAAGAGGGGAACAGCAGGATGTTGTTTAGAAGGATAATCGCTCATCTGCAAAGTTATGCAAGATAATATTAAGATACTGAGCAAATTACGCATATTTAAGCATCCTGCTAAGTAATCGCACATTAACGGCAAATGCCTGACAACATGATAGCTCCCATGTGGTCTCAGCCACTGCAGTCTCTCATGGGTTACTTAAAGGAGTTGGCCATTTTCTGTCTACTTGTGACCAATACTAATAAAGCCTTTGTAGACGTTCTTAGCCGTTTGCTATATTTCATAAGCCATGCCGTGCAAAGAGGTCCTGTCCATAAGATGGCCGCTGATGGAGGACCATGTGACCAGACATCACCCAGTCAACTCCATTCTAAACACACTGCACCACACTTTTAACTGTGCAAGCGCAGATGGCAGGTGCAGTGTAATGGAATGGAGGAGACATCCTGTGGAGGTTGTGTGACCCTCCATCAGCAGGACCTTTGAGTGGACAGCACAAAAGATTTGGCCAATAAGGGGATATACCTTCTAAAATATAGAAAATGGTGCAGAATATCAACAAAGGTTATATTAGTAAGTGCCAAATGGTCATCTTACATACACACTGGTCAGCAGGAGCCAGAAAGCGTCCGACCCCTTTAAAGGGGTTGTCTCATCACAGACAATAGGGGTATATCGCTAGTATATGTCCCCACAGCTGGGACCCGCACCTATATCAAGAACAGAGCCCTGCAAAGTTGTGGCTGGAGGACTCCTGTCCAGATACCACAAAGCAATCTCCCCATAGAAGTGAATTGGTTCACTTCTATAGACCCGACGGAGGCTATTTTCGGCGGCCCCATAGAAAATAAATGTAGGGCGGCTGTGCATGCGCAGCGTGCCCTCAAACAATTTCGGGGCTCCGTTCTCGATATAGGTGCGGGTCTCAGAGGTGGGACCAACACCTATAAGACAATGGAGGCATATCCTAGGGTTATGCCCCCATTGTCTTTGATGAGACAACCGTTTTAATAAAATATCACGCAGTAGGTGCCTGAGCAATTGCATTGCACCAATCTAATAACCGGATGACACTACATATCTGCCTGGCCCCCCTGTATTGTGTTGCTGTTGGTGAATGCTGCTTCTTAAAAAAGATGAGTGGCTCTTCTTTCTTTGTCCTTCTCTACAGTGGGCTGGAGTTAAAGGGGTCCCCCTCCCCTCTCCCTGTGTGGCCAGACTCGAGGTTGTGATCATACTTACCTGGTCCCTGCCACTGGGTTCTGACTCCTTCACTCACATCACCAGCTCTGCAGCCCCCAGATACACTAACATCAAAATCCTGTTGACAGGCCTACGGGGCACGTGACCACTGCAGTCAATCACTGGCTGCAGAGGCCATCTGACCCCTGTGGCACGTCACTGGTTGACTTGCTGCAAGGGTGACCCAGTGACGTGCCAGTTTGCCCTTAAAATATATTTTTGTGAGGAATGGTTAGGCTACTTTCACACTCGCGTTTGGTGCGGATCCGTTCAGATAATACAACCGTCTGCATCCGTTTAGAATGGATCCGTTTGTATTATCTTTAACATAGAAAAGACGGATCCATCATGAACACCATTGAAAGTCAATGGAGGACGGATCCGTTTTCTATTGTGCCAGATTTTGTCATAGAAAATTATCGGTCCCCATTGACTTAGGCTACTTTCACACTGGCGTTTTGGCTTTCCGTTTGCGAGATCCGTTCAGAGCTCACAAGCGGTCCAAAACGGATCAGTTTGCATTCTAAATGGAAAAGGATCCGCTGAGAATGCACCAGTTTGCCTCCGATCAGCTTTGGAGACGGACACCAAAATGCTGCTTGCAGGGTTTTGGTGTCCGTCTGATGAAACTGAGCCAAACGGATCCGTCCTGGCACACAATGTAAGTCAGTCGGATCCATTTTCACGGACACAATAGAAACGGATCTGTCCTCCATTGACTTTCAATGATGTTCAAGACCACACAAACTGATCCGTTCTGAATGGATGCAGACGGTTGTATTATCTGAATGGATCCGTCCATGACAGATGCGCACAAGACGCGAAACATGAAAGGACGGATCCGTCCCCATTGACTTACATTGTGTGTCAGAACGGATCCGTTTGGCTCAGTTTCGTCAGACACCGCTGCAAGCAGCGTTTTGGTGTCCGCCTCCAGAGCGGAATGGAGACAAAGCGGAGGCAAACTGATGCATTCTAAGTGGATTATTTTCCATTCAGAATGCATTAGGGCAAAACTGATCCGTTTTGGGCCGCTTGTGAGAGCCCTGAACGGATCTCAGAAACGGAAAGCCAAAACGCCAGTGTGAAAGTAGCCTAATGTTTGGTGAAAGAAATCTACATGAAGATCAAGGTCAGTAGTGAAAACATATATTAGGTAGAAGACATTACTAAGTGTCGCACTGCTTCCACTGTCCCTGTCCTGCGGGTTCATTTTGGAGGACACATAATTACCATTAGTTATTCAGGGGCTTGTAATGGACAAAAACTATTAGTACTTCTCTATTTTAGGAAGAGGCTCAGATTTTACTCAATACATTATTTTGAGGCACCATTTATAACCTCATAAACATCATGAAAATGAGAGGCCGTATTTTAATATTTATGAAGGAGACGGTTCCACCGGCAGTTACCACTGTATTTACTCTCTCCTTCAATCTCACCTTTTCATAAAGACACTTTTATATCTGTAAGCATCTAGAGTCAGCGAGTGTCCAGCATACATTACTGGCACATAGTCCTACACAAAGTCCTGTCTGAAAGCCCAGCTCATCGCCGTCTTAGGCTACTTTCACACAAGCGTTTTAGTTTTCCGGTATTGAGATCCGTCATAGGGGCTCAATACCGGAAAAAAACTCTTAGTTTTGTCCCCATTCATCGTTAATGGGGACAAAACAACTGAACAGAACGGAATGCTCCAAAATGCATTCTGTTCCGTTTAGGCCTCATGCACACGACCGTTGTTGTGTTCCGTTCTGCAAAATGGGGTTACGTTTTTCCGTGATCCGTTTCCGTTTTAGACGAGTTTTCAATGGGTCCGCAGAAAATCACGAAAAACGGCACAACGGACATGGAATAAAACAACGGTCGTGTGCATGAGGCCTTAGTTGCGTTCCCAGACTGGAGAGCAAACCGCAACATGTTGTATTTTGCTTTCCGTCCTGGGATGCGGAGCAAGACGGATCTGGCATTACCCCCAATGCAAGTCAAAGAGGACGGATCCGTTTTCTCTGCCACAACAGATCTTGCCATCTTGGCAATATTAAAGATATGTTAAAGATAATACAACCGGATCCGTTCATAACGGATGCAGACGGTTGTATTATCAGTAACGGAAGCGTTTTTGCTGAACCCTGCCGGATCCAGTAAAAACACTAGTGTGAAAGTAGCCTTAGGCAGGCACATTGGAAATTCAACCTACCCTCCATTGACTTGAATGGGTCCGTGAACCGTTGTCTGTGAAAAAAATAGGACAGGTCCTATTTTTTTCACGGACTGGAAACACGGATCACGGACGCCAAACGGTGCATTTTCCGATTTTTCGACGGACCCATTGAAAGTCAATGGGTCCGCGGAAAAAAAAGGAAAACGGAACAACGGCCGCGGATGCACACAACGGTCGTGTGCATGAGGCCTTAAGGGGGTGTCTCACTTCAACAAGTGAAGGTTGGGCGATTAGGACAAAAATTTCAATCGTGATCAAACATGTAACCTCTATTTGGATTATAGAACGATTATTTGGGGGTGTGGTTTGGGGCGTGGCTTTGCACAGGGTGTGATACCACAGCAATGGTTCGAATTTTTTTTGAGTTCTGTGCTTTTTAAAAATGTATTAATTTATTTTCTCTATTGGGGATATTCCTCTGTACTTGATGTACATAATTTATGCTTAAGTATTAAATCTGGGATATTTTTTTGTAATGAAATCTTATATATTTTAAGTATGTTCTCTCCTAGGTTACCCATTATATGCCACCCATTTAGTTCCCCTTAATACCTTTCAGGGTATATACAGGAGTATAAAGCAATATAGAGGCCCTCAATATTGCTGTGCACTCCTGTATATACCCCTCTACATTGCTGTGTACTCCTGTATATACTTTACCTCTCTATATTGCTGTATAGCTGTGTACTCCTGTATATACCCCTCCATTAGAGGGGTATATATAGGCGTGCACGGGTATACAGCAATATAGAGGGGTATAGTATATAAAGGAGTACACAGCAATGTATTGGGGTATATACAGGAGTGCACAGCAATATTGAGGGCCTCTATATTGCTTTATACTCCTGTATATACCCCTCCATTAGAGGGGTATATATAGGCGTGCATGGGTATACAGCAATATAGAGGGGTATAGTATATAAAGGAGTACACAGCAATGTAGAGGGGTATATACAGGACTCATACACCTGTGTAGTACTGTATACTCTTGTATATACCCTTTTATATTGCTGTGTATTCCTGTATATACCCCATCTATATTGCTCTATACTCCTGTATATACTATACCCGTCTATATTGCTGTATACCTGTGTACTCCTGTATATACACCTCTATTAGATGGGTATATACAGGAGTACATGGGTGTACAGCAATATAGAGCGGTAAATACAGTACTCCTATACCCCTGTATATTGTTGTATACTATTGTATATACCCCTTTATATTGCTGGATACTCCTGTACCCCTCTATATTGCTGTGTACTCTTGTATATACTCCCGATATTGCTGTGTACTCCTGTATATAATACAGTACACAGCAATATAGGGGAGTATATATAGGAGTACACAGCAATATAGAAGGAAACAGGAGTACACAGCAGTGACAGGGGTATATACCGGGCCATATCAGCGGTAACATACAAGTCCCACAAGGGGTATGCAGCAGCTGCAACTTTAAAGTCCCTAATATCATATCCCCCAACCCCCACACATTGCATACCCCGGCCCGTAGCCACTCAGAGCCTCGGGCTCACTCAGACCATAGTGCTCGTTCTGGAGGTGGCAGCAATGATGGCCCGCATGCCGGAAGTTTATCTTTTAAAAAGGGCACACAGTGATGGATGGCCAGTAAAGGGAGCGTGCCGGCACACCATTAACACAGTATATTCCTGCAGGGCAGGTTTAAGAAGACCACCAAGCCCTCCCCCCGATGACATCATGAAATCGAACCAAATTAACAGACACATGCAAAGTGCCGTCGGTTAATCAGGCTTAAGGACGGTTTTATTTATTTAAATTTTTTTCAATTATCGCCCCAGCCCTAATACAAGGCACTTACTAATGTATTGTGTGTCACGAACCAGTGGGTGTGACCCCACTGTGCCACGTGTCCTACCTCCTCTAAGGGCCTTGTCTAAGTGAACCTCTTGATCTTCACAGTACCCCTGATGGTGGGGATAGACTTTCCCGAGGGGACCACCAGGTCACTATCTCTTGAGGAGGTTTGGACACAAGGCAGCTGGCCCACGCGGACCAGGAGGTATCAGAAGTATAGGCGTTGTCAGCAGGATGAGTCGTTACCAGGAGCAACAGTGCAGGACTAAAGGATGAGGCAGAGGAGAAGTCAGACAGGCAATAGGTCAGGGCAGGCAGCACAGGTACAGGTCGGCAATCCGGGTCAGCAACATGAGTCAAGGCAAGCAGGCAGGGTTCAAACGGGTAGCAGAGTCCAGAAACGCAAGCACGACTCAGGAACACAAGCGGATATCAGGAACCTTAGCAGGACAAAAGGACCTTGACACTGAGGCCTCTGGGAAGGGGGTTGAGCCAATCATATATGTGCAGGAAGGCTAGGCTTGGTCAGCGAGGTCACATGACCTAACCCATAAAGCACAGGAAGTGAGGCGTGCCAGCCCTTAAGGAAGTGCTGCAGGAAACAAGCAGCAAGCATGCTGTGGCCAGGGCTGAGAGGAAACTGTGGAGCGGATCCCAGAACAACAGTACCTACACAGTCAAAAAGCCCAGGACTGCAGCTGTGAAAGGGAAGCACTGGCCGCAGATCACTGCTGAACACGGCGCCCAGGACCGCGGCGGTAAGCAGGGGAACAGCAGCGCACAGCAGCTGCTGTTACATTGTGATTGTCCATATTGCCTCCTTTGCTGGCTTTATTCATTTTTATATGGCATGCCAGAAGGATTCTCCTGTGGAAAAAACACTGAATAATGCCTCATTCACCCGACAGTGTTCGGTCAATGATTTCCATCAGTGATTTTGAGCCAAAACCAGGTGCGGCTCTAAACACAGAACAGGAGCAGGTCTTTCCCTTATACCTCATGTCTGTGATGGCTCCAGTCCTGGTTTCTGCTCACAATCACCGATGGAAATCAGTGACGTGTGAATGGGGCATTATACAGTACCAGCAAAGTGAATTAGATCGGACAACTCTTATGTACACCTTTCATTGTTTTCGGAGAGGAAATTGATGCAGTGTGCAGATTTTTAAGTGTGTCAATTGTTTGTGCAAATTTCACTCTTTTCAATGCAAAGGTGAAATGTGCACCAAAAAATGCAAGTAACACATATGGTTTTTGGTGCGGAAACACACAAAAATCTGCACACAAAAAAAGTGCACAGACTCTCTGGTCTGAAACAGAGCAGCACTGGAATGGATCACTGTGCTGATAATAACATGACCTAATCTATTACAGCGCTGCCTGACCTGCAGTTTTATTTCCCTGCAAATCTCACCACACAACGAGCCTTGGGAGCTGCTAGTAGAAAGACGTCACTGAAAAGGGCAAAGGGAAAGGGATGAGGAGACTGATGTCCGGATCCCAAGTGCCAGGGTCTGGTGGGGGGCAGGTGGCATTTAAAAATAAAAAAGTGCTACAAAGCGGCAAAGCATCCCATAGTGCACTCATTAATAAAAGGGAAAATCTTGTGCGTTGTAATAAACATGAGACTTTTTAGAGAGTTAGGCCTCATGCACACGACCGTGCCATTTTTTGCGGTCCACAAACCGCGGATCCACAAAAACGGAAGCCGCCCGTGTGCCTTGCGCAATTTGCGGAACAAAATGGGCGGCCGCCAATATAAATGCCTATTCTTGTCCGCAAAGCGCGGACAAGAATTGGACAGGTTATATTTTTTTAGCGGGGCCGTGGAACGGAGCAACGGATGCGGACGGCACACGGAGTGCTGTCCGCATCTTTGGCGGCCCCATTGAAGTGAATGGGTCTGCATCCGAGCCGCCAAAACGGTGGCTCGGATGTGGACCCAGACAACGGCCGTGTGCATGAGGCCTAAAGTTGCCTTTACAAGCACCTCCAGGCATTATTGTGACCTCTGATTCTGTCCTTCAAAAAATAAAAAAGTACAGAAGTGAAAACAAGGACAATCAGGTAAAAATTATGAACTTTTGAACTATGTTTGCCCTAGGAAAGTCTACGGATCTAAGTTATTACTGCTGAGGCGGTGATTGGCTGCAGTGGTGTGTGTGTGACTTCCCGGTCACTGGGTACAGGGCACAGAGAGAGGAAGGAGCAGCAGGAAGGTGAGTGAAAGTGCTTTTCTTATTTTATCCAGGCAATTTGCATTAACAAAAATTAAAATGGAGAGCGCCTTTAATAAATCTGCATCAAATCTGATAAATCTCCCCGTTGTTCTCATCAGTTGCACGTTTTACCAGTTTCTAAAGTTAAGGGAAGGGAAAAAAAAAAACATCCAGAAATCTCACACAGTTTTCAGAGAGTAAACTCTGAATCTGGCTCCCTGTAACACCAGGTCACTAGTTTCTCTATGAATATAAATTATAATCTAAAAACAATTAATTCATCCCCTTGAGGCAAGGACTATGTCTACACAAATCTAATCAAAGCTTAGAGAGAATCCGCACATAAAAATGCATTCCCTGCAGTGAGTGTTTTGTCAATATGAAAAAATGGTTATAAAACAATTCATGAATCGAAACACATCACATCTACAGAAAGGTACCACAAAATCAATCAATTAAAGTCAGTAGATTCATGCTGCCCTAGCCATGGGCTGCATGACATACCAACAGGATCCCTCATTATACAAAGTTTTACTCTTCAATGCTGCAGCATTTTAGAGAAAACTTAGGGCTCTTTCACACCTGCGTTCTTGTCTTCCGGCATAGAGTTCCGTCGTCGGGGCTCTATGCCGGAAGAATCCTGATCAGGATTATCCTAATGCATTCTGAATGGAGAGTAATCCGTTCAGGATGCATCAGGATGTCTTCAGTTCCGGTACGGAACGTTTGTTGGCCGGAGAAAATACCGCAGCATGCTGCGCTTTTTGCTCCGGCCAAAAATCCGGAACACTTGCCGCAAGGCCGGATCCGGAATTAATGCCCATTGGAAGGCATTGATCCGGATCCGGCCTTAAGCTAAACGTCGTTTCAGCGCATTGCCGGAGCCGACATTTAGCTTTTTCAGAGTGGTTACCATGGCTGCCGGGACGCTAAAGTCCTGACAGCCATGGTAAGTGTAGCGGGGAGCGGGGGAGCAGTGTACTTACCGTCCGTGCGGCTCCCCGGGCGCTCCAGAGTGACGTCAGGGCGCCCCAAGCGCATGGATCACGTGATCGCATGGATCACGTCATCCATGCGCATGGGGCGCTCTGACGTCATTCTGGAGCGCCCGGGGAGCCGCACGGACGGTAAGTATACCGCTCCCCCGCTCCCCGCATGGCAACCAGGACTTTAATAGCGTCCTGGGTGCCATAGTAACACTGAAAGCATTTGGAAGACGGTTCCGTCTTCAAATGCTTTCAGTACACTTGCGTTTTTCCGGATCCGGAGTGTAATTCCGGCAAGTGGAGTACACGCCGGATCCGGACAACGCAAGTGTGAAAGAGGCCTTAGAGGCAGAATTCTTAATCCTGTATAAAATGTAGACAGTGCAAACTCTAAGGCCTCTTTCACACGGGTGTTGCTGAAAAAGGTGCGGGTGCGTTGCGGGAACATGCGCGATTTTTCCGCGCGAGTGAAAAACATTATAATGCGTTTTGCACTCGCGTGAGAAAAATCGGCATGTTTGGTACCCAAACCCGAACTTCTTCACAGAAGTTTGGGTTTGGGTTAGGTGCTGGGTAGATTGCATTATTTTCCCTTATAACATGGTTATAAGGGAAAATAATAGCATTCTGAATACAGAATGCATAGTACAATAGGACTGGAGGGGTAAAAAAATAAATAAATATTTTTTAACTCACCTTAATCCACTTGCTCGCGCAGCTCGGCTTCTCTTCTGTCTTATTTTTTTGCTGTATGCAGGAAAAGGACCTGTGGTGACGTCACTCCGGTCATCACATGGTCCGTCACATGATCAATCACCATGGTAAAAGATCATGTGACGGACCATGTGATGACCGGAGTGACGTCACCACAGGTCCTTTTCCTGCACACAGCGCCATTGTACTATGCATTCTGTATTAAGAATGCTATTATTTTCCCTTATAACCATGTTATAAGGGAAAATAATAATGATCGGGTCTCCATCCCGATCATCTCCTAGCAACTGTGCGTGAAAATCGTACCGCATCCGCACTTGCTTGCGATTTTCACGCAGCCCCATTCACTTCTATGGGGCCAGCGTTGCGTGATAAACGCACAATATAGAGCATGCTGCGATTTTCACGCAACGCATAAGTGATGCGTGAAAATCACCGCTCGTGTGCACAGCCCCATTGAAGTGAATGGGTCCGGATTCAGTGCGGGTGCAATGCGTTCACCTCACGCATTGCACCCGTGCGGAATACTCGCCCGTGTGAAAGGGGCATAAGGCGGGTGCAATGTGTGACGTGAACACATAGCACCTGCACTTAATCCTGACCCATTCATTTCAATGGGTCTGTGTACATAAGCGTTTTTTTTCACGCATCAATTCTCCTGGTCCCATAGAAGTGAATGGGTCTTCAGTGAAAAACACATCGCATCCGGAAACAAGTGCGGCTGCAATGCGTTTTTCACTGATAGTTGCTAAGAAATGTTGTTTGTAAACCTTAAATTTTTTATCATGCGCATGAAAAATGCATCAAAACGCATCGCTCCCGCGCGTTAAAAACTGAGCTGAACGCAATCGCAGACAAAACTGACTGAACTTGCTTGCAAAATGGTGCGAGTTTCACTGAACGCATCCTGAACGCATCCGGACCTAATCCATCATGCTTGTGTGAAAGAGGCCTAAGGGGTTTCCTGAGATTTTCATATTGATCCTCAGGATAGGTAATCAGTATCTGATCGGTGGGGGTGTGACACCTAGGACGGTCAGCTCCTGTGAGTGCAGCAGCCTGCTCTCTGATTTTCCAAGGCAGAGTGATGACATGTTCATGTTTCACATGGCCTAGGAGCAGATCAGCCCCAAAGAAGTGAAGGGGGTTGAGCTGCGAAACCAAGCACAGCTGCTATACAATGTTCGGCGCTGCACTTGGTAAGCTGACAGGAGCGCCGCTGCCTTCTCAGACAGCTGATCGCGGGGGTCCCGGGTGTCGGCCCCCACCAATCAGATACTGATGACCTATACTGAGGATAGGTCATCACTATGAAAAGCTCAGAAAACCCTTCTAAAAGGCTATGAACACCTTTGGGGGCATTTTTTTTATCATTGTATTTTTACTCATTTTGGGCAAAAAAATCATTTTTCAATTGGTCTTCATTATAAAAGAAAAAGTACCCGGCGCTGCCCCAGTATGAAGTGTTGGTCTGTCTGTTTCTGTGTTTATTGGATTTGTTCCCAGGAGGCCAATCCATGTCCTAGTTTATTTTAGTTTTTACAGTAGTACTATACACACACTGTTTATTTTACTTTTAACTGTTCCCCATAATAGTGACCTCCATAGTGCCCTGCCCCCCTTAAGTGACCTCCACAGTGCCAACCTCCCTTAACAGTGATCTCCACAGTATCCTACCCCTTAACAGTGATCTATAGCAGTGAAGAAAAATTGACACCTGGTGTAAAACTGTGTGTATGTCATTGAGGTCAAGACTAAAGGACCTGCAAGTTTCTATTGGCTAATAAGGGTCATGTGACGGTGTGTGTCAGTTAGGATATGAGCGAAATAGCTGCGAGCTTCTATTGGCTAATATGAGTCATGTGATGGTTCCATATTTGCATTTTTTGGGAATACCTCAAGAGGGTACGTTCCTAGGGAGCTGAGACCTTTATGAAAACCTTTCCACACACCTGGTGTAGTTATGTGCCAAATTTGGCATCGAACAGTTCAGGCATTTGGATGCCTATAGAGGACAAACAAACATTGATTACTAATATCTTTCCTCTACAGCTCAACTTTCACTACATCTGCAAACTATTGCTCTCTACCTCATATTGAATCCGTCAGGGAGCTGCTCTGACAGCTCGATGTGTAGCCCTTATCTCTAAACTCCTAACAGCTCGTAAACACTATTTATAGCTAAATTCTTGCATATTGGTAAGAATATGGCTTAAATGAGTGTTTATGAGCTGTTAGGAATTCAGAAATGAGGGCTACAAATTGAGATGTCATAGCAGCTCCTGGATTGAGTCAGTGTGAGGTAGAGGGCAATTGTCTGTAGATGTAGTAAAAGCGTGAGATGCAGAGGATAAAATGTTGGAAGTTTATAATAAAGATCAGTTGAAAAAAATATTTAGCCCTGAGTGTAAAAGGCAATGATAAAAAAGGTGTCCATAGCCTTTAATGTCCTTTTGCATGGACCAATCATTGGGACAAATGTCAGGGGTGAGAGTTTGTAGAAACATTTGTTTTCCGATAATTGCCCTGTGTGAAGATGCCAGTGATCACCCAATGAATGAGCAACGCTCATATCTTTGTCCAGCACCAAAAAAATCATTGTTTTTGGACCGCAGATCACCCTGTGCAAACAGTGACCTAATGCTCATGAACAATGAATGTGCATGGGAGCGAGAAATCACAGCAGCAATCGCTAGTCCCCAATACAGAGGGGATGATTGCTGCATGTAAATGCAGCTCTCACCTCCTCTGACAGCAGACAATTATCAGGAATGCTTTGAGTGTTCCCAATAATTGCCACTAATATTGGTCCGTGTAAAAGGACCTTTAGAAAAGACAGATGTGCCACATTTATCAAAGTGGTTCATGCTGGACGATAAATTTTGTGCATCTGTAGACACTTTTGCCTATCTATATGACACCATTAGTTGCCGCATGCTGGTGCATCCAAAGACACGCCCTCTCCTACTAAGTCAATCCTGCTTCTCGAGTGAGACGCAAAAGTGTCTATAACACATAATAAATATGGTGTAATGCAAGTATTCCAGTGTTTGCCACAAACTAAGCCAACATTTTGGTGCATTTAGTTTAGCAAATCTCCACACTAGTTTTAAAAGGAAATATGCCCACTCCCCTGTGGCAACCCCCTCTCCCCAGCTTGATTCACAGGTCTCATCCTCTTTGTAAATATTTAAGGCAGCATGAATCTGCTTGCAGGTCCCCTATATGAGAGAGCAGCAGAAATATCTAGTCAAGGAGTTCAGAAAAAAAATAAAAAGCTTTGATTTGACTGCCATAGTACATGACACAAAGAAATCTAAAAAAAAAAAAGCTCTAAAAGTACTGAAAACACAATAGTGTGTTATTTAAAGTCACAAATCATACTGCACAATCAGTGCATATAATTAAAGCGGCTAAAGAGGACATCCCGGGGCGTGGCCAAGCAGCAGAGAGATGGCAGCTTGATTCTGAGCTCCTGCTCCACTACAGCGTCTCAGTCCTGCTAGACCCCATCAATACCCATCCAACCAGTGCTTACTCGCCTTGCAAAGCTCCCTACCAGCCCCCATGATGACCAGGGGCAAGAAAAGCTTGAAACAAGGAAAGCTGGACTTTTTCTTCACCCAAGAAAAAAGCAAAGATGGCGCCGGCGGTGAAGGCACACGAAGCACGCCTGGCTCCAGCCCTTCTTCATCTACAGGCCCGCACTCATCAGCTTACCTCCCGCACAATCGAGACTCCTCAAGCGTCTCTTCGGCAGAGTCTCCTCCAGCAGTGAACTCGCCCTGTCTTCAGCAGATGGCGGAGGGAACTATCCCCGCACGAATCGAGAGCGCTGACACCCAGGCCTCACCGACGGCTAGTCTGGACAAGCAGAGACCTAGACATCATGGTCCTCAGGACATGGTTGAATGCAAGACCTCTCATACTGACCAGACAGGCCTGCCCTCAATACATGAGGCGCTCCGGAGCCTGCAGACAACAGACCAACCCGCATCTGGGACTTTGTTAAAAGACATGCTGTTAGCATTTCACCACTCTATAACGGCACAGATCTCCAAAGCGATAGTGCCGATCCAATCTACTGTAAGGGAGCTGGGAGATAAAATACAGCATGTAGAGGTTAAGATGGGGGAATTCGCAGCCTCCCATAAAAACCTAATTGACTCCCATGAGCTCCTCTCTGATGAAGTATCTCAGCTTAAAGCAAAAATTGCGGACTTAGAAGACGGCTCCTGCCGGAATAACCTTAAACTGCGGGGGGTCACAGAAGATATCACAGCACCTGAACTAACAAGCTACATCCAGAAGTTAATGAAATTACTTCTACCTACCTGTTCTGACCGTGATCTTATCATAGACAGAGCACACAGGGTCGTCAAGCCCAAAAACTTGCCAGACTATGTCCCCAGGAATGTGTTAGCCAGAATCCACTTCTTTCATATTAAAGAGCAACTTCTAACTGCTGCAGGAAAACTGGGGACTTTACCTGCTCCATATGCTGATGTTAAAATCTTCGTAGATCTCTCTGCGGCAACGCTACAGCCCCGCAAGTCTCTTGCCCCTATCACCACCGCTTTAAGGGCACATTCCATAGCCTACATATGGGGCTTCCCTGTCAAGCTTTTAGTGCACAGAGATGGATCCTTTGTAGTGATTCGGTCGGTTGCGAAGGGGAAAGCCACCCTCGCCTCATGGAACATTGCAGTAGAAGACCTACAGACAACAGAGGCTCCTAGACGTCATCATACCTCTGGAGAATGGCAACTGGTGGAAAAAAAGAAGAAGAAAAAAAGCTCACTAAAGGGGTCCTGTCCTGAAATAGTTCCACCATCAAAGGAGCAGTCGTCTCACCACTTTCTCCTTATGGTAATTGGCGGAACTCTTCCCCCCCATGGATGCTGAGGCAACAACCTACACCTCATTCACCACCTTATCTCCATCCTGCCCTACCTTTAGGGTAGTATTTGCTGTGACCTTTCAGTCACTGTTTGTATTCTTATCTTTTCAGTTCTGGTTTTTTATGTGTTTATGGCAGAGTATTACCTTGTATAGTACAAATTTGCAGTGTGTCGTTTGCTGCTGGGATTGCACCTCCTTCCACTTCATAGAACTTACAGCATCCGTGGCAATTCGAGTTACTCATGGTACTAAAACTAAGTTCCTTAAATGTAAGGGGGCTCAACAGCCCGTACAAACGTAACTTGATGTGGAAGGAGGCCCTCTCTCTGCAATGTGATATTTTTTGTGCCCAGGAGACACATATAATCGCTGCGGATGCTAACCGCATCAAACATAGGTGTTTTCCGGTTATCCTTCAGGCCCATTGCAACAAAAAGAAGCAGGGCGTATTGCTAGCAATTAAGAATACTGTTGCATATTCCGCTGTGTCTTCTATAGTCGACTCCGGAGGGCAGTACATTATACACATATGCTATATGAACAATATACTCTATACATTAGTGGGATTATATGCGCCCAATGCTCATTCCCAACGTTTTCTCCACAATCTACTTAATAAGGTGCAGTCTGTGCAGCAAGGAAGAGTTCTCATATGTGGTGATTTCAGTACTGTAACAGACGTATCCCTGGACTCTTCCTCCCCTGCGAGACGGAATCCTTACTCATTGACGGATTTTCTTTCCAAATTATCCCTATACGATGTTTGGCGCCTGAATGACGCCATGGAACGAGACTATACATACTTCTCCCCTTCCCATCTTACCTATTCCAGTATTGACTTTGTTTTGGCAGACAGAGCTTCTCTCTCGGCCATCACAGACTCTGATATAGGAGTAATAACATGGTCAGACCATGCCCCTGTCTCGGTGAAAATCTCTGAACAATATAACCGCCCTCCGAATCCAACATGGAGGATAAATGAATACTTACTGCCAGATTTAAAATGTCAAAAAGAGGTAAAGGATGCTTTAACGGAATATTTCTTGACTAATGTAAACTCTGTGGAAAATCCATCCATTGTATGGATGGCGCATAAGGCCTACGTCAGGGGCATCCTTATTAAGTTAGGGCATAGAGCCAAAAGGAAAAAGGAGCAACTCATCACGAATTTGCTGACCAAGATCTGAGCTACAGAACTTCTGAATAAAGCATCTCCCTCTCCTCTTCATTCTGAGGCGCTTCGTTCCCTTAGGGCGCAGCTTGGGGAGCACATGATGCATAGATACGAACTGTCCTTAAAAAATAGGTTAAAGCATTGTATTATTCCCAGGCAAACAAGGAGGGAAATTTACTAGTGAGAAAAATCAAAACCAGAGCCCAGAATTCCAGTATAGCTTTCCTCTGGAATCCTCCCAAAACCCCAAAAATATATGACCCAAAGGCGATTTCTAACAGGTTTATGAAGTATTATTCAAGTATTTACAATCTAGTTGATGGCAAGGAGGTTGTCCAGCCATCTGAACAGGACATCAATAATTTTCTTGACTCCCTCTCATTGCCCTCTATGACTGAGGAACAGAGGGAAATGGTCAGCCAGCCCATCACACTTGATGAGGTCTTGGGCATAATCAAACGCTTGCCCCATCACAAGAGCCCTGGACCAGATGGCCTGTCTAACTCCTATTACAAAATCTTCTCTGACCTTTTTGCCCCACATCTTCATATATATTTATCCAGAATTATGACTGACGGACACATGCCTAGAGAAATGCTGGAGGCAATTATTGTCACACTGCCAAAACCTGGCAAAGAACAGACAGTCCCCCCAAATTTCCGGCCAATATCCCTCCTGAACACAGACTTGAAAATTTATGTCAAATTGCTGGCAAATAGATTAGCAGCTATAATACCATCCTTAGTAGCTCCTGACCAGGTGGGATTCATACTTGGTAGACAAATCACAGACAATTCTAGGAGAGTACTCAACTTACTAGGCAGAGTCAATAGATTGGCGTTGCCAACGGTGTTCCTCACCTTGGACGCCGAGAAGGCTTTCAACCGGGTGAATTGGTAGTTTGCCTTCTCGGTGCTTAGTAAAATGGGCTTTCCGAATGCACTGATGGGGGCCATAATTACCCCGCTCCTTCTTTAACGCTATTAATAAAATGCTCACTAAGTTTACTTGGAACAAAGGGCCTCCCCGCATTGCCAGGACAGTCATGTCCAGATTAAAAAAATTTGATGGCTTAAGCCTCCCGAATGTCTACGACTACTACATGGCCACTAGAATACACCAACTTAGAGAGTGGTGGAACCCTGATGTTCCTAAACATTGGGTCCATATTGAACAGACGTTAGCCCCAGTACCCAGTCTAAAGGCATTGCTTTTGGCTTCTCTTTTCGGGGTCGTACCGTCTCTGTCTCTCCTGTACCTCGCAAATCTTTTTATGGGGGAATTTGAAAGGCTACACATCCAAAACACCACACCCCGGATCCAACAACTCGTGTATTACAAAAGGTTCATTGATGATATCTTTATCATATGGGACGGCGACGAAAATACCGCTTTACAGTTCTGTAACAATATTAGCAATACAGGTTGGGGAATCAAATTCACCCCGAAATACAGCAAAAGTGAGATCGAATTTCTAGATATCGTCATCTCCACCAAAAACAATCAACTGGCCACCCAAACATACTTCAAATCCATTGACACAAACAGTTATATCAATTTTTCAAGTTTTCACAATAAAAAATGGTTAGAAAACATTCCATATAGCCAATACAAACGTATCCGGCGAAACTGTACCCTTGATAGTGTTTTTAAAAATCAGGCAAAAATCCTTAAAAAACGTTTTATCGAGAAAGGCTACCCAAGGAAACTTATAAAAAATGCCTACAGCAGAACCATCACTGACACACAAGAAAACTGTCTACAGCCAACAAACAGACAAGGGACACACACAGAAATGAATACAAACTTTGTCACACAATTCAATACATCAAATAATAATATACGCACAATTTTCTCAAAATACTGGTATATCCTACTACAGGATCCATACCCTGCAAAACATCTGCCCCCTAGGCCTAGAATGATTTACAGGAGAGCCCCGACGGTTAAGAACCTCCTTGCCCCTAGCAAGCCGAAACAACATAAAAAAGCTAGTTCGGCTGGCCCACCGTTACCACCCAAAAAACTAGGCAGCTACAAATGTGGAAAGAGTCGGTGCCTATGCTGTAAAACTATAACAAACAAATGCACACATTTTTCGTCTAATAAAAATGGGACCACATTCATGATAAAACATCATCTTACATGCCAGTCTAGCTATGTAATTTATTTGATTGAGTGCAGCTGCGGGCTTCAATATGTAGGCCGCACCACCCAGGAGTTACACTGCAGGCTTAACCAACATAGGCACAACATCCGAAAACACTATCAAAAACATAGCCTCTCCAGACATTGTGCCTCCACATCAGAGAAAGAAGAACATCCTATCAAAATCACACCAATTGATTATATACCAGAAAACCCATACAATCGGTTCAGTACATTACAGCGAAGAGAAGTCTACTGGATGTACCAATTGGATACCCTTGCGCCCCAAGGGCTGAATGAAATAAATGAGACCATCCTCTAGTATAAACTCTTTCAAAGGACATCCATGAAAAACTTCTAACATCCCGCCATTTGGTATTCCATCTTGAATATTAAAAGATTTTTTATGCAAGGGGCCCATACAGCCGAATACTCTAAAATTTAGGTTATTATATCTATATATCTCTCTGAATGTTTGGAGTTGACCGGGGCATAGGGCGGCCTCAGTTTTATATCCCAAATACTATCTTTATGTGGCCTCAGTTTTATATCCCAAATACGACCCCCATGTAACAAACATCTGCAGTCCTACAGTATGCCCAAAAAATCTCTGCTAGCTACATTTGTGAAACTGTGTCTATAATGAACAATTGATACAGCCTCATGAAATAACTACAACATTGTATCAGTAGCCATTTCCCTTGGATTCGAATCAGGTTAATCTCCTGATATTGCCCCCCCCTATTCTTTTGAAAAAAATCAGCCACCAACCCTTTTCCCCCTCCTCCATTTTTATCTACCAATATATGAAATTTTATTTACAGTAGGATTTTTATATATATTCTTATATAAATCATGGTAAAATTTCATGTATGTGCTGATGTATATGTGTGTATGGGCTCGTGTATATATGTGCATACATACATGTATATATATAATATAATTTATTTATTTATCTATTATGATGTACGTATTTTATATATAAAAATTCTTTTTATCTTTAATCAATGTAACCACCATGCTTTACACCACCCCCTGTACTATTTATTACATTTCATCCATTCATTTTGGATATAGGATGTATATTATCATATATGTATTTTTTTATATTCCCCTTTTTATTTATTTTTTTTATTTTTATTTTTTTATTTTATTTTTTATATACATATGCTTTTGTATTTTTATATACTATATATGTTTATTTTTATATGTATATATATATATATATATATATATATATATATATATACACACACTTTTGTTTATCGGTATCCTATTATATATATTTTTACATTCAATAATACCACCATGCTTTATACCACTCCATGCCCAGTCTCTTTCCCAATAATCATTATTACTAGACTGATCTATCCATAAGCAATGTAAATACGGCCAAATTTTAACATAAGCAATGTAAATAAGGCCAAATTTTTAACCACTACAGTAATGCCTTATCCCATAGCAACTTAAAAGAAATGATATCCTTTTTCTTTTTTCAAAAACAAATTGGGTCCATTTTTTTATATATATATCTAAAGGATCAGCAAGTAGCGTGATGCCCGACATCAGCTCTCTATAGTTGTTGATACATACTTACTCCCCGCCCCCCTCCCCCTCCCCTTGCTCCACCTCTGTTTGGCCTCACGCGCCTTTTTTGTGTTTAAATAACCGCCACATGTGAATGCTGTTTTATGTTGTATACTGTCCTGATGAAGGGGGCTCTCCGCCCCTGAAACGCGTTGACTAAAAATAAAAAAAGTATTGTGTTACCAATACATACCGGCTCCTGACTCCTGCTGACAGCGCCATCCAAAGGTTCATCTTTTTTTCTTCTTCTGCACTGTACCTCATTTCAGCTTCCCTGAGCTTGTGGAAACAATACCACTGTAGTGGAAGTGGAACAAAAGCCTCTATAGCAAAATTCACTCCAATAGAAGCATTACAATGCCTCCTCCCTGATCTATCTCTGGAGTTGTGGAGGGGCGGGGGAGTGGAGACGGTTGCACACCTACTCTCTCACTCAGCCTTAAAGAGGACCTTTCACTACTCTACAAACTAAAAACTAACTATATCAGTGGGCAGAGCGGCGCCCAGGGGTCCCCCTGCACTTACTAGTATGTCTGGGCGCCGCTCCGTTCGCCCGGTATAGGCTCCGGTGTCTGCGCTCCATCTGCTGTACTGGAGTGATTTCTTGTATGAGGCGTGTCCCTTGCTGCAGCACTGGCCAATCCTAGCGCACAGCTCATAGGCTGGGACTCCCAGGCTATGAGCTGTGCGCTGCGATTGGCCAGCGCTGCAGCAAGGGACACGCCTCATACAAGAAATCACTCCAGTACAGCAGATGGAGCGCAGACACCGGAGCCTATACCGGGCGAACGGAGCGGCGCCCAGACATACTAGTAAGTGCAGGGGGACCCCTGGGTGCCGCTCTGCCCACTGATATAGTTAGTTTTTAGTTTGTAGAGTCGTGAAAGGTCCTCTTTAAACTCCTTCGAGGACCTGCAAAAACAGTACAAAATCCCCAAGAGGGATTTCTATAAATACCTAAGAATACGACATTTATTAACAGCTAATCCCACGTTGAAGGTGAATACACATCTTGAACTCCTGAACCAATGGTCCCTAAAATAATCTAATTGGAAGGGAATCTGCCCACTCTACTCCTTCCTAGGCAACAAAAACTCTTGTTAAAACTGCTCCCCTTATATCATGGGAGTTGGATCTGGGGTGCTGCATCCCTCCAGCGCAGTGGTCCACAGATATCAATTTTGAGACAAAAAGGTTGAAATGTGTCTCGGATCCGCTCAGAATGCATCAGGATGGCTCCGCTTGGCCTCCATTCCGCTCAGCAGGCGGACACCCGAACGCAGCTTGCAGCGTTCGGGTGTCCGCCTGGCCGTGCGGAGCCAAACAGATCAGTCCAGACTTACAATGTAAGTCAATGGGGACAGATCCATTTGAAGTTGACACAATATGGTGCAATTTCAAACTGATCCGTCCCCCATTGACTTTCAATGTAAAGTCTGGACGGATCCGTCTGACTAACTTTCACACTTTTTTCTGAACTATAATGCAGACGGATACGTTCTGAACGGATCCAAACGTTTGCATTATAGGAGCGGATCCATCTGTGCAGATACCAGACGGATCCGCTCTGAACGCAAGTGTGAAAGTAGCCTAAGTCATATATTCCCTGGCTCGGGGCCGCTGTGCTGGAGGGGATATGGTGGCAACGGGACTCTACTGCACATACTCTGGGGTTGTCCTCGGTTGAGAGAATTGTGGTCTGGCATCTTTCAATTAATAGAAAGAGTTTCAGGCCGCAAGCTAAACCGCGATCCGGCTTTGGCCTTGTTATTTATAGGCCTCACACTGGTCCCATACAGCTTTAGGACTATCTCCATGCATTTATTTTTAGCCACGAAAATGGCCATAACTAGAAATTGGAAAAGCACAGTGATCCCAACCGTTCAGGAAGTTTTAAAAGCTGTGGATACAACCAAATCCTACGAAAAGATGTTAGCACACAAAAACTTCGCATTGAGCAAATTTGAAGCCGAATGGTCGCAATGGGCAAACCTATACCCCGATACATAAGTTAGGAGCGACAGAACCCAGATAGCCTTACAATCTCAATAGACACTGCATTGATAATGAGTACTAATTAGTATGACACACACCTCAATACCTGACTACTACCAAACACCTCTGCCTTTAGTTACTATTCTGTCTTTGCTTTCTATTTTTGTCATTGTTTATGTTTTCTATGATCTATAGTCTCTGTTACATATTGGTACTTCACAAATACCCCCGTATACTACGGTGAATGTCTATCGAAAGGGGCTACCCCCCCCCCCTTTTTTTTTATGCAGGGTCCTCTCTACTACAGGACTGATATGGCTGGTACCACATTCAGCATAACAATGAGAATTCATATTGTATACCCTTAAGATTATGCTCTATTGTATACCTTCTTATGCCTTTGTACAATGTGATTTCTGTAGGTTCCTGTATTTCACTGTGGTGTATGGGTCTCTTTCTTTGAAGAAAAAAAATTAAAGAAAATCCTATTGATTGAACGATAAAGAGGACATCCCAGCGCTAAAGCCTTCTGTGAGACATCTAATTAGAAGGTGGAGGACAAACAGAACAAAAAGATATTAAAAAGCAGACAAAGAATCATGATGTGAACAACACTCATTATGCAGACTGCATCTGCGCTGAAAAGTAATCTGCACGTGCCCTTTCTACGGTAAGAACTGTATATGCTAATGTAATGGCGCAGAATGCAGGGAAATTATTACTCGTATCATAAGGGTCACCACCACTAGATATACTCCATTCTCTCATATAACATCCTGAATTCTTTAAGGCCCGGATCGGATAAGGTACTTCAGACAAGCCCCTCCATTTGTGCCAAACTAGCATGGTCATCCTATGGCAGTATACAGTAAGGGTTTTGCAACCATCAAAACCCCCCTAACACTTGCCCACCCTTCTGTATGCACACACACTGAGGCCTTATGCACACATGTCCATTGTTTTGGTCAGTTTTTGCGGCTCGGATGCGGACCCATTCACTCCGTG
This sequence comes from Bufo bufo, assembly GCF_905171765.1. Taxonomy (NCBI): domain Eukaryota; kingdom Metazoa; phylum Chordata; class Amphibia; order Anura; family Bufonidae; genus Bufo; species Bufo bufo. The sequence goes on from NC_053391.1 coordinate 630,638,008, forward strand.
TGCTGTCCGCATCTGTTGCTCCGTTCTGTGGCCCCGCCAAAAAAATAATATATAACCTGTCCTATTCTTGTCCGTTTTGCGGACAAGAATAGGCAGTTATATCAATGGCTGTCCGTGCCGTTCCGCGGACCGCAAAACACATAACGGTCGTGTGCATATAGCCTGAGGGAGAGATACTGCACCTGCACCCCCTAATCTACTACTTATTGCGCTATAAGGGTTTATATTCCCCTAAAAAGACATAGGGGTTCATTTATTTTAAGACTGGCATTTTAGGCGCCGGTCTTACTACCACTTTAGCTGGCGGTGGATGAACCGAATTTATGTAGTGGCACCAGCTTCTACATAACTTTGGTGTGTGCTCCGCTGGTCTAAATCTACGCCAGATCCCTTGCTGGCTTAGATTTAGAACATTTTCTACGCCTAAAACAGATAAGAAAATGATGAATGAGATGGGCCTGCCAGCCCGCCCCCGCCATGCCCTCTTCTTAAACCTCACGTGAGCGGGGAGAAGTCGCAAAGGTTATTTGCTCCACAGTCTGTGACAGATATAAACCAAAAAGTGGCATATGTCTGTTATTAAATGACCCCCATAGTATAAATTTTCATATATTCACTCATGCTACTCATTTATAAAATTAAAAGACTCGCTATAGGCTTGGTTCATAAGGGAAGCCAGGAGGCACTGACTGATATGATGCATGACAGATACCAATGACACCCAAACTTATGTTGCTATTGCTCCCGTCAAATAAGAGGAGGTTTGCAATGGAGCCTGAACTTTAGGGTCCATTCACACGTCCGTAAGTGTTCTGCGGATCCGCAAAACACGGACGCTGGCAATGTGCATTCTGCGATTTGTGGACCGCAAATCTCCGGAACTATAATAGAAAATGCCTAATCTTGTCCGCAATTGCGGACAAGAATAGGACATGTTCTATTTTTTTGCAGAAACGGAAGCACGGATGCGGAAGTGCAGATCCGCGGATGCGGACAGCACATTCCAGCCCCATTAAAAATGAATGGGTCTGCACCCGTTCCGCAAAATTGCGGAACAGATGCGGACCCATTTTGCAGACGTGTGAATGGACCCTTAAATGTGAACAAATCTTTTAAGGGTTTCTTGACTTTGGACAAACTGATGTCCATCTGCTGGGATCACTAGCGTTCCGCTTTTATTTCTCTGCAGTGCCTCAGCAGGGGAGTCTAAGCATTACACAGTGTCCATTCACATCAATTGTTAGCCTGTGTAATGTAGGACAGGACATGTCCTCCACAGTAAGGCTAGTTTCACACATGAGTCACAGCAATCCGGCAGGCAGTTCCGGCAGAGAACAGTTTTCTGGATCTGGATAGCTTATGTCAAGATAGTCTACCACTGTGGCGAAAAGATGAGGATCCTGAATAGGGGACCTCCTTTTTTTTAAATCTAAAATCTCCATAATAAGTTATATGAAAATGTGCTAGCTACACTGGAAAACTCTTTTAAATGTGGGTTATACTAGATTCCTTGATGTTAACTATAAGGATACATTCACACAAACTTAAGCTGTCTGGCCTTGTGAACCCCACATTGCGGCACGGACTATTCATTTGAATGGGCCCGCGATCTGCAAAATACGGCAAAAGATAGGACATATTCTATCTTTTGCAGTGTGGAGGCACAGACCAAAAAGCCCACAGAATAGCTTCCGATCCGAGCCTCCGCACCGGGCCATATCTCGCGGACCTATTCAATGGATCTGCATCAGCGATACGGGATTGTGGAAACGCCGTTTGCGCAATATGAGCACGGACTGCCTATGGTCGTTTGAATGAGCCCTAAGTGAACCTGCTGCTGGTCCCAGGTGCTAACGCATGTGCGGTTTCAGATTATGCACTGTGGTGCAACACAAAGCCACATGTCTAACACAAACGACCACAAACGGTATGTTAAAAGTCGCCATGTCATCATGACAACCCCTTTTCATATGACCTAACATATAAAAGTCGCAGAGGGAGGTTGTCAGCCACAGCAGTAGGCGACTTTGTGCAACATTTCAAATTATACAACTTGTGAGCATTACAGTAATTCATACACATACTCACTGAAATAACAATTATATCACAACTGAGTAAATATATATGGAGTATCACTAAACAAACTACAGTAATAACCCTAAAAACGTCACTTTTATTAATAGTGAGCTATCTTGAGGCCCATTTGGGGCGGGCACAATGTTTTTTTAGGTGCCTTCTGATGTCCTGGCTGATGTGTGCGCACTCCAAATGTGTGTAATTGCTCTAGTGCAGGGGTAGGCAACCTTCGGCACTCCAGCTGTTGAGAAACTACAACTCCCAGCATGCAAACTTGTTCTGCTCTTCTTAGAACTCACATCGAAATGAATGGAGCATGCTGGGAATTGTAGTTTCACAACAGCTGGAGTGCCGAAGATTGCTGATCCCTGCCCAGTGCATTGTAGCCCGATTGGGCACTGAGCTTTACCCAATAGGAGGAGACTCCCTAGGTCGGCGCATGCGCGGTACTGTGATTGACGCCACTTGCCAGGAGCACGAATTCCTAACCCTTGGGCGGGCGCAAAGGGCTAGGATTTACGCCGATCGTGGCAATGGATAGCGTGTGATATTTAAACCTGCGGCGGACATTCATTCCCTTGCTGCAGGTCAGTACATCCACTGGCTTCTTCCATCTAAGTGCCACCGTGCACCTCACAGAAATGGTCCCCTGTTGAACCGACTTATTGTATATAGGGGAAACACGTCACGAAGCACTGTATTTGGAGACATTACGCTATATGGGGATATCATCTTAATATATAGGCAGCATCATATATGGGATTTTTTTTTGGAGAGGTAGGGATTTTTAGGAGAGGGAACAGCCACCGATAAGTGAGGCCGCCCCTTTCGGGACGATTACTCCGCTTTTAGGCAGGGACAGTATAGATCAACAGGGACAGTATCCCATTGCCTATAAGCGGATTTGGTTCAGTTGTTTCCTGTGTCCCCTTGAACGGTACAAAGATCCATCGAATAACGCTGCAGCATCTGGTATTCAAGTACCTTCACAGAGTGACGCGGTGAACGAAATCTCCATTATTGAGGTCCAAAGTACCGTGAGTAACCACATCTGTGGTAATAATCGATGCCTATAACAGTATATTGTGATACTTGCCTCCTTTGCAATATTTTTTACTATACATGTATTTATTGTTTTTGATGTGGGAATATTTTTTGTCATTATTAATAAAAGTGACGTTTTAAGGGTAATTCGTTTGTTCAGTGATACTCCAATTCATACACGTCTTAAAATGAGAAGGTCTATTGTCCAAAATGATCGAAATCATCCGCGCGCAAAACTAAAAACTAATAATAATAGCTCATCATAAGGAGATATATATCATTTTAATTGGAGTACTTCAGTTTTATTTGATATATGCGTGAGCTCCGCATTTTTGTATGTTAATAAAGAACGAGGTTATGCATCAAAGTGCTTTTAACTTTATTCTTTTATATGTTTAATAAATTTACATGGATGCAAAGATACCTAATTGAGTATTTGATTTAATTTTTGTTCTGCTGGTATCTGACAGGCTGGGCTCCAGTAGAATGCCGGAGTGGCTTCTCTGGACGTTCATAATATATATATATATATATATATATATATACATATATATACACACACACACAGTACAGACCAAAAGTTTGGACACACCTTCTCATTCAAAGAGTTTTCTTTATTTTCATGACTATGAAGGCATCAAAACTATGAATTAACACATGTGGAATAATATACATAACAAACAAGTGTGAAACAACTGAAAATATGTCATATTCTAGGTTCTTCAAAATAGCCACCTTTTGCTTTGATTACTGCTTTGCACACTCTTGGCATTCTCTTGATGAGCTTCAAGAGGTAGTCCCCTGAAATGGTCTTCCAACAGTCTTGAAGGTGTTCCCAGAGATGCTTAGCACTTGTTGGCCCTTTTGCCTTCACTCTGCGGTCCAGCTCACCCCAAACCATCTCGATTGGGTTCCGGTCCTGTGACTGTGGAGGCCAGGTCATCTGGCGCAGCACCCCATCACTCTCCTTCATGGTCAAATAGCCCTTACTTTCAAAGTTTTCCCAATTTTTCGGCTGACTGACCTTCATTTCTTAAAGTAATGATGGCCACTCGTTTTTCTTTACTTAGCTGCTTTTTTCTTGCCATAATACAAATTCTAACAGTCTATTCAGTAGGACTATCAGCTGTGTATCCACCTGACTTCTCCTCAATGCAACTGATGGTCCCAACCCCATTTATAAGGCAAGAAATCCCACTTATTAAACCTGACAGGGCACACCTGTGAAGTGAAAACTATTTCAGGGGACTACCTCTTGAAGCTCATCAAGAGAATGCCAAGAGTGTGCAAAGCAGTAATCAAAGCAAAAGGTGGCTACTTTGAAGAACCTAGAATATGACATATTTTCAGTTGCTTCACACTTGTTTGTTATGTATATAATTCCACATGTGTTAATTCATAGTTTAGATGCCTTCAGTGTGAATCTCCAATTTTCGTAGTCATGAAAATAAAGAAAACTCTTTGAATGAGAAGGTGTGTCCAAACTTTTGGTCTGTACTGTGTATATATATATATATATATATATATATATATATATATATAAAATGACCAAGTAAAATGTTCCCCACATAGAAGAAGATATAACAGGGAGAACAAATCTGAAATCTGAGTTTCCCTCTATTGCCAAGAAACATGTACAGGCAAGATCTAGGTCGTGGGGAAAACATATTTTTCTTACTTAATACTATTCACTCTGTTTTGCTGATTGCCGCCGAGCCCATGCTTGTAGCTTTATTTACAAGGGAGTCTGTCACCAGCGACCTCAATATCCGTCTGTTTGCACAGACAGACCGTGGTTCATCTGAATATAATGCCTTTTTTAATTTTGTAGATCCAACCCTCCGTTCCAGAGTTATGATTTTTATTGATATGCAAATTATATCTTTGGTGCAACAAGAGTTTCACCATTGCTCTTGCTGCACCCAAGCTCAACTCATTTCTGTGGCCAGCCCCTCCCAGGCTGCTTTGAATGGCAGGGCCCAGCAGTGGCAAAGCAGCAGAGCGGAGAAAGGAGTGGAGCTTGGGTGCAACAAGAGCATTGGGGATGCGCTCATTGCATCAAAGGCCTAATTTACACATTAAGAAAACGTATCTTAATTATCGATGGTAAAACATTCCCTTTAACTGAAGGCTAATTAACTGAAACCATGAGTCTTTCAGAAACTTGAGATTTATTTTAGAGGAGTTTCTATTACATATTTATAAAATGTATGGGCTGGCTCCTCACAAAAGCATCTCCGAATGGGCAACTTATTAACCATTCATCAAATAGCTTGGAAGATCCCCACAGACTAAGTCTTAGAGTATGTTAACTTGAGAATTAAATATTTATTAGGAATATTAATGACATGATTTACACCCAGAAATGATTGGCCCAGAAATAAAACTTGTAGACATCAGATCAAAGTACATACCATAACTATAGAAAATCTCACTTGGGCTACTTTCACACTAGAGTATACGTTTTATGTATTGAGATCCATCATAGGGGCTCAATACCAGAAAAAAACGCTTCCGTTTTGTCCCCATTCATTGTCAATGGGGACAAAACTGAACTGAACAGCATGGAATGCTCCAAAATGCATTCCATTCCGTTTAGTTGCGCTCCCAGACCGAAGAGCAAACCACAACATGTTGTATTTTGCTTTCCGTCCTGGGATGCGGAGCAAGACGGAACCGGCATTACCCCCAGTGCAAGTCAATTGGGACGGATCTGTTATCTCTGCCACAATAGAAAACGGATCCGTCCCACCTTGACTTTCAATGGAGTTAATGACGGATTAGGGTACTTTTACACTAGCGTTTTTCTTTTCCGGCATAGAGTTCCGTCACAGGGGCTCAATACCGGAAAAGAACTGATCAGTATATCCCCATGCATTCTGAATGGAGAGTAATCCGTTCAGGATGCATCAGGAGGTCTTCAGTTCAGTCATTTTGACTGATTAGGCAAAAGATAAAACCGCAGCATGCTATGGTTTTATCTCCGGCGAAAAAAAACGGAAGACTTGCCTGAATGCCGGGTCCAGCATTTTTCCCAATAGGAATGTACACTGCTCAAAAAAATAAAGGGAACACTTAAACAACACAATGTAACTCCAAGTCAATCACACTTCTGTGAAATCAAACTGTCCACTTTGGAAGCAACCCTGAGTGACAATCAATTTCACATGCTGTTGTGCAAATGGGATAGACATCAGGTGGAAATTATAGGCAATTAGCAAGACACCCCCAATAAAGGAGTGGTTCTGCAGGTGGTGACCACAGACTACTTCTCAGTTCCTATGCTTCCTGGCTGATGTTTTGGTCACTTTTGAATGCTGGCGGTGCTTTCACTCTAGTGGTAGCATGAGACGAAGTCTACAACCCACACAAGTGGCTCAGGTGTGGCAAGAAGGTTTGCTGTGTCTGTCAGCGTAGTGTCCAGAGAATGGAGGCGCTACCAGGAGACAGGTCAGTACATCAGGAGACGTGGAGGAGGCCGTAGGAGGGCAACAACCCAGCAGCAGGATCGCTACCTCCGCCTTTGTGCAAGGAGGAACAGGAGGAGCACTGCCAGAGCCTTGCAAAATGACCTCCAGCAGGCCACAAATGTGCATGTGTCTGCTCAAACGGTTAGAAACAGACTCCATGAGGGTGATATGAGGGCCCAACGTCCACAGGTGGGGGTTGTGCTTACAGCCCAACACCGTGCAGGTCGTTTGGCATTTGCCAGAGAACACCAAGATTGGCAAATTCGCCACTGGCACCCTGTGCTCTTCACAGATGAAAGCAGGTTCACACTGAACACATGTGACAGACGTGACAGAGTCTGGAGACGCCGTGGAGAACGTTCTGCTGCCTGCAACATCCTCCAGCATGACCGGTTTGGCATTGGGTCAGTAATGTTGGGGGTAGCATTTCTTTGGAGGGCCGCACAGCCCTCCATGTGCTCGCCAGAGGTAGCCTGACTGTCATTAGGTACCGAGATGAGATCCTCAGACCCCTTGTGAGACCATATGCTGGTGCGGTTGGCCCTGGGTTCCTCCTAATGCAAGACAATCCTAGACCTCATGTGGCTGGAGTGTGTCAGCAGTTCCTGCAAGACGAAGGCATTGATGCTATGGACTGACCCGTCCGTTCCCCAGACCTGAATCCAATTGAGCACATCTGGGACATCATGTCTCGCTCTATCCACCAACGTCACGTTGCACCACAGACTGTCCAGGAGTTGGCAGATGCTTTAGTCCAGGTCTGGGAGGAGATCCCTCAGGTGACCGTCCGCCACCTCATCAGGAGCATGCACAGGCATTGTAGGGAGGTCATACAGGCACGTGGAGGCCACACACACTACTGAGCCTCATTTTGACTTGTTTTAAGAACATTACATCAAAGTTGGATCAGCCTGAGTGTGTTTTTCCACTTTAATTTTGAGTGTGACTCCAAATCCAGACCTCCATGGGTTAAAAATTTGATTTCCATTTTTTTATTTTTGTGTGATTTTGTTGTCAGCACATTCAACTATGTAAAGAACAAAGTATTTCAGAAGAATATTTAATTAATTCAGATCTAGGATGTGTTATTTTTGTGTTCCCTTTATTTTTTTGAGCAGTGTATTAGTGCCGGATCCGGCATTCAAAATACCGGCATGCGCAGACCGGTAAAAATGTGAAAAAAGATACAAGACAAATCAGTCTGTCCGCATGACAAGTGGAGAGACTGATGCGTTCTTGCAATGCATTTGTGAGACGGATCCGCATCCGGATGCGTCTCACAAATGCTTTCAGTCACATCTAGATCAGCGGATACGGCAGGCAGTTCCGACGACATTAATGCTAGAAATTAATGCTAAAAGTAAACTCAAAATATAGAAATTAATGCTAAAACTAGAAATTAATGCTAAAAGTAAACTCAAAATATAGTAGTCCTCATTGTATGTCAGTCTGTAGTATTAACCTGAAACACTCTTGCAGACATTTTAAAGAGAACACAGAAAACTTGTAGATATTTAGCATAGATTCCAGGGTTCTATCTGCTGCTGATCTCTTCCATCTTTGACTGGTGACCGACTGAGGAGATTGGAAATAGCAAAGTGCAGGGGCGGACTGGGAACTAAAAGTGGCCCGGGAAAAAATACTAAGAGAGGCCCTGTTTTGTAGTTGGGTCCAAATTGATGGAAGGCGGGGCCATCAATACCATATTACGGCACATTATACCATCACAACCGAGCCACATACCAAAGGCAATCACAAAATACTGCCAGCAGCACAAAATACATCCCCAAAAACTTCCACTGGCCAGCTGTGAGGACCCAGGCGGCCCCCTGGGAATTTTCCCTGTAAGGTCTATGGCCTAACAAAGAACAGACGGAAGGATCCTGCTGCAACAAGTTGTCCTAGAGCCAGACTGAGGACACTGAGGAGAAGGACGGGGTGACCTGGCTGAGCTCCTGAACCACACAGAGCTTTATTTATATATTTTTCTGTTTTTACTATTAGACAAAATACGACCAATGGAGAGGAATCATTAGAATTTTTTTTTTGTGTGCGTGTGTGCGCGCATTTTCTGTGTCTTCAATGATCAGTTTTAAAACAAATGGCATTTGCTTGTGATGGAGTCCATCATATTTTTTTTTTACTTTTCTGGCAGCAGGAATAGTGCTGCAGACCAGACCACACTATTCTTGATCTCAGTCCCACAAGTCATATAGTTAAAGGGGTTGTTTGGGGTAAGAGCCTAATCCTCGGAACTTGTGCCCAATATAACAAAAAAAACAACAACTCATCTGTCCATCCAAAGTCAAGCCTGCTGGGTCCCGTTCCCAGCCACTTTAGGACTGGAAGTGGCTTGGTCCTGTGACCGTTTCGGCCTGTCAGCTATACAACCATTTCTCATGCACTGTACATCCTACAGGAAGCATAATGACACCTCTTCATATTGACAATTGATTGAAAAACACCTCAATACGTTTTCCCACAGGACCACACGTGTACATTAGATTGAAACTTGAAGTGGGTTATGATCATAGCACAGGACGACAGCTGTTACCTGAAACTCACGGTCCATACATCCTAACATCAAACTTTTCATTTCCTACAAGACCACACACACATGAGTATCAGGCCAGCAGCTGTGTCTATAGCAGGTGTCATCGCGAAACTCGCATTTCCTACAGGACCTCCCCACACGAGTTTCAGTGTGGTATCGTTGCAACAGCTGAGGTAAACACTCCGCAGTATCTATCCATAATTTTAAAGCATCTCTTTTCAGGAAACAAAATGATTGTGATTGGTTGTATCACAGCCACCATCTATTGCAGATGCTAATGTTAAGAAAACCCTAGCAGTATCTGTATATATATATATATATAGGCAAATCACCACAGGGTATAATCATTTGACATTGAGGCTCTGCAAGAAAACTTATTTCAAGGTAAGAGTATCGCCATATTACCCTTCTTTTTTAGTATTTTTAACATGCCAAATTTTTTGATGCAATATAACACGCAACATTTGACTAATTTTTCGGCGATTATTACGCCGGATCGTGTCATGCATTTATCTATGTATCTATCTGTCCTATCTATAGAACTTTCCATCTACTGTATCTATCTATATAACTTAATTACTATGTTTGAAATTCTTAATAGTTAGAGCTTAATGTTATCTCTTAAATTTTAGCCAAAAGAAAAGAAAGCGCAAAATTTTGTTCTGTTATAGAGAAGCGACGAACAAGTGCAAAGCAGCCGGAACTGTTAACGCTGATTTCCAAAATTCTAACAACCCCACAGCCGGTTCCGCAGAGTGGTGAGCCAACACGCGTAATAAATGATGTTACAGATATTTGCGACATATCGCCGGCGTTCGACACACAAGGTGCAACGTCTTAGATAGATAAATTGGATGGATATATAGATACAGTAGATGGAAAGTTCTATAGATAGGATAGATAGATAGATAAGATAGATAGATAGATAGATAGATAGATAGATGCATGACACAACCAGGCGTAATAATCGCAGAGAAATTAGTCAAATGTTGCGTGTTATATTGCATCAATAAAGAATTTAAAACAGGCATGACAAAATTAGTAAAAAAGAAGGGTAATATGGCGATACTCTTACCATGAAATAAGTTTTCTTGCAGAGCCTCAATGTCAAATGATTATACCCTGTGGTGATCTGCCCACATATATATATACAGACACTGCTAGGGTTTTCTTAACATCTGCAATAGATGGTGGCTGTGATACAACCAATGACAATCATTCTGTTTCCTGAAAAGAGATGCTTTAAAAATATGGATAGATACTGCGGAGTGTTTACCTCAGCTGTTGCAACGATACCACACTGAAACTCATGTGACACAGCTGCTGGCCTGATACTCATGTGTGTGGTCTTGTAGGAAATGAAAAGTTTGATTTCAGGATGTATGGACCGTGAGTTTCAGGCTGTCGTCCTGTGCTATGATCATAACCCTGTGCTATGATCATAACCCACTTCAAGTTTCAATCTAATGTACGCGTGTGGTCCTGTGGGAAAACGTATTGAGGTGTTTTTCAATCAATTGCCAATATGAAGAGGTGTCATTATGCTTCCTGTAGGATGTACAGTGCATGAGAAATGGTTGTATAGCTGAAAAAGCATGGGCATATATAAAATTCAGATCAAAGTGATATCAAAGCACAAAATGATATAAAAAGGTATATAAAAAGGCATCAGGTTTTTAATTCAAATTCAGTGTGTTGACTCAGTTGTCCAGTGTGGTGGGGGGTTAAACCAAAAAGGTTTGTCCAGACATGTCATTGTCTGTAAGGCTGTGATTATAAAAAGCTTATCATTTGAAAAAAGCATGGGCCTATATAAAAGTGATATCAAAGTGATATCAAAGCACAAAATGATATAAAAGGTATATAAAGTCATATCAAAGTGCTATCAATGCACAAAATCGTATCAAAATGCTATAAATGGGATATAAAGTGTTAATAAAAGCTTATCATTTGATAAGGACTTATAAAGTGATATGAAAAGCTCATCATTTGATATAAAATTTATATTAAGCCGTATAAAATGATATGAAAAGCATATCAAAGTGGGCGGCATTTAGGCGTGGTTTGGGACGGGCGAGGGGAGAGAAATGGGCGGATATGGGCGGGGTTATGGTGTTTCTGGGCTTTTCTGGGAGGGGTTATGGTGTGAAAAAAGGGCGGGGTACCTGTCACTGAGTTTGATGAGACATGGGTCAATATACTACTGTTGTTAAGACTTTGTCAATACTATTCCTCAGATGGAGACCTGAAAATCAGAGGTCACTACATTTAAAGGAGTGGTTTCATTTCAGCAACTGGCATTTATCATATAGACAAAGGTAATACAAGGCACCTATTAATTTATTGTGATTGTCCATATTGCTTCCTTTACCATTGATTCATTTTTTTCATTGCATTATACACTGCAATCCAGCAGCGGTGGCCGTGCTTGTTCACTAGAAGAAAAAAGAGTCAACTTATGCACACTCCCTTCCACGAGAGAGGCCGGCACCTTTTCCTATAGTTTGCAAGCAAGGAAACCGCTGCTGGATTTCAGTGTATAATGCAATGAAAAAATGAATCAAGTCGGCAAAGGAGGCAATATGGACAATCACAATACATTAGTAAGTGCCTTGTATTAACTTTCTCTACATGACAAATGCCATTTGCTGAAATGAGACAACCCCTTTAACTATGAGGCTGGGAGGACAAAAAAAGCAAGAAATGTTAAACTCCCCATCAGAAAATGGTGTGTCCGACTCCTTTAGGTATAATATGTAAGTAATCAGCAAGATACAGTGTAAGAATACTGTATGTCCCCACAACGTTTTCCTTCCACAGATTTCATCCGTTGAAATGAAAATTCACAGTGACATTTCTGGAACAGAATGGGTTTGCTATGCATCTGAAAATAAGCAGCATGAAGAGAGTCCTGTACAGATTCTTCCACTACATCCACATGTTTCGCACTCTCATATAGCACAGAAGACCTGCCATGTCTGAATTTGGCACAAGTACAGACTTGTGAGATTAGGAAGTATTTGGAAAATAGAGGGATCAGCTTATGAAAAGCAGGCGAGTTACAGCCGTGGAAGGGAGAGCTGTCAAACTTATCGCTTTGTAACTGTACTAAGAAGAATAAAGGTAGTGAAATGTCAAATCCATTCTATATAGGTTAGGCGGCACACCTGTTTCAATGTCGTAGATCACAGGAGATGGTTGCCAAGCCAATCAGAATAAGAAGAAAAAAAGACTTCAGTATTCCACTATGTTCCTGCCCATATTCCCTGCGCTGCGGCCACATTCATAAAATGTTATGTCCGTACTCCGTATACCACTGAGCAGTCAGCGGTGTACAAAAATGTCAGTTTTAAGCGCACAGGAAATGGTGCGCTTTATCGAGGAAAAAGAATAAAAATACAAAATCCATTAATAAAGTATATTAGAAAAACTTTTATTTGGGCACTAGGGACATCTTATTAAAATTGAACTCAAATGTTTAGTTACTCTTTAAATTTACTGGATACTCACCTAATAAATTAATACAGCACGTAAAAGCCACCCAGTGGAATACAGTCTTTTCTTCTTAAAGGGAACCTGTCACCCGAATTTTGGGTATAGAGCTGAGGCCATGGGTCGCTAGATGGCCGCTAGCACATCCGCAATACCCAGTCCCCATAGCCCTATGTGCTTTTATTGTGTAAAAAAAAACTATTTGAAACATATGCAAATTAACCTGAGATGAGTCCTGTCCTTGACTCATCTCACATACAGGACTTATCTCAGGTTAATTTGTATATGTATCAAATCGTTTTTTTTTTACGCAATAAAAGCACACAGACCTATGGGGACTGGGTATTGCGGATGTGCTAGCAGCGATCTAGCAACCCATGTCCTCAGCTCTGTACCCAAAATTCAGGTGACAGGTTCCCTTTAAATCATTGCATCCAGACATGAGAAAGCACCAGATATACAGGTAAGTACAAGAAATGGGTTTAATTACAAAGCAGAAAACACAGAAGGGCATTTATCAAAATTGGTGTACCCATACACACCAGTCTTGATCTTCCTACACTGGCGTGAGATGCACCTAATTTATTAAGAGGCAGAGGCCTCTTAATAAATTAGGCAAATCTCTGCCATGCTGTGTGCCAGATACTGAGCTCTAAGCCAGCTATAGGCTGGGGCAGACTTCAGCTATAACTTTTGGCACTTTCTAGCGAAAGTTATAGCAAATCTAGCGGGCAGCATGAAGCTCTGCCGCCTGCCACTAAGCAAAGTCCCTTTTCTAGGTACTTTTGAAAAATGCAGAGAAGCTTAAAAAGTCACAAATTATTGCGCAAATGTGACTTTTACACCACAATAGTGGCATAATACCTTTAGTCTATTTCACATAAAGTCCATTCATATGTATTATATACTCTTCTTTTTTCACATAATAATACAGTATCATGGTTTAATCCATTTATCAAGACTTCTTTTCTAAGGCCACATGCACATGACCATATGGATTTTGCTGTCGGAAAATCGTGGATCCGCAAAATACGGATACCGTCCGTGTTTCATCTGCATTTTTTGGGGACCCACTGACTTCAATGGGTCTATGGTCCACAATTTGCGGCCAACTATAGGACATTATCTATCATTTTGCAAAACAGACATACGGATGCAGAAGGCACATTGTAACAGGTACTTCCAGGATGGATGCTATTACTTCATACACTGTATTGTGGCAATGTACCAAAGGAAGCAATGAAGGAGCAATAAAAGAAATATTAATAAAATAACAGTGTATAGAGCATTGGTCTGCTACCAGCAATTGAGGGCATGCAGGCAGTTGCAGTTGCCCAAGAATAGAAGGGCCACTGGTTACAAACTACTACTCTCAGATTTCAATGGTTTATCATAAAAGATACTATTCTCTGAGTAAAATTTTCAATATGAGAAAAAGGGGGATTATAAGCGGCTCTAACCTCTCGTACCAGCTGTGGTTCGATGCGCAACACTTTCGACCTACCCCTGGTCGGGTCAAAGAAAAAGAATTGGATAAATTGGTAAGGAGGCACTCGGTTATACTCCCCCTTTTTCTCTTACTTGTTTGGTACCCCATTAGGCTGTGCTCCCTCCTGATACCAGCATGGATATCTGGAACCACATGGACACCAAAGTCAAGAGAATAGAATCTTAAACTTTTGATAAATGCGACTTTTTTTATGAAACTGCCAAATCCACTGATGACACTTTTAAAGATTTAGAAAAACTTTTGCATAAACAGTTGAGAAACAAATGGGAAATCAGAACACTGAACCAACTCCTACAGAGTGATTTGATCCCCAAAGGTTTACAATTGAATAAAGAACCAGCGCAGGATCTGTTATGCGACACGTTCAGCTTGGAATGGGACACGTGTTTGAGAGAACAGTCCTGCCAACTTATTAGAATTATAGTTAAGAGACGTACAGAAATGCTAGAAGAGATTTTGAAACAAATTGCTGGTCTTAAGAGTAACTATAGACAAACTACCACAGGATGAGACTTACCATAAACGGCAAGAAAGAATCTGTAATAGTTTGGATTCTTTAGAAAGAGATATAATGAGCAAAAAATCCAAGAAATTCAGACAAAGCAGTAGAATCAACAATCAGTCACAGGACAAAGTGAGAGCAGGACCTATTCACACACAGGAACCAGTTGAATCCCAAAGAAACATTAACCCCTACCAGTATAACGCATCCACTAATAATAGATTTGAGGGTCTATTTTCTCCCCTTTTTTTAGACCACACTCCCCCACATCACAAGACGAGAAGACACAAGTCACACTCACTCACTCCGCCACGTGGTTACACGAAAACACAAACACGGACACACGAATACAATTTGAGACAACACCACCACAACCACAGGAACACAGAACAACAGAATTATCCACCGAGACACCAACAACATAAATCGGAACACCATGAAGTCAGGGCACCAACCAGGATAAACACTCACTACGAAAACCAATACGCAGAGGAAGACACAAAAAAAGAGCTGTACACAGAAAACACAGGAGACATCCATAATAGTTAATCTAAGTGACACTACGCTCACTTCAGCACAATCTTCACTTTTAAATAAGGGTTTGAAATTCTCACCCACTACCCCCCTTGATAGGTTCTAAATTTTTATAGGTATAGAAACATTTGTAAGGAAACTGTGCTTGAAAAAATATTTTATGAAAAATCCAATAATTGGGGAAGAAAGTATCCCATCTCCGTTTACACACACTGATCTCAAACCCTCTTCAAAAAAGTATCCCAGACAAGAGATCAGCTGTGAAATTGCCAACTTTAAAAAGAATGTGGAAACAGATCTCCGTAAACTAAAACAACCTAAGGTCACCAATAATTTAACTAAAAGAGAATTTGAGGCCATTAGACAACTACAGTCAAGCAAAAATAACAATAAGACCAGCCGACAAAGGGGGTGCAATGGCGATTTTAAATACAATTGACTATGAGAAAGAGTGTAGGAGTCAACTTCTGGACACAGCCACTTATAGGAAATTGCAGTCTGATCCCACGCATGACTAATACCTACAATTGATTGAATATTCCCGAAGGGGCCAAGATAAAGGGATACTTTCAGATAACAAATTCAGATATATGATAGGAACCCAAAAGCGCATACCATTTTTCTAATGCATCCCAAAAATACACAAAAGTTTAAGTAATCCACCAGGCAGGCCAATCATATCAGGCATCGGTTCCGTCTCTTCTAATTTATCACAATATATAGACAAACTCCTACAACCCCTAGTAAGGAAGATTCAACCATTCATAAAAGACACTACGGATAGCATCACTATCCTTAAAAAAAAATCACCTTTGAGGAAAATTGGGTGATGGGAACCATAGATGTCACCGCTCTATATACAAGTATAGAACACTCACAAGGTATGGAAGCGTTAGAGAAACAATTGACTCACAATAGCGAATTACATAGAGATCAGATCTCCTTCCTCCTGGAAGGATTCAATTATATTCTCACCTCACAACTATTTCGCTTTTGATTCAGATTTTTACATTCAAAACTGGGGGACCGCCATGGGCACCAGATTCGCCCCCAGTTATACGAACCTCTTCATGGCCCGGTGGGAGGAGGATCGTACTCTACCTAGACTGGGGACGGATCTGGTGCTATGGAGACGTTACATCGATGATGTCATTTTCATTTGGAGAAACTCAGATCACTCAGAGGAATTCCTACAGGACATCAACACAACTGATAGGAATCTTCAATTTACCAGTTCAATTAGCAAGACGAGAATAGAATATCTGGATTTAACAATAACTACGGATCACAATAAATTAGTATGTAGCACATATCATAAACCGGTCATGCGTAACAGTAATATCCCATTCACTAGTTGCCACCTACCCAGGTGGCTCTTGAATATTCCTACCAGCCAGTTTAGAAGGCTTAAAAAAAACTGCTCAGATACAACTCAATTTGAATGTGAGGCTATGGAGCTGAAACAACAGTTTACAATGAAACAATATCCCGATAAGGCAATAGAGAGATCCCTAAATAAAGTTAGGACCATGAATAGAGAAGAGTTCTTTATAACTAATCAAGAGAGAGAAAAAAGACCATTACAGAACGACAACTGCCGTATCATTTTACCATTTAATGCCCACTTCAAATCAACAAAGAATTATTAGGAAACACTGGCACCATCTTTTAGGGGATAAAATCATTGGAGCCACATTAACAGATCCACACATAGTGTACACCAAGGCACTCAATCTAGGCCTGAAAGTGGCACCGACGGTAAACAATAGAACCACCCCCAACAACTCAAATTGGCTCAGTTTTAAAGGTTACTTTCTTTAGATGCGGCAGATGTCGGAATTGTCAGATCACATCTTTTCCGAAAAAAAAACACAGGTCCAATCGACCCAAAATTCCTTTAAGTTTATGATAAAGGATGGCCTGACCTGTAACTCAATGGATGTGATCTATCTTGAATGTCCTTGCCGTAAACAGTATATAGGCAAGACAAAAAGATCTCTGAAAACCCGAGTGGCAGAACATATAGCCAACATCAAAAAAGGTTTTGAATCCCATTCAGTGTCACACCATTTAAAAAACTTTCATAATAGTGACCCTTCCCTACTAAAATATGTAGCGTTCGAAAAAGGTAAAAAAGTCATGGAGGGGCGGAAACCACATTGCGAATATGTCACAAACCGAATCAAGGAGGATTTTTGAATTTAACACCATCATTCCATTAGGTTTAAACGCTGAATTTGAATTATTCGTTTTTTTGTACTGACTCTCTGGGGTGGATGTCGGGTGGTAACAAGAAATTGAGTGTCCGGCTGTGTATAAGCACCTCAATCTCCTCTTCCCGTCCGGCCCCCACCCCCCATCTACTGATCATCTTCGCACTCCGTTTTAAATATGACACTTTTCAAAATATGATATAGATCTGCCATCTATAGCAAGTCTTACCGACCTTCCCATGCAGATAATGGCATATGTGATGAAAACGCATAAAAAACGCATTGCACATATGCGTTTTATTTTTTTTATTTTTTTTTTTAGTGCATCCAAACCGCAGATGCGCTGTACTACATGATGTTTGCTCCAATGTACTACATGATGTTTGTTTCACCTTTTCAGCCATACTGTGATATATGTAATCAAATTGAATAGGGTATAACTGAGTTCACTATATGTGGTTCTAACAAATATGCAATTCCAGGTTTTCCAAAAAATCCTGTTAGACACTCCCTTTTAGGGTTTAGCCTGCTATAAAAAGGCGCATTTAGCATCTGCTGCTGACCACTGAGGAAGGGGCAAATGTAACCCCGAAATGCGTATGGTACCAGCAGCCACTGTGAACTATATCCTTGGAATCAAGCAGCTTCTACAATTTTTATTTTGTTTTTGAGCTTTTAGCTAAAGAAGTCATACACCTTTACAGCGCTCCAGCCTGCCCATCCAAGGCAACGCCAACCTCCTCACTGATGACGTGGACAGACTCTGATCACATGACCTGATAACGTGGGACGGAACGGAAGGTCCTTGTCACTACAGCGGGTTGAGACACCACACGCCACTGTATACCACCGCACGCCAGCCAGAAACAACTGGAGTACTACTACCCGACACAGCAATCCTCAAGAAGGGTAAAGTAGTACATGAGCAGTGTTGCCCAAGCTATTAATGAACTGTCTTTACACCCTAACTGTATATCAAATGCTTGTCTCTACACTATCATTGTTGGAGTGAGAGACACTCCTACTTGTCCAATAGGTGATACCCCATTATTTGTGGATAAACAAGGAGCAGTCATTGGTGACGTTATTTGGCACCTGGCTTTTGAGCAAGTCCCATAACCATCCAGTTTGGACATTGATTGTCTCCACTAATTGGAATGCTACACTTTGCTGCATTTCTTGCACTAAATTGCTGCATCTCTTGTGGGCATTCGCTATTGCCCCATATTTACACAAGTTGGTCCCCCCCCCCCTTTTTAGTCTTTTTATCCTCTTAGGTGGATCCACCGTTTTTATATGCCATACTATGTCAGTTACACCCTCCTGGTGTTGATCTATAATATTTACTGTAATAAATAGTTTTGCTTTTATATCTTCAATTGAGTCCATCTGGTTCCGGCTAACCAAGTGCCCCCTTACTAATTTATCCAAAATTTTCAATATGCCAGAAACCACTAATTGATGATGGCATAAAATAACCCTTTAAAAAAAAAATCTGAATACGTTTACCAAAAGAGGCTATTTCCATGGAATGAGGGCAATTACACCATTTACATCCATCATTTTACTGATGGTGTTTATGGAAAACTACAAAACTGTTTCATGGGGCTCAGCGACCTAAATACAAAAATTTGCCTCTCAATAATATGACGAGACCTTGAAAAAATATAACTTTCAGGTGATTAAAGCAAACTTCCAATTTCTTGCTTGATATTTCTATTAGTAAGATTTTTTTAAATCTATAAGATGAGCAAATTTGTTGAAATCATTTCAGGTCAGTTCAATCAGTTGGTAGATTCGGGTATGAATAAATTCCAATTGAAATTGAGTCTCCAAGGACAATCTCTAACTCATTTCAAGCTCTTTAAAAGGATTATCCGGGTTCAGAGCTGAACTTGGACATATCCCCTTCTTTACCCAGGCAGCCCCTCTGACATTTCATGCTCATATGCTCTCCTTTGCCCTGTGCTGTATCACACAGGACAAGGGAATGGTGAGATCTGGTGATGTACCGTGCTCTCCATGGGTAAGATAGATGGAGGCTTCCACCTAGCAGTGATCCCAGTGACGTCACCGGCACTGATGGGTGGACTGATAGCGCTGCCCTAGACTGTAAAACAGGATAAGGAAGCTGCTCTTCTTTCACCATCCCTTCTTGCATGAGCATAAGAGTTTCCCCCAATATACAGGAAATATTAAGGAAATGACATAATTGATGCTGCTGTTGTCCCTACTCACAAATCTGGTGGCCTCCTTGAGTACAGAACACGTATCCCTGATGAGCTGCCACTGCCTGAGCTCAAAGACTGAAAGGAGCACACACTCTTCTGGACATGGTCAGCACCTTCTTTCTGCATGCCACAATACATTTTGAAAATGTGTTGCACCACAAAATTTATTAGCATGTGGTATATCCCTCAAATGCAATACAGTCAAAATACTCCTGCAGTTGTCACTGCCAAGTTTCAGCTGTCAGGGTGGTATCTAGTGGGAAATCTGCCGCTTGATGCAAAACAGCAAGTGATCCACTGTGACGCTTCTCACTCCCAGACAGATCATTTATAATTCGCCATTTCAAGGCTTCAGTTTACACATATGAAAGGCGTTAGGTGGTGTGGATTGAGGAAGATTTGAATAAGGGACTGCTGTGGGAACTAGACTGGCACAACCCAGGAGGTAACAGTAGCACTTGGTCTCGTTGCAGTGGTGTAGCATCGCCACTGCCACACAAAACATTGACCCAGTGGGCAATCAAAGATATGTAAGGTACCTGGCCATCATTTCTGTTCAAAGTGTCAATAGTGGCACACACTTTGCTACAGAGAGACAATTCCAAGGAACGGTTCACATTCTCTGCCGCACTAGACTACAAAGCAGGAATTATTATTTTTATTTTTTTAAACAAGCCATCGGCAATCCACTAAGTGGTAAAGACAGTGGGCCAGATATATCATTACTCTGACAGCTCACTCCACTTTAACATATGGCTAAAGTCAGTTTTAGCCAAGTCAGATTTATGATCGGCCCTTTAAGACTGTAATAAATGTGGTTTGACGGTAGCAGTTTATCCGTCAGTAAGCAGCTTTACAAAAGTCGCACATCTTTACGAAAAAGTCGCACGTTTTTATGAAAAAGTCGCATGTTCTATTAAAAAGTCTCATAAGATAAGCATGGTCCTCACTGGAGTGAAATTGGGACTTTTTTGCGACTTTTTTAAATAGTCCCAATAGTAAATCTGTGTAGAGATTCATTTACATAAGAAAACACGCCCACTTTCAGAAAACTGGCGAGCATAGTGCAGAGCAGAAAAAAGTCGCAAATTTGTGTGCAGTTTTAGCGTTTGGGACTTTTTTGGGACTTTTTCACTCCATTATTCTGACCTGAGCTAATGATAAATCTGGCCCAGTGACTGCAACGCTAGCAATTTGGCCAGGTGGGTGTTCAGCTGGCACACAAACAGATTACTGGGTGCGTATTGTTTCCTGGCCACGCAATCCATTATGGATGACTGACAATGTGGTGGAGGAGGAGTAGAATAATGATGGGGAGAAGGAGGACAGTTTTGCTGAAACTGTTGGCCAGTTTGATATTTCCACTTCAGCTCCCCCTCTTGTACTGAAGGAAAGCCTTAGGGGGTCATATTTATTATCAGATATATGACCGTTTTCTGGTGTATATCTGTTTGCGGCAAAAAGGTTTTTTGCACCGCAATCTGCGACTTTTCCCCGCTCATGCCAGGTCTAAAAAAAAAGGGAGGGTGGTGTGGTGGGGTGGGAGGGGAAAAAGTTGGGCCTCCAGGCCCCTCTTATTTATAAATTTCTACATCAATTTTAGACATAGAAAATGTTTTAAATCTACGCCAGCATGGAAGTTGGAGTAGATTTAGCGATAAATGCGTCAAAGTTATTTAAGACCGATGTCAAAAACGCCGGTCTTAATAAATGACCCCCTAATTCTTATATTTTTGCTTGAAGGTCACAGCTTAAATTTTTGTCTGCAGAGCTTGCACACTAATTATTTTGTTGACAGACACTGTGGAGAAACATTCTCACATGGAAGATACTCGAACAGAGCCACCACCAGCAATGCTCACAACATTCCTGGCACCATCACTACCATCATCCAAGCTTGTCCTAGGTCTGACAGCTGTTGAACCTGCACCAACAATATCAGCGGTAACACCTGCATCTGGATGTTTTGGGACATTGGTTTTTGCTCTTTATTGCGCCACTTCTCTTCTGAAAGCTCAATAGCACAGTTTCAGACTCAGAGATAACATCGTCCTGCTGTGATTGAGATGAGCAAACCATCCAGCCTGCAATAACATCCGCTCCCGCCACAATAATAATCTGTCACCTACTGTAAAAGAAACGAGGAAGAACCACTGGCACTGACTGTGCTGCTTACGTTAAAGCCACCCACATTCTCACCAGCAGATGACTTGGAATGGGTCTATCACTTTCCATTACACCACTCATTTCCACTCTGTCGTTTGTCAGATATTTTTTTTAAAGCCTATTTTAACAGTTAACAGTCATACTGTAATGTTAGAGAAAGTCCACTAAAATAAAACAGAATGACACAGAACACAACAACAGGTACATCTGTCTGTGATAACTAGAAATTGTGATAAAATTGACAATACTTTCTTTTAGAAAAAAAAAAGTCCACTACATCAGAACAGTGAGTGAAGCAGAACATGTCAGGTTACTGTATATTAGTCTTTGATTAATGAAATTTTTGTAATAAAATTAGAAAACTTTTTTAGAAAACAAAAATGTGTAACTGGGCAGAAAAATGTGTCAGCCAGTATAATATCAACACCAAGATTAATATTGTAGATTTCTGCCGTAGATTGTAATTTATTTTTATGTATAGTAAATTGTGCTTATACACATTGAGAAAAACTGAGTACTGTAACTTTAAATATTAATGTGCAATGCATGCAGAGTCTGACTGAATGGTTACAGCCCAGTGACACACATTACACTGAGCCAGATGTCTCTCCTGTCCCCAGCTAACCTCTCTATCAATTAATTAAGTCTAACTAACTAGCCATATATTTTCTAAAATTGTCCCTGTCTGATCCTAAAATTGGTGTATTGTGTGTCTAAACATAAGCTTTCTTTGCTCACTCTCTCTGCCACATCCACGTACAAACATAGTAACATGGTTTATAAGGCTGACAAAAAGACATCTGTCCACCCAGTTCAGCCCGTTATCCTGCAAGTTGATCCAGAGGAAGGCAAAAAAAAAACTGAGGTAAATTAGGGGGAAAAATTCCTTCCCGACACCAGTCAGTCAATCAGAATAACTCCCTGGATCAACGACCCCTCTCTAGTAGCTATAGCCTGTAATATTATTACACTCCAGAAATACATCCAGACCCCTCTTGAATTCCTTTATTATACTCACCATCACCACCTCCTCAGACAGAGAGTTCCATAGTCTCACTGCTCTTACCGTAAAGAATCCTCTTCTATGTTGGTGTACAAACCTTCTTTCCTCCAGACGCAGAGGATGTCCCCTCGTCACAGTCACAGTCCTGGGGATAAATAGATGATGGGATAGATCTCTGTACTGACCCCTGATATATTTATACATAGTAATTAGATCTCCCCTCAGTCGTCTTTTTTCTAACGTGAATAACCCTAATTCTGATAATCTTTCAGGGTACTGTAGTCCACCCATTCCAGTTATTACTTTAGTTGCCCTTTTCTGAACCCCCTCCAGCTCTGCTATGTCTGCCTTGTTTACTGGAGCCCAGAACTGTACACAGTACTCCATGTGTGGTCTGACTAGTGATTTGTAAAGTGGTAGGACTATGTTCTCATCACGGGCATCTATGCCCCTTCTGATGCAACCCCGACACTGAGGAGCCGCTCCTGCAGGAAGCCTATTTCAGCAGCTCTCCATTCATTCTTGAGTTTTTCCTTTTTTAAAGTTTTTTTTTAGTTTTTGCTTAAGCCTCTTTCACACTTGCGTTGTCCGGATCCGGCGTGCACTCCACTTGCAGGAATTACACTCCGGATCCGGAAAAACGCAAGTGTACTGAAAGCATTTGAAGACGGAACAGTCTTCAAAATGCTTTCAGTGTTACTATGGCACCCAGGACGCTATTAAAGTCCTGGTTGCCATAGTAGGAGCGGGGGAGCAGTATACTTACAGTCCGTGCGGCTCCCGGGGCGCTCCAGAGTGACGTCAGAGCGCCCCATGCGCATAGATGACGTGTCCAATGCGATCACATGATCCATGCGCTTGGGGCGCCCTGACGTCACTCTGGAGCGCCCGGGGAGCCGCACGGACGGTAAGTACACTGCTCCCCCGCTCCCCACTACACTTTACCATGGCTGCCAGGACTTAAGCGTCCCGGCAGCCATGGTAACCATTCAGAAAAAGCTAAATGTCGGCTCCGGCAATGCGCCGAAACGACGTTTAGCTTAAGGCCGGATCCGGATCAATGCCTTTCAATGGGCATTAATTCCGGATCCGGCCTTGCGGCAAGTGTTCCGGATTTTTGGCCGGAGCAAAAAGCGCAGCATGCTGCGGTATTTTCTCCGCCCAAAAAACGTTCCGTTCCGGAACTGAAGACATCCTGAAGCATCCTGAACGGATTTCACTCCATTCAGAATGCATTGGGATAATCCTGATCAGGATTCTTCCGGCATAGAGCCCCGACGATGGAACTCTATGCCGGAAGACAAGAACGCAGGTGTGAAAGAGCCCCAAGTGACAAGATGGAGTGGACTACATTTTGGTCAACCCGTATTTTTTTTTAATGGTTTTTGCATCTGGAGAGAGAGTGAGCGATCAAGCTGCTATTGTTTACAGCAGGGATCAGCTCTTAGCGCTCCATAGCTCTGCTGGGTCGTTTACCACACAACAAGACGATATTCGCCACGAGTTAAGGAGAAAGAGATGCGGGACCCGGGCTGGAAGAGGACGTTGGGACCAGAGGAAAAGGTACACACCCGCCATCCCTTCCATCATCATGGGAAATAGGAGATCGCTCCAAAACAAAGCAGATGAACCTGCTGCATTAACGAAGCATCAGCGCATCTATAGAGAGTAGTTTACTCATTCTGACTGAGACATGGCTGACAGGATTAACACCGGACATGCATGTATACATGAAAGGGTTTCATCTGCTCCGGGCTGACAGAAGCAAAGAGAGCGGTAAGAAGACAGGAGGAGGTCTAGCTGTGTTTGTGAATTATAGTTAGATGCCCAGAGTTAGACCATCTATCAAAGACGCTTTGCTGTGAAGACATAGAGCTGCTAGCTGTTAGCATGAGACCTCACTATCTACCATGTGAGTTTACACAGGTTATTGTGTCTACTTGCCCCCCTCTGCCAATGCTTTAGCTGCCTGTGACATTATTCACACTGTGACCAGCAGACTCCAGACAAAACACCCCCAGGCTCGCTTTTTGATCTCTGGAGACTTTAATCACTTGTCCCTGTCTTCCACTCTCCCCACCTTCACCCAGTATGTTAACTGCCACACCAGAGACAACAGAACGCTGGACCTACTGTATGCCAATACTAAACAGGCATACAGCTCTTCAGACCACTGTTTCAGCTGCACTGTGTGGGATGAGCTCTGTGCTCCTAATGGGGAGGACATCGACCGCATTACTGACTGCATCACAGACTACATCAACTTCTGTGTGGAGAATACCGTGCCAGTCATGAAGGTACAGTGTTTTTCTAATATTAAGTCTTGGATTAACACAGAAATAAAGGCTCTCCTCAAGGAAAAGAAAAGAGCCTTTAAATCTGGAAACAAGGAGGAGCTTAAAACTGTACAGAAGGAGCTGAGAAGGAAGATCAGAGTGGGGAAAACCATCTATAGGAAGAAGATGGAGGACCAGCTGCAGCAGAATAACACACGCGGGGTGTGGAAAAGCCTGAAAACGATCTCAGGTCACAAACCGGGTCAAATCCAGACTGCAGGTGACTTGGGGTGGGTAAATGAGTTGAACAAATTCTTCAATAGGTTTGACCAGATACCCATCCCTCCCCTGACCCAATCTCCCCATGCCTACAGGCCAGTAGCACTGACCTCACACTTGATGAAGACCTTAGAGAGGCTGGTTCTCAACCATCTTCGCCCCCTGGTGAGGTCTTCATTGGATCCACTGCAGTTCCTCTTCACCCTCTACACTGCAGACTTCTCCATCAACTCCCCAGGCTGCCACCTACAGAAGTTCTCTGATTACTCTGCCATAGTCTGCCTTATCACAGGTAAGGTCGACTCAGAGTACAGACAGAGGACACAGGATTTTGTGGACTGGTGTCTGCGGAAGCAGTGCGGGCAAAACCAAGGAGCTGGTGGTGGATTTCCACAGACACAGGGCCTCTGCTTTGGTTCCGGTGAACATACTGGGAACGGACATTGAGGTGGTGGACTCTTATAAATACCTGGGTGTTCACCTGAACAACAAACTGGACTTGAGCCATAACACTGATGATGCTCTTTTCAAAAAGGGTCAGAGCAGACTATCTGTTGAGGAAAGTCTTTTATTCCATAGACCAGGACCAGGTTTCGGCAATGTGCCTTCATCAACAGGTAATCCAAATACAAACTTAACAGACTATATATGCTCTACAGTCACCGCCCACAGGAGCAAAAGTCCATCCCATAAAGGGAATGGCCAGAAAGTAACAGGTGTAATCAATTTAATAATAAACAAACCAAAGCAGAGAAAAAAGCATCTAGATAGATATTTCATCTTACATTTGTAGATAATACTCTTGTATAACTTTCAAATTTTCAATACCTGAGAAATAAACAGCAAAATATTATAAATATATAACAAAATTATTATATTACAGATACATAACCTCATATTCCCTATTGAGGCCTCTAGGGTGCAATGTGTCCAGTGTATGGATCCAAAAGGCTTCCCTCCGTAGCAACATCTTATTAATGTCACCCCCCCTCCGTGGTCTAATCACCTGCTCTATAACCTGGAATTTCAGTTGGGCAATAGAATGTCTGCACTTTTCAAAGTGGCTTGGAATGGGTAATAATAAATTTTTAGTTCTAATGGTCGATTTGTGTTTGTTAATTCTGTCCCTCACTGCCTGCATTGTCTGACCAATGTACAACAGACCACAAGGGCATTTAATCAGATAAACAACATTTGAAGACTCGCATGTAAAAAAACCTTTTACTTCAAACGGATTCCCGGTGTGTGGATGATAAAATGTAGGGCCCTTTATGATGTGTGAACACTGGAGACAATGCAGGCAGGGGAACGTCCCTTTACGCGGTGTTGATAATACACTTTGACGTAACCGATGTTTAGTGCCCCCTAAATCCGCTTTCACTAGCATATCCCTGTAACTGGGGTTCTTCCTATTACAAATCAGGGGTAAACTTTTAAATTCTGAGACCTCTGGATAGGCCTTACCCAATAAATGCCAGTGTTTTCTTACAATATTGTCAATATATGCATTAAAGGGGTGAAATTTATGGACAAATGCTATCCTAGCATCATCCTTTTTCTTATGTTTAACCCTCACTTGACAAGCACCACTGTTCGTTAATACATCTAAGGGATATCCTCTTTCTCTGAATCTAATAGTCATTTCCCCCAGCCTCTGATCCTGTAAGAGCGGATCCGTAACAATCCGCCTTACCCGCTGATATTGAGATTTAGGTATAGACCTTTTTAAGGAAGGGGGGTGTGCACTCGAATAATGCAAAATACGGTTTCGATCCGTTTCCTTCCTATAGAGGTCAGTGGATAATTCACCTTCCTTGTTTTTTTTAACCAATGTATCCAAAAAACTGACTTTATCTCTATCGCATGTCATTGTAAACTGTAGACCTTCACATGCTGAATTCAGATGATCCATAAACGCCACCAGGGTCTCACGTGGCCCCGCCCATATGCAAAAAATATCATCAATAAACCTTTTCCAAATCAAAATGTTCTCAATATATAATTCATTGGTATATACATATGTTTCCTCAAATGAAGCCATGAATATATTTGCATAGGGCGGGGCCACGTTTGACCCCATCGCGGTCCCACGCTTCTGGAGATAATAATTATCCCCAAATAAAAAATAATTCTCTATCAGAACAATGTTCAACAGATGCAGAAAAAAATCACGTAAAGATGCAGTGTATTCACTAGTCTCCAAAATCTTAGATACCGCCTGGATCCCCTCCCTGTGGCTAATCGACGTGTAAAGACTTACAACGTCGATAGTCACAAGGAGGCTATCCTCAGGAATATGGCCCAAATCATTAATCAGTCGTAGAAAATGAGAAGTATCTAATAAAAAAGATTTAGTATTCCTAACAAATGGTGTCAGGGCTTTTTCTAATACTATGGCCAATGGACTAAGAATAGAATCTACTGAGGACACAATAGGGCGTCCAGGGGGATCTATAAGGGTCTTGTGCACTTTAGGTAAAATGTATAATACTGGGGTGATGGGGGATTGCTTAATCAAGAATCTACTCATGTCTGAGTCGATCGTACCGGCTGTTTCAAAATGCTTAACCATAGTGACAATTTTCTCTTTAATTCTCCAAACTGGATCTCTATCAAGTAGTTGGTATGTTTGAACATCAGACAGCTGTCTCAAGACTTCATTAATATATTTCTCCCTATCCATCACCACAATCGAACCCCCCTTATCAGCAGGTTTTATCATAAGAGTATTGTCCTCCATAAGAGCCCTAATCGCTCTTTTTTCTTCCATAGTAATGTTTGGAGTCATGAATAGTCCACCATGCTTTACCTTGTCACAATGCTCTCTTATTTCTTTAAGTATTAATTGTGCATATGTCTCCACCGGATGGTACGTCTTCGGCGGCATGAATGTGGACTTATTACTGAGTCCCAGATCTTTCAAATGCAGGCATGTATCAGCTGGTACAATGTCAGTGCGTTGAACAGGCAGAGACGATTGCGCAAAATGTGCTTTCAGCCTCACTTTTCGAAGAAATTGTTGTACATCTATGTCCATTTGAAAACTGTCAAATCTGGGTGAGGGACTAAACGACAGGCCTTTTTGCAATGCCTCTACTTGCTGGCTATTGAGACATCGGGACGATAAATTTATAATCAAAGATTGACTCTTACCTGAGACCGAGTCTGTACTTGATGCGGTCCCGTCTCCGATACGATGCCGACGGTGTTTGCGGCCTGCTCGCCTGTGTCTCCTCCGCCGCGCGGACGCCGTCTGCCTTTCTGAAAAGGGCGCATCTCGCGTGCGCCTGTTGATTCGTTGCCAGAACTTGACGTGAAAGATCCTGATCTCGCGGTATCTAAGATTTTGGAGACTAGTGAATACACTGCATCTTTACGTGATTTTTTTCTGCATCTGTTGAACATTGTTCTGATAGAGAATTATTTTTTATTTGGGGATAATTATTATCTCCAGAAGCGTGGGACCGCGATGGGGTCAAACGTGGCCCCGCCCTATGCAAATATATTCATGGCTTCATTTGAGGAAACATATGTATATACCAATGAATTATATATTGAGAACATTTTGATTTGGAAAAGGTTTATTGATGATATTTTTTGCATATGGGCGGGGCCACGTGAGACCCTGGTGGCGTTTATGGATCATCTGAATTCAGCATGTGAAGGTCTACAGTTTACAATGACATGCGATAGAGATAAAGTCAGTTTTTTGGATACATTGGTTAAAAAAAACAAGGAAGGTGAATTATCCACTGACCTCTATAGGAAGGAAACGGATCGAAACAGTATTTTGCATTATTCGAGTGCACACCCCCCTTCCTTAAAAAGGTCTATACCTAAATCTCAATATCAGCGGGTAAGGCGGATTGTTACGGATCCGCTCTTACAGGATCAGAGGCTGGGGGAAATGACTATTAGATTCAGAGAAAGAGGATATCCCTTAGATGTATTAACGAACAGTGGTGCTTGTCAAGTGAGGGTTAAACATAAGAAAAAGGATGATGCTAGGATAGCATTTGTCCATAAATTTCACCCCTTTAATGCATATATTGACAATATTGTAAGAAAACACTGGCATTTATTGGGTAAGGCCTATCCAGAGGTCTCAGAATTTAAAAGTTTACCCCTGATTTGTAATAGGAAGAACCCCAGTTACAGGGATATGCTAGTGAAAGCGGATTTAGGGGGCACTAAACATCGGTTACGTCAAAGTGTATTATCAACACCGCGTAAAGGGACGTTCCCCTGCCTGCATTGTCTCCAGTGTTCACACATCATAAAGGGCCCTACATTTTATCATCCACACACCGGGAATCCGTTTGAAGTAAAAGGTTTTTTTACATGCGAGTCTTCAAATGTTGTTTATCTGATTAAATGCCCTTGTGGTCTGTTGTACATTGGTCAGACAATGCAGGCAGTGAGGGACAGAATTAACAAACACAAATCGACCATTAGAACTAAAAATTTATTATTACCCATTCCAAGCCACTTTGAAAAGTGCAGACATTCTATTGCCCAACTGAAATTCCAGGTTATAGAGCAGGTGATTAGACCACGGAGGGGGGGTGACATTAATAAGATGTTGCTACGGAGGGAAGCCTTTTGGATCCATACACTGGACACATTGCACCCTAGAGGCCTCAATAGGGAATATGAGGTTATGTATCTGTAATATAATAATTTTGTTATATATTTATAATATTTTGCTGTTTATTTCTCAGGTATTGAAAATTTGAAAGTTATACAAGAGTATTATCTACAAATGTAAGATGAAATATCTATCTAGATGCTTTTTTCTCTGCTTTGGTTTGTTTATTATTAAATTGATTACACCTGTTACTTTCTGGCCATTCCCTTTATGGGATGGACTTTTGCTCCTGTGGGCGGTGACTGTAGAGCATATATAGTCTGTTAAGTTTGTATTTGGATTACCTGTTGATGAAGGCACATTGCCGAAACCTGGTCCTGGTCTATGGAATAAAAGACATTTGATTCACAAAGACGCGACTGCTGGGATCCTTTGTTCATATTACTGTGGATTGACGTCCTCTCCCGTGCAGCGTGCATTTGAGTGAGTGCTGGTTTCCCCACATCTATATCTGTTGAGGAGACTGAGGTCCTTTGGAGTGCAGGGGATGCTCCGAAAGACCTTCTTTGACTCAGTGGTGGCATCAGCCATATTCTATGGTGTGGTTTGTTAGGGGAGCAACTTATCTGTGGCTGAGAGACAGAGATTAGATAAGCTCATTAAGAAGACCAGCTCTGTACTAGGTTGTCCCCTTGATCCAGTGCAGGAGGTGGATGACCGAAGAACTCTAGCAAAATTAACATTACTGTTAAACAATGTCTCCCACCCCATGCACAAAGCTGTTGTGGAGCTGGAGAGAGGAAGGAAAGAAAGAAATGAAAAGAAAGGAACAGAAAGGAACAGAAAGGAAAAGATTTTACAGAAGGTGACTTATCCTCAGCTTCTGGCCTAGACGCTTGTTTTGTTGTTTTCTTTATGTCTATTGTATCTTGTATCCTGTCCAGTGTGACACTGCTGCATCCTAGGTGCACGAAGGAACGTTATCGGAGGTCCTTCCTCCCAGCAGCGGTTAGGATTTATAACCACCACTGTTCCCAGAAACCCAGTAGTGAATTTATTAAGTAAATTCTGTGTTATGTTTTTCTTGCATTTTACTCTTTAATTTCTAATTACTCTTATTTTTGCTCCTGTTGTGAATGTGATTGGTGCTGTTATGCCACTGAGGGACAATAAAGGGATTTTATTATTATTATTATTATTATTATTATTATTGGTTTTGGCAGCAGCTGCAGGTTTTTACAGCTTAGTTTGCTGTTCACTAAAACTCTTAGGTCCTTTTCCATGTCAGTGTTACCCAGTGTTTTACCATTTAGTATGTACAAGTGACTTGAATTATTCCTTCCTATGTGCATAACCTTACATTTGTCAGTGTTAAACCTCATCTGCCACTTATCTGCCCAAGCCTCCAATCCATCCAGATCCATCTGTAGCAGTATACTGTCCTCTTCAGTGTTAATTAAACAGTTGGGTGTCATCTGCAAAAATTTATCATTTTACTGTGCAAGCCTTCTACAAGATCATTAATAAATATATTGACGAGAATACGGGCCAATACTGACCCCTGTGGTACCCCCAATAGTGACAGTGACCTAATTTGAGTGTGTACCATTAATAACACCACTATTTTTTTGTATCATTGAGCCAGTTACTTACCCACATACAGACATTTTCTCCCAGTCCAAGCATTCTCGTTTTATATACTAACCTTTTATGTGGTGGTTTTTCAAATGCTTTGGAGAAGTCAAGATATACGACATCCATTGATTCGCCGCAGTCAAGTCTAGAACTTACCTACTCATAGAAACTGATTAAATTAGTTTGACATGACCGATCCCTCATGAAGCCATGCTGATATGGTGTTATTTGCTTATTTTCATTAAAGATACTCCTAGAATAGCATCTCTTAGGAAAAACTTTAAACAAACAGTTTACCCACGACCGGTAAACTTAGCGGCCTATTGTTTTCAGTATTTGTTTTTGGACACTTTTTGAATATTGGCACCACATTTGCTATGCGTTAATCCTGTGGAAAACTCCATCAATATAGAGTCCTTAAATATCAGAAATAAGGGTCTGGCTATGATATTACTTAATTCTCTTAGGATACTAGAGCGTTTGCCCTCTGGTTCCGGCGATTTGTCTATTTTAATCTTTTTAAGACGCCACTTCTTCCTGGGTCAAACTGGGCACTTTTACCAAGGTAAATTTGCTTTTACATTCTGCATTTCATCTGACAGTTTATTTTCCTAAGTGAAAACAGTGGAGAAAAAAGTATTTAATAGCTTTGCTTTCCCCTCGTTGTTGTCTGCAACTCCCCCCCCTCATCACTCTGTAAAGGGCAGACACCTTCAGATTTATACTTTTTACCATTTATATAATTAAAGAACATTTTAGGGTTAGTTTTACAATCTTTGTCAATGAATATGTCTCTAGTTTGTCTGCTTTTATTTGTCTTTTACATGTTCTATTTTTTTTCCTTATAGTTTTTCATCGCATCGATTCGCATAATACAGTCGTGGCCAAAAGTTTTGAGAATGACACAAATATTAGTTTTCACAAAGTTTGCTGCTAAACTGCTTTTAGATCTTTGTTTCAGTTGTTTCTGTGATGTAGTGAAATATAATTACACGCACTTCATAGGTTTCAAAAGGCTTTTATCGACAATTACATGACATTTATGCAAAGAGTCAGTATTTGCAGTGTTGGCCCTTCTTTTTCAGGACCTCTGCAATTCGACTGGGCATGCTCTCAATCAACTTCTGGGCCAAACCCATTCTTTCATAATCACTTTTTGGAGTTTGTCAGAATTAGTGGGTTTTTGTTTGTCCACCCGCCTCTTGAGGATTGACCACAAGTTCTCAATGGGATTAAGATCTGGGGAGTTTCCAGGCCATGGACCCAAAATATCAACGTTTTGGTCCCCGAGCCACTCAGTTATCACTTTTGCCTTATGGCACGATGCTCCATCGTGCTGGAAAATGCATTGTTCTTCACCAAACTGTTGTTGGATTGTTGGAAGAAGTTGCTGTTGGAGGGTGTTTTGGTACCATTCTTTATTCATGGCTGTGTTTTTGGGCAAAACTGTGAGTGAGCCCACTTCCTTGGATGAGAAGCAACCCACACATGAATGGTCTCAGGATGCTTTACTGTTGGCATGACACAGGACTGATGGTAGCGCTCACCTTTTCTTCTCTAGACAAGCCTTTTTCCAGATACCCCAAACAATCGGAAAGAGGCTTCATCGGAGAATATGACTTTGCCCCAGTCCTCAGCAGTCCATTCACCATACATTCTGCAGAAGATCAATCTGTCCCTGATGTTTTTTTTGGAGAGAAGTGGCTTCTTTGCTGCCCTTCTTGACACCAGGCCATCTTCCAAAAGTCTTCGCCTCACTGTGCGTGCAGATGCGCTCACACCTGCCTGCTGCCATTCCTGAGCAAGCTCTGCACTGGTGGCACTCCGATCCCGCAGCTGAATCCTCTTTAGGAGACGATCCTGGCGCTTGCTGGACTTTCTTGGACGCCCTGAAGCTTTCTTAACAAGAATTGAACCTCTTTCCTTGAAGTTCTTGATGATCCTATAAATTGTTGATTGAGGTGCAATCTAAGTAGCCACAATATCCTTTCCTGTGAAGCCATTTTTATGCAACGCAATGATGGCTGCACGCGTTTCTTTGCAGGTCACCATGTCAAGTCTGCCATTTTAACCCAATCAGCCTGACATAATGATCTCCAGCCTTGTGCTCGTCAACATTCTCACCTGAGTTAACAAGACGATTACTGAAATGATCTCAGCAGGTCCTTTAATGACAGCAATGAAATGCAGTGGAAAGGTTTTTTTGGGATTAAGTTAATTTTCATGGCAAAAAAGGACTATGCAATTCATCTGATCACTCTTCATAATATTCTGGAGTATATGCAAATTGCCATTATAAAAACTTAAGCAGCAACTTTTCCAATATTTATGCAATTTTCAAAACTTTTCTCCACAACTGTACTTTGTTTGAATGCTGTACAGAGCAAGTGCTTAATACAGTATTAGAATGTATTGGCTCAGATGCGCTGAAGTTATTACTTTGCGAAGTCTTGCGAGACTTCGCATAATAACCTCATAAATTATGGTAACTTCGGCTCATCTGAGCCAATACATTCTAATACTGTACGGAGCACTCACTCCGTAAAGTATTCAAACGAAGTATTATAATGCGAATGGACTTCGGATGTTTCATCCGAAGTCAATTCGCACATCCCTAATAATGACCTAATGATTTGTCGCCTTATCTATCTCGTTTAGTAGTAGATTTTCTACTATTAGGTGGCCTATAACAGACATCTATCAGTATTTTATTATTGTTTTTGCCTCCATGTTTTTCTACCCACAGTGACTCCACATGTTCATGTCCCTCACTTATATCTTCCCGGAGTGTGGGCTTTAGAATATAGGTCTTCCCTGCTTGGAATCTTATATAGTGCCTATGACGCACGTAAATACCGTTCCTCCTTACTGGCTGAGGATGAAAGCAAGGCATTATGGCCAAGTCCGCAGGGCAGGGTAATCCTCCTCCATCTTCTGTGCACTGCTATGCTGTCTGCTAATCTGTAAAATGGCCAATAGCATTTTGAGCGATATTTCAGATTCGCTGGAACCACAAAGTTTTGGGAAATTCAACACAAATTGAATTCATTTAGAATTTAACTCATTTCTAATTCTAACCAAATGTTTTATCTGCTGTGCTCTTCAAGGAAATGTACATCCACACGGGAGTTCCTTAGGACATAAACGTGGCCTGTCATGTGGCGTTTCTAACCTTAGAGTAGAAGAACAGTCATGAGCATGTGTACGCTAAATTACTTGGGTGAAGGTGGACTTTAATAAAGCAATGAATAATTTAACGCAGGAACGTAATTCTGGGAACACATTTACAATATTTCTCTTTATTACAGTTATAAAGCCATTTATGGAATTAACATAATGAAAAGATAATGGCCATAAAATGTGTAGAAATAAAATAAAATGGAGTGTACTGAAGTGTATGGCAGCACAACTCTAGTAACTGTAGGGTCAAGGTGCATTTTATGAAATTGTATACTAAATATTCAAAAATATTTAACACCCCCATAATTTATTTTTACAAATTATGGGAGAGATTTATCAAACTAGTGTAAAGTAGAACTGGCTTAGTTGCCTATAGCAACCAGTCAGATTCCACCTTTCATTTTCCAAAGGAGCTGTGAAAAATGAAAGGTGGGAGCTGATTGGTTGCTATGGGTAACCAAGCCAGTTCTACTTTACACCAGTTTGGTAAATGACCCCCTATGTCTATAGGTTGCTTCATGGCTTTCAGCTCATCCCGTTATTTTCTAAGAAGCATTGAACATACCATACAGAAGGTATACAAACAGCTGTATGCTCCAGGTTTACACACATTATATAGAAGAGGAATCTGTACTGCAGCAATCTGTATGTTTAAGGCCTGATATACCATGGGCTGTCACACAAACTGAGGTTTTTCCACTTTTTCTGAAAACTAGTGTAAATTATAGCTGACATCTATGTCATTTCTGAGCTGGTGTAGATTTCAGGTGCAGAGAAGTGACAAAATCATTAAGAACAAGCAAACCAGATTATTAAATGGCATCTGTCAGCAGATTCGTATCTATGGAAAAGGCTGACCTGTTACACATGCACTTGGCAGCTGAAGACATCTGTCGGTCCCATGTTCATATGTGCCTGCATTGCTGAGAAAAACTGCAGTTGCAGAGAGAGCAGAGCCTCTAGGTGTAACGACAACGCCCTGCATATAATAAAACTTCATTTTTCTCAGCAATGTGGACACATATGTACATGGGACCAACACAGATGTCTTCAGCTGCCAAGTGCATGTGTAACAGGTCAGCCAGTTTCATAGGTACAAAACTGCTGACAGATGCCCTTTAATATTCTGGTTTGCTTGTTTTTTAATGACTGTCACTTCTCTGATTCTATACTGCACCTGAAATCTACACCAGCCCGTTGTATGAAATGCCAGTCTTTGTAGATCAGGGCCATAGACCCTGATATATCAGACTGGTTTTGTCTTTATTTTGGAGTAAATTGCAATTTTTCTGTCGTTTTACTTCCCAGACAAATGTATCAATAGTCTGCGTCTGGTCAAAATTATTTTTTGCTCCTACTAAGTCCACTTCAGAACCTAGCTGTTTGTGGGTGTTCCTCTGGAGTAAGTTGGTTTTTGGCCTTATTCATCATAGAGGACACGAGTCAAAAATAGTCTCCATTGTGTTCCACTCCTGACCTGCCTTAGTTGCTGCAGGTGAAAAGAAGTCCGAATGTGATAATTTGCCTGTTCTAAATTCAATGCGTGCTGTGCGCCACTTTCATAAATTTGAATGACAGACCGTTACCTTCACATAAATAGACAAATTTTAATACAAACTTCAAATTGTCCCCGGCTGGTAAATCAGGACCTCAAGTGTTCAAAATGTGGAATACAATGCTGCCATCTAGTGGCAAGGATTAGGAAGCTTTACTCTTGACTGGTTCTTTATGCATTATTACATCGGGGCTGTCTTATGGTCAAGCAAACAGGAATTACAGAATGCCAGGCATTACCCCCTGAGCCCTAAAATTCATGAGGACAGGTGTCAAATGGTTACAGTATTTGATAGCTGCCAGCCAAGATTTACCAACTAAAATTGACATTTGGCTCCTTAGTGCATTTTAATCCATAATGCCACCCGAGTGGTGACCTCTCACTCCACGTACCCTTCATCCAGGCAAATATATTACATTGCCATAAGTGACGGTGACATCCACAAGTACTGAACACTCACACAAACACTAGTACTAATGCCTCCCATATAGTACAAGTCACATTCCTGCAGTGCTTAGTATAAAACTACATCAGCTACAATACAACACAACAGAGTACAAAGCACTGCGCTGAGATCTGAGCCGTACAACCAAACCCCCAAAGAATATTCAAAGCAGCTCTGGATGTGAGCAGAGCATAAGATATCACATACTTCAAGACCAGTACAAGATCCAGAAAACTCAGGAATACAGTACAATAATGGTCAACACTGGGCTGCTTTTTGGGGTTTTCAAGGATTGTTCATTGATGGCCTACTCTTACACAGACCGGTAATGTAGGATGAGGAATGTCAATGAAGGGGCAGAGACGCTTGTTGCAGCCCCTTCACTGCAGTACCTGATACAGGGACGTCCATTCACTGTGGCTGCGTCTGGTCCTGCACGTTAACCTACTAAAGTGAACACGGATTGTCACTGCCAACACTAATTGCATACGGATGGTCCATGAAAAAGACAGTCTACTGACAAATCACAGAAAATCCCTTTAAAGAGCTATTGCAGTAGTAGAACTGCCTGGGTGCCACGCTGCTCTCTACTTACTGCTCCTGTCTTTAAGGGCCCATTCAGACGGCTGTAAATGTTTTGCGGTCCAAAACACGGATACCGTCCGCGTGAATGGGCCCGAAGGCTGGGACCGCTGCTCAGCCAGTCACAGCTGCAGCAAATATCCAACTCAGCTGATGACTGGCTGAGCGCCATTCCAAGCCATTTACTGCCGAGTCGAGACATGAGTTGGAATTGAAGTGCAGTGAGCACCCGAAGCAGCAGTGATTATAGGATATAGAATAGGATATGCCCCCATTGTCTTATAGGTGCGGGTCCCACCGCTGGTACATGCACCTATATAGGAAACGGAGCCCTGCAAAGTGGTGGCTGGAGGTGCTCTCCCTATAGAGGTGAATGGGAGCAGACCACACATGACCGGCCACCGCTCCCATTCACTTCTATGGGCCCGACGGAAATAGCCGAGCCAGCGCTCAGCTATTTTTGGCAGCCCCATAGAAAATGAATAGAGGGTGGCTGCGCATGTGCAGTGCACCCCTCCACCACTTTCAGGACTCCGTTCTCGATATAGGTGTGGGTCCCTGTGGTGAGACCCACACCTGTAAGACAATGGGGGCATATCCAAGCAATATGCCCCTATTGTCTGAGGTGAGACAATCTCTTTAACATATGAGGAGAAACCTTGTCGGAGGATCCTGGGCCGCTCGTCATTGCAGAACATTTCCAGTTCCTTGATGCTCCTGTGTTATCACTTGTGGATTGCATTACTTAATATGCACCACGGGTGTTCAAAAGGGATCAAGTCTGCAAACAGAAAGGCCATTGCACCCATTTTTGTGTAGCGTTTGATGTTTTTGGGGTCATTATCTGAAGCAGCCAACCATGGCAGATTTACATGACGTCTTCTTGCAGATAAGGGGGGACCAGTTTAAAACCTCCTGGTGTTTAGAGAAGTCCATTATTTCACCAGAAGCACCACCACATCTGACTACATCGCATTATTCCAATGATGTTGTGTAAATTGGAGGCACAGCACATTGTGGCTCACTTATAGTTAAGGCTTCTTTCATGACTCTTCCCAAAAGCTTCTGGTTACAAAGGTCACACCAGATGGTAGGTTGGAACCACCTTATTTCACTAATTTTCTGTAATTCCGATCCTTGAAATAATTTTTTTTCTCTTTTTAACTCATCTGTACCTGCCAATAATTTTGCCCTTATTGTATTTAATGGCATCTTTAAAGGGGCATTACCATCTGGGGCAACGATGGCATGCCTCTAGGACAGCAGTCAGCAACCTTCGGCACTCCAGATGTGTTGAAACCACGACTCCCAGCATGCTCCATTCACTTTTATGGGAGTCCTGAAAATAGCTAAGCAAGTGTGCATGCTGGGAGTCGTAGTTTCACCACAGCTGGAGTGCCGAAGGTTGCTGATCCCCGCTCTAGGATATGCCATTGATGTCAGACAGGTGCAGGTCCCATATTTTGGACCAGTTCCTATCTCCAGAACATAACCCCAAAGAACAGGCCACCCTTCGTTCACCACTATAGGAGTTCTGAAAAAAGTCAAGCACTGGAAGCCCCACCTGACACTGATGGCATATCCCAGTGATATGCTATCAGTGTCTGACATGGGCCTTCCCCCTTAAAAATTAGCTTCAATAGACAAAGCATCTAAAAAACGTGGCTGACCAGGTGATCATGATTGGTCTCGCTCCCAGCACACCTTGACTTTGCCAGGGACGCTGCAGCCAGCCAGGCATTTCCCCTCTAGTGGCCGAGCATGAGAAACGCAGTATGGCATGGCAGCTATTCAGATGAATGGGCACCCAGGTAATACAAAGACTGTTCGAGTCCGGCAGAAGGGGAGTCGCTTGCGTAGAGCACCATGGCTCATAACAGGACATAAGACGGGTTGTCTTCATGAGACACCCCTCTGCTAATGATACTCACAGACTACTCATTTTAATAACCGTTTCTTAATCTGTGCAGCCTTCTGCCTCGTTTGAACTGACAGCTCTCCACCCCAGGGAAATGAGAAATGATTGAAGGGTTTGGTCAGTTTACCCTGCAGCGGCCTCTGAAGGAGAAATGGAGTATTACATGGTGTCCACTGACATGAATGGAAGACCTGTAAGTAATACATGTGATGAGTGGTTCTCTGTTGCAGCTGACAGCGGCGGTCCTAGCAGGACACTTGTATGATGTCTGATATATCGTATAAATGGTAAGTAATTGAACTATTACCAGTATTCTTTATTTTACATGGTTTTGACCAGGCTTCTTATGGGTTGGCTGCTGATGGGTTAGGAGTTGGCTTCACGCTGTATGTGCTAGGTAATAAGCTTCGGGGTTCAGGATCAGAGCACATGACAAGCACCTACCTTGCCGATTTCTGCAGCCTGCTTTGAGATGTTTTCTTCCAGGTCTTTGGCTCGCTTTTTGTGGAAGGAATTACTCTGGCTTTGTATCACGAATACAATTTCTCCCAGTTCTATAATAGTAGAAAATGGATCATTTACAAACAAAGCAGAAGAGGAGTGAAAATGTTCTAAAGTGGAAAGATATAGCCGGCTTTTATATTGAAGTGAGAATTGTTACACTGTATTCTCAAGATACTACGAGAGAAATAGTGGGCCAGTGTGACTGACCCTTATTGCTTACACTTGTAGGACGGGGGACAGGTAAGGGGCTTTTACAAGATTGCTTTATGAAAAGTAGTATGAACCAGTAAATGTCAGAGATGCAAATGTGACACAGACCTATCAAAACTATAGCAACACTGCCACCTACAGCCGATAAATGTGTACTGCATCTTATGAACTGTCTACTAGATTATTGGGGTCTCTGTAATAACACAAAGAAAACAAAATCAGCTTGTATTTACATTTTCTCCAAAACCACATTTGGGGCCCTAACTAAACATGTGGAATTAGATCTTCGCTCACGGAAGAAAAAAAAGCACGTAAACTTTATACATTGCTATCAGAATGAATTGCTACTATCCTGGGGGACAAACTATGAAACGGTCTATTAAATATCAAATTAACTAATTATGCTGTGTGGCACCTAGTAGGACAGCAGGCATCAAATACACTGACATATATATATATGCCGCTATAACAAAGTCTGCCAAGACATTTACACTACAGCGTGTGGTCTACTGGGAGTTAAAGATGTTGGCCCATCTCATACATTGGGGGCATACCCTC
Source organism: Bufo bufo (assembly GCF_905171765.1). Classification (NCBI taxonomy): domain Eukaryota; kingdom Metazoa; phylum Chordata; class Amphibia; order Anura; family Bufonidae; genus Bufo; species Bufo bufo. Next base: position 630,678,533 of record NC_053391.1, read on the forward strand.
TCGAACCTGCCCTCCCTTCATTTACTTATATGGGGTAGAAGAAAATAGCCGAGCCAGCGCTTGGCTATTTTCGGCACTCTCACAGGAATGAATGGAGGGTGGCCACGCATTCGCGGTGCACCCTCCTTCACTTTGTGGGCTTCGTTCTAAGTATAAATGAAGGTCACAGAAGTGGGACCCATACCTACCATACATTGGGCGGATATTCTAGAGATTTGTGTGATCTGTAGGGGTCTGGCTAAGTTGATCAGCAGGATATAGAGGCTGCAGAACTGCTGTAGCAATGTGGACACTTCACTGACTATCACAATATTACTCTCATTCTTTCAGCTGTGTCTAATGTACCATTTCAGCCATAGCTGCGTGGATGTGGACTGTTCTGTGTCTGCCACAGTAAAGAGATCATGGCGCTCCAAAGGGTCTGTATTCTTAAAGGGAATTTCCCAGACGATATTTATGGCCCAACCATGAATGGGACTGAACTGCAGTAAAATAATAAACACCAGCTGCAGTACTCGGCAAAGCTGTCCCAGCTGGTAAAAGAACCTCCTGCCCAGCACTGACAATATTGCGCCTGTGCCACCGCTCCAAGTAGGGGCATAAGCACAGAGTCTCTGCTTCAACTTCCGGAGCAGCAGATGCTCATGCGCCATTACCTGAAAGTGTAGTGGTCCATGCACAGTTGCTGCCCTGGCAGAAGCAGAGCCTCTGCTTTTGCACTGCAGGTGCGAGATTGTCAAGGCAGGGCAAGATGTCCAGTCCTGTCAATCAGGCGGCAGGAGGAGATTCTTTACCAGCGGGGACTGTCCCCATGGGTGAAGAACTCAGGTTCGATGGGAAGAATTGATCTGTAAGAATTGATTATCTCATCCCTAGTCCTGGCCCCTTCAGACAGCAGATCAGTGGGATTGCTGCAAGTCAAACCCATAGCAATCTCATGATGACAGACAATATCAAAGTCCTGAAAAACCCTTGAAATGTCTTCAAATACACATGTTCAAATTCAGGAAAAACTCACCCAAGGGCACAGGAGCCAGCGATCCGCTTTCAGGATTCTATGGCAAACAAAAAAAAGAATATTTAAATACAATGAAATAAAGAAGAATTTATCTATTTTATGATATCAAAGACAGTTTATATGTACAGTAACTTCTCAAACCTAACAGTAGTATTCATTATTCATAAGTAGTATTCATTAAAAAGGCCTCCCCTTCATTTATAATTTAAATCTTACTTTATCATCTGGTAATGGTCGCCACACCGCAGGAGGAAATAGGTAATCTGAGCAGGTGTATTGTTATACATTGCCACACCTAGCTGTGACACCCTGACCAAAAAGCAAATGTGGTTATTTTAAAGGGAATGTGCTATCAGGAAATGAAATGACCTATTCTTTAAATCAAGTTTTTATGTTCCACATTTTTTTAGAATTATTTTGTGTATTAAGAAAAAAAAAATTAGGTCACTATCTACTGTATTTTATGCTAGTAAGAGAAAATGGTAGCGCATTTTATAAATTGAATAGAGCAATCAATGCCCAGGATTTTAACCTCTAATTGTTACTAATGAGCCCTTCCATTACAGTAGCGCTCATTAGTACAGGAGGACCGGGGATTGGTGAATATAGCGCTCGTGGTCCTGGCTTTACTCACAGCTCCCTGATCGTCTTCTCTGGACAATGCGCTGTGCGTACAGCGTCGGGAAGTAGTGAGTGTAGGCACGCACTACGACCCGACACTGTGCAATGTCAGGTCGCAGTACAGGACTGCAGCAAGAGAGCGCTGGATCTCCCAAGTGGTGTCGCCATCAGGACCAGGAGAGGTAAGCAGTTTTTTGTTTTTTTAATCGCAAGTCTGAACTGAGGTCTGGTGAAGACTGGGAGCCTGATCTGAGGTCTGGTGAAGACTGGGAGCCTGATCTGAGGTCTGGTGAAGACTGGGAGCCTGATCTGAGGTCTGGTGAAGACTGGGAGCCTGATCTGAGGTCTGGTGAAGACTGGGAGCCTGATCTGAGGTCTGGTGAAGACTGGGAGCCTGATCTGAGGTCTGGTGAAGACTGGGAGCCTGATCTGAGGTCTGGTGAAGACTGGGAGCCTGATCTGAGGTCTGGTGAAGACTGGGAGCCTGATCTGAGGTCTGGTGAAGACTGGGAGCCTGATCTGAGGTCTGGTGAAGACTGGGAGCCTGATCTGAGGTCTGGTGAAGACTGGGAGCCTGATATGAGGTCTGGTGAAGACTGGGAGCCTGATCTGAGGTCTGGTGAAGACTGGGAGCCTGATCTGAGGTCTGGTGAAGACTGGGAGCCTGATCTGAGGTCTGGTGAAGACTGGGAGCCTGATCTGAGGTCTGGTGAAGACTGGGAGCCTGATCTGAGGTCTGGTGAAGACTGGGAGCCTGATCTGAGGTCTGGTGAAGACTGGGAGCCTGATCTGAGGTCTGGTGAAGACTGGAAGCCTGATCTGAGGTCTGGTGAAGACTGGGAGCCTGATCTGAGGTCTGGTGAAGACTGGGAGCCTGATCTGAGGTCTGGTGAAGACTGGGAGTCTGATCTGAGGTTGCTGCTGACAAAGCTTGTGCTGCTCCTGCCCCCTACCCCCCTTCAGCTGTCATGGCAGTGAAACGTGAGCGCAGAGAGCAGCCCCAGTCAGCCCTTCGTGAAGATGGGCGATAGCGCACATAGGAAGCGGACAACTGACTACATAGGATGTCTTGATTGTAGCTGAGTTTATCCTCCCTCTCAGCGGTAGCGAGGGTCTAACATGGTGGAGAGCCAGTAGTCATGTCTCTGCCGAATGGTGATAATACGGCTGTAACTACGTAAGCAACTCAGTATGCATCTGGCCATTAGTGCAAGGGACTCGAAGGGACTCCCGGCCTCCATCTCCACTGCATACTGCCACGGTCTGTCGGGGTCATCTGCCTGGTCTTCCTCATCGCCCTCTAGCGACTACTGCTCCTATCCTGTCACTTGTGCAGAAAAACCACCCATTTCTGTATACATTGTTTGTGCGTGAATGTCCTCCTCCTCCACCAGTTCAGCCCCCACAGGGCTCAGGTGGCTGTGAGATGTAGGCGCCACATCTCCTATCCCCTGGCCAGCCAGATTCATCAGCATCTGCTCCAGGACATGGAGTGGAATGACTACGTTTATCCTGTAGTCCTGGCGACTGACAAATAAAGTGGCCTCCTCAAAGGGCCTGAGCAAACAAAAGGTGTAACGCATGAGCTGCCACTGGCTAACGTCGAAGTTACAAACTGGAGTGCTCCTGTCCGCCTGTATCATCAAGAAATCGTTTACAGCCTTCCTCTGCTCATATAGTCGATCCAACATGTGGTGGGTGGAGTTTCAACGGGTGGAAACGTTGCATATTAGCCGATGTTGTTGAACGCTTTTCTTCTTTTACGGCTCAAGGAGGGCGTATTTTGCAGTGTAAAAGTGACTGAAGTGCATGCACAGTTTCTTGGCCATTTTCAGGATGTCTTGCAGTTGGGTGGAAGACCTCAGGAACCGCTTTACAATCAGATTAAAGACATGCGCCATGAAGGGGGCATGGGTCAGCGCCTCTTGATGTAGCGCCGACATGATGTTCTTCCTGTTATCAGTGACCATGCTTCAGTTGCCGAGGAAAGAGCCAGGATTCGATATCCTCTTGAAGGACATGGAGGAGTTCCTCCCTGGTGTAACTCTGTTCGTCCAAGCAAACCAAGTGCAGAACAGCATGACACCGCCGTGCTCTGCACAGGTGGTATGCTGGAGGACTCACAGCTTGAGAACGCGGAGGCAGCAGTACCGTCACCTGGACAAGTTGCTGGTGTGGCTTGGCAGGAAACCCATTTACCCAGTGGGCCGTAAAGGACATACATTGTCCTTGACTGTAGTTACAGCTCCACACGTCGGCATTGCCGTGAACTTTAGCAGACACCTACAGGCCCACCTTCTGTTCAACATACGTGTGCAGGGCTTGTACAGCCTTTTTGAAGGTAATGATGGCTTGGGACCCTCCACCTTGGCTTGGCACAAACAAGCCAACCGTTTGCTGAAAGATGCAGAGTCCACTACATGGAAGGGGAGGGACTATAGTACCAGCAACTTGGCCAGGAGCACATGCAGCTTCTGTGCTGTTGGATGAGTGCACGCATCCTGTTGTCTTTTTGTAATCGCATCGGAGATCAATTGCTGACTAAATGAGTTAAGAGAAGTAGGAGGAGTAAGACCATCAGGACCAGTAGATGATGGGAAGGAAACAAAGCTCCCTTCTGCTTAGGTGGTGGAGCCTTGACTGCTGGAGAAGGATTGTAAAACTGCCATGATGACGCCCTCCAGCGACTTGATAAAGAATTCCCACAGCAGCGATTATGGCATTTTCCCCCTACCACTCCGTGACGACTGCCTGCCGCCGCTGCCTCAGTAAACCCATGCACCGCTAGTTCTTTCTGGACAGGTAGACTCCTGTGTAGCAGATGGTCTACCCCGGGCACGTTTGGCTCCAGAGCTCACACTGGTGCCATCCTGCTGACTCACAGCTAGGCTAGCAGCTTGCTGGCTCAGCCACTGCCTCATGCGCAAGATGCCACCCTCATCCCCTGATGAAGATGATGAAGCCCTCTCTTTACCCGGCTCCCACGTGCGATCGGCTACATCATCGTCCACTACTGTCTGTACATTACTGATGTCACCCTCATCAGTCTCAAAGCCGCGTGCCTGACCGCTCATAACACCTGCTCCATGTGACTCTCAACGTCACAACACTTGCTCCCACGTGACTCATCATCGCTACTTCCCTATCGGAGGAAGCAGAGGATCTCTCCTCCACATCTTGGCTGGCCAGTAGCTGCTGAAAGTCCAGTAGCTGCCGACGTCATACAATAATTCTCGAGCAGAAGGAACAGAAAATAAAAGAGGCCTGCTCACAACAGGTGAGGCACATAGCTTGTTCCTGGGCCATGCCAACTAAGTGTTCTGTCAGAGGAACTCACCGACTCCTGGCTGAGGGTGCCTGATGTCACATGAGATGATGTTGAAGATCATACAAAGACAGCTGGGTTGCTGGTCAAAACACGACTGCTGGATGACACTGGCATCTCAAACCTGTCACAGTGACTGCTGCTACCACCCCCACTTCTTCTGCTGCAACATCTGCCAGCTCCAGAAACATTTTTGCCACTGCCAGTTCCCTTAGAAGGCCCTGTCACCTGTCTGTCAGACATACTGTACTATAACAGTAACTAAGTGTAAAATAGCAGTAGTTTTAGGGTGCAATATCACCACCAAAAAAAAGGATGAATGGATGTATTCATGCATAAAAGAATGTGAACACCCCAAAATCTGTAGTATTGGGCCACAATTTCACCCTAATCACACAATTAGGGATTAAAGGATTGAATTATGTGAAAAAGAACATAAACACCTCAAAATTTGTAGTATCCGGCCGCAATTTCACCCCAATTACACAGTTAAGGATTAACAGATTTACTTATGTATAAAATAATGTAAACACCCTAAAATATGTATCATCAGGCTGCAATTTCACCCCAGAATGAAGTATAAATGGATGTACTTGTATATAAAAATGCGAGCACCCTAAAATCTGTAGAATCAGGCCGCAATTTCAGCCCAAGCACACAAATAGGGATTAAAGGATTGAATTATGTGAAAAAGAATGTGAACACCCTAAAATCTGTAGTATCAAGCCGCAATTTAACCCCAATTACACAGAGGATTAACAGACTGAATTATATACAAAACAACATTAAGCACCCAAAATTTGTAGTATCAGACCGCAATTTCAAACCAATAACAGAATCAAGGATTAATGGAATTACTTATGTATAAAAGAATGCAAACAAACTAAAATCTGAAGTATTAGAACACTTGTTAACCTCAATTAGTGCAGTAAGGTGTAATAGAATAGCCCCTATTATCCAGGCTTACACAGTTCAATTGTCCCTGCGCTCTCCCTATAGTGTAGATAATGCCACCCTTTTATATCTCTACACTTTCACTTAGCTGTCCTTGAACTGCTCAATAGTAATATTTAGTAAATAGTGATGGACGAACATCGGCCGGGATGGTTCGCGAACACTAACAAATATTTGCGAACCGCAAGTTCGCTGCTGGCCCCATTCACTTTAATGGCAGTAGAACCTGAAAAACCATCAGCTCATAATTGCAGCCACCAAATACTTAGTACAAGTGCACAAATTGGCCCACAACATGGACAGTGACATACTAGAGGGGAATCAATGACAAAAATTACAACAAAAAAGGGGTCTTAACCAGGGGACATATTTATGCGTCTTAAAGGGAAATTCTCTGAAATGTGGCCTGTTGGAGCCTAGAAAAAATGTATTTTAGGCCACAGGAGTATGGGCCTTAAAAATTGGGCATTCGCCTGACATAAAAGAAATTCTGATTATGTGGCTCGAACTACATTATGCGGTCAATGGAATATTTTTTACTGTAGGTCACTGGACTACAGGCCCCAAACATTAGGCATTCACTGGACAGAAAAGATCAAGTGATTATGTGGCCAGAGGTATATTACACGGTCAATGGATATCAATTTTACTGCAGGCCAGTACAAATACAGGTCAAATACATATGTTTAAAATAACAAAAAATATTAAATTGGATTAAAAACATGGCTAACGAAATCCCCTCTCTTTAAAAAAACCCAAATGAAAATAGTTGAAATTCGATAACACGTGGTCGTCACTGGTGAATTCTTCCAAGGCCGCAACAATTATTCATTCACCGTACAGAAAAGAACAAGTAAGGCTACTTTCACACTAGCGTTCGGGGCTCCTCTTGTGAGTTCCGTTTGAAGGCTCTCACAAGCGGCCCCGAACGGATCCGTCCAGCCCTAATGCATTCTGAGTGGACGCGGATCCGCTCAGAATGCATCAGTTTGGCACCGTTTGTCCTCCGCTCAGCAGGCGGACACCTGAACGCAGCTTGCAGCGTTCGGGTGTCCGCCTGGCCGTGCGGAGGCAAACAGATCCGTCCAGACTAACAATGTAAGTCAATGGGGACGGATCCGTTTGAAGTTGACACAATATGGCTCAATTTTCAAACGGATCCGTCCCCCATTGACTTTCAATGTAAAGTCAAAACGGATCCGTTTGCATCATCATGAACAAAAAAAAATAAAAATAAATATATATATATTTTTTTTTTTTTGTTCATGGTAATGCAAACGGATCCGTTCTGAACGGATCTAAGCGTTTGCATTATAGGTGCAGATCTGTCTGTGCAGATACCAGACGGATCCGCACCTAACGCAGGTGTGAAAGTAGCCTTAGTAGGTGGCTGGAGGTAGATTACATGGTCATTGGATATAAATTTTACAGCAGGCCAGTGTACTATGGCCCCAAAAATTATGCATTCAGCGTACAGAAAAGAACAAGTATGTGGCTAGAGGTTGATTACACGGTCATTGGATATCAATTTTACAGCAGGCCACGGTACTACAGGACCCAAAAATTATGCATTCAAAGTACAAAAAAAAAAACAAGTATGTGGCTGGAGATAGATTACACGGTCATTGGATATCAATTTTACTGCAGGCCAGTACAAATACAGGACAAATACATATGTTTAAAATAACTAAAAATATATAAATTGGATAAAAAAAATGGCTAACAAAATCACCCCTCTTGAGAAAACCCCTAATGATAATAGTTGAAACACGTGAATTCCTCCGAGGCCCAAAACATTAGGCATTCAATGGACAGAAAAGGCCTTTTATGCTGCTGTATTTACCTAAGACAGGGACCATTATTGTGCCAGCTCTGGCCACAGCTTAATCCTGCCCACCCAGTAGTCCAGGGGTTCATCGCTTCTCAGAGCTTCCACATCCGCCGTTAACCCGATGTAGTCAGACACCTGTCGGTCTAGGCGTTCCCTGAGGCTGGATCCAGAGGGCGGCTGTCGATGGGTTGGCTGCAAGAATGATCTCATATCCGATGTGACCAACACATCTTCAAACCGCCCTCTTCTTGCATGCGCTGTTGGATTGGTACCCGCAACTGTTTCTCTGTGAGTGGAAATTCCTCTGCCAGCGCCCGCAAAAGAGGAATGCAGCATTTCTCGAAGTAAGGCTCTTTCTGAGGCTTGCTCTACTAAGTGGGCTTCTTATTAGGTGGAGTTAAAGAAAAGGGCTTCTGGTGCAGTGTGTGATTTTGTGGGAGTGATTGCAGGTGGTTGAGTGTGGTTTGAAGCAGAGATCCTTGAAAGTTTAATTTTTGCATTTTAGTACTGACATTTAAAACTTTTTTTTTTCTCTGCTGTGTGTTGCCATTTAAACCCATTTTTTCTCTCTGCTTGATTAAGGGGAGTGGCCTGGGCAACCAGGGGCTATAAATTGAACCACTAAACTCTCCAGAGCTTGCTCTTTCTGAGGCGTGCTCTACTAAGTGGGCTTCTTATTAAGTGGAGTTAAAGAAAAAGAGTTCTAGACAAGGAGTTGGAAACTAAGGTTGGATAGAATTTCCTTGTGTGTTGTTGGCTTAATCCTAGGTAGTCCTTCAACTACAGCAGACAGGGTCTAATTCTAAATCATATTTACTGTTTTACTTTACTGTTGTAATCCCCATTTAGTATGTGGTGCACAATTGACAACGCAGTGCAGTGCACATCTTGCATGATGTATGCAGTCCTGGAACAGCCGTTCGAGGGTGCATATCTTTGTTCAAGATGTGAGCAAATTATCCCTTTTGAATCACAAATCGAGTCTCTAAACGGGCAAGTTGCAACACTGAGAGGCATTGACAATTTGCAAAAGAGTTTGCTTCTCACCGAGCAAGCACTCTTTGGGGTAGATGAGGGGGAGGGTGACAGAGAGGAGACTGAGGAAAGTGAGGTAGCTAGCTGGGTAACAGTTAGAAAGCGGGGTAGAGGGAAGAGTGCTAGGGAGGCTAGCCCTGATCTGACACACCCCAACAAGTTTGCACGTTTGGCAGATGAGGGGGATGTCAGTCCAGGGACGGCACTGCCGCAGCTGGACACTTCCTCTGCCAGTCAGGGGAATGTCAGCTCCAGTAAGCAGGGGACCAGGAGAGCAGGGCAGGCCAGACAGGTGCTGGTAGTGGGAGACTCCATTATTAGGGGAACAGATAGGGAAATCTGTCACAAAGACCGTGATCGCTGAACAGTGTGCTGTCTTCCTGGCACTAGAGTTCGACACATCGCGGATCAGGTTGACAGATTACTGGGAGGGGCTGGAGAAGATCGAGCGGTCATGGTCCATATCGGAACCAATGACAAAGTTAGAGGTAGGTGGAGAGTCCTTAAAAATGATTTCAGGGATTTAGGTCAAAAGCTTAGGGCAAGGACCTCAAAAGGTAGTATTTTCCGAAATACTGCCTGTACCACGAGCCACACAAGAAAGGCAGCGGGAAATTAGGGAGGTTAACAAGTGGCTCAAGAACTGGTGTAGGAAGGAGGGGTTTGGGTTCCTGGAGAACTGGTCCGACTTCTCTGTCGGCTACAGGCTCTATCGTAGGGAAGGGCTGCACCTCAATGGGGAAGGGGCAGTTGTGTTGGGGGGGAAAGATGGCTAGAAGGTTGGAGGAGGGTTTAAACTATGGACTGGGGGGGGAGGGTAATTACATTATAGGAAAGGAAGATAGTGCAGATAGTGACCGGGGGAAAGGTAATTGGACTGGGGGAGGAATGGAAGGAGGGACTCACTGCGCTGATGAAAGGCAGGGAAAGTCTAAGACGTATTGGTACGCCTTAGACTTTTTTTAAGGAGTAAAATCGCCTGAAGACGCGTCTATGACGCTTGTACAGGCGTTATTGCGACCTCTGCACCCGATTGATGTGTCATGGGTCAAAGTTTTTCACAATGTAAACAAATATGGCGCCGGCGGACATCGCCATATGTTCGCCTGTTTGGCAAATCACGAACGAGCAAAGTTCGCCGCGAAACGACCGCCAGGAGAACCGCAGGGCCATCTCTATTTGTGAATAAAGTCTTTCCTAATCACTGTCCCTAGTGCCTGTAATGTCTCTCCCTGCACCAAGTTCACTGGAAAATGGCGGAGACCGGGCAGGATGCGACTTTTTTTTTATAGGGCTGTGACATCACAAGGGCTGGCTATCTGCTGACTGGATGTCTGCATGGCATTTTATGTGATCCCTCGTTCCCGGGCTTCTATCTAACTATCTCTTTCTAACATGTGCAGCAGCCATTTTAGAAAAAATACAATTTGTTACCACGAAGCGCAAGGAAATTCGACTTTGTGATGAATCAATTTTTTCCTGAAAATTGGAGCAAATTCCACTTCATCAACTTCGATTTGCTCAACTCTAGTCTTAACTAGTGTTGAGCAAACTTGTGTTTTAAGTTCGGCGTCTAAAGTTCTGGTTCTCGAAGAATCGCGTTATGGATTCTAAATTCCATTATGGTCCGTGGTAGCGGAATCCATAACGCGATTCTTCGATAACCCGAACTTTAGACGCCGAACTTAAAAACACAAGTTTGCTCAACACTAGTCTTAACTGATCATTACAAATAGCAGTTGATTCATCATTGCACCTGCAAAAACAAAAACGGGGACGCCATTGTGAGGCCGAGTTCACACTTCAGTTATTTCCATCAGTTATTGTGCGCCAAAAGCAGGTGCGGATCAAAAACACAGAACAGGTGCAGAGCTTTCCATTATACCTCATGTCTGTGTAGGCTTCACTACTGGTTTTGGCTCACAATAACTGATGGAAATAACTGACCAAATAGCCGAAGTGTGAACTCAGCCTGAATGGAGTCTAACACAGATGCAGTGCATATTCATATTATGCACGTATATTACACTAGTCTGAAACAGGCCATAGTTTAAATAAACCTGTACATACAACACATAACCTTTTTTTTTTTTTTTTATAAATATATATTTTTATTTTCCAGATCATAGTATTAATACATAAAACAATATTAATCACAGCGGTGTGCCCAGCATGACAATCATAGACATCCTTACAAGAAAAGTTCTACACAGCATCCTAAGGACACCCTCAAGATAATATATAATAATAACTATATTAACCCCCCCCCCTCCCATTGGCTGCCGTCCACTCCATTCATTGTTGTATAGAATAGTATCAGTATTAATTATGGCTATGCAGTTCTGCGTGCAACTCTCCGTTTCCTTTCAATATCCTCATATACCCTAATTGTTTGGAGGTATGAACCCCACTCCCTTATTGAGGGCGGGGAGACAGAGCCCCAATACTTTATCAATATAGCTTTAGCGACCATCAATCCGCGCATCCAAATCCGTCTGACCTGGGGCGGGACTTCCACTTCTGACCTGGGGCGGGACTTCCACTTCTGACCCATAATCTCCAAAGATCACTACCAAAATTCCCGGGTTATAGTTCATTGAACTCTCCCTTTGTAGGGTAGCGAAAACCTCATCCCAATAACTTCTTATTTTGCTGCAGTTCCAAAGCAAATGGACATAGTTCGCATTAACATATCCACATTTAGAGCAGCAGCAATCCCGATCTTTATTTTGGGGAAATTTTCCTTGGGTTTTAGGCGTATAATAGAGTCTATGGAGTATCTTAAATTGAATTAGCCTATGCGCACTGGAAACTGTCGCCTTCCTCACGTTCCTATAAATGGTAGACCACTGTAGTGGGGGGCAATTTAACTCTTGCTCCCACTTATCTGTACTTTTGAAAGGTGTTACAGTTGCCAGTGCCATTTGGAGTTTCGCATAAAGTCTAGATAGCTTCACTTTTTCATACTTCTGGGCGTCACAAAAATCAAAAAATATATTCTCTCGTGGAAAAATAAGCCCCCTATTCCTAGAGGTTTCAAATATATATTTCAAACGTGAATACATAAATAAGTCTAATGGTGAACTATCTGAAAAACCGAATTCCAAAAGTGATTTAAAACGACCCATATAAAAAAGATCGGACACTCTGTTAATACCATTACGTAACCAATAACCAAAATCTGTAATTTTGAAGAACTCCTCCAGCCCCCTGTTCTTCCACAGAGGGGTGAAAACAAACGGACCAGGAGATTTAAGGATCTTCTTCAGTCTGCTCCAAATCCTCTGCAGTGAGCACGGGATCAGCAAGGACCTCCTCATTCCCATAAACCCAGTCTCCAAACATGCAAAAATATTAACTGGTTTATCAAAAACTTTTGTCAAATATCGTGAAAGTAAACTCTTTTGAAAAACAACAACGCTGAATCTGTGCACATAGAAAATAACCTTGAAAAAATGTAATGACAGCCCACCATCTGCCTCCGACAGCCATAGATATCTCTGCTTTATACGCACCCTCTTCCTTCCCCAAATTAAATCGTTGATCATAGTCTTCAACCTATGAAAGAAGATATCATCTATCCAGATGGGGGAGGCACACAACACATAACCTTTAATAAAATATATTGCACCTCTGTAGCTGTAATACTGAAAACTGCCAGGAGAGGGCAGACAGGCACCAGAGAATCAAGGATAGGTTCTTTTGAATTGATTTGTATTTTTTTATTCTAAGCTGCTGAGAAACATCAAAGAGCAGCAAAAAGCTACCCACCCTATAGAACCAAACTACACTGCTCAAAAAAATAAAGGGAACACAAAAATAACACATCCTAGATCTGAATTAATTAAAATATTCTTCTGAAATACTTTGTTCTTTACATAGTTGAATGTGCAGACAACAAAATCACACAAATTAAAAAATGGAAATCAAATTTTTCAACCCATGGAGGTCTGGATTTGGAGTCACACTCAAAATTAAAGTGGAAAAACACACTACAGGCTGATCCAACTTTGATGTAATGTCCTTAAAACAAGTCAAAATGAGGCTCAGTAGTGTGTGTGGCATCCACGTGCCTGTATGATCTCCCTACAACGCCTGTGCATGCTCCTGATGAGGTGGCGGACGGTCTCCTGAGGGATCTCCTCCCAGACCTGGACTAAAGCATCTGCCAACTCCTGGACAGTCTGTGGTGCAACGTGACGTTGGTGGATAGAGCAAGACATGATGTCCCAGATGTGCTCAATTGGATTCAGGTCTAGGGAACAGGCGGCCAGTCCATAGCATCAATGCCTTCGTCTTGCAGGAACTGCTGACACACTCCAGCCACATGAGGTCTAGCATTGTCTTGCATTAGGAGGAACCCAGAGCCAACCGCACCAGCATATGATCTCACAAGGGGTCTGAGGATCTCATCTCGGTACCTAATGGCAGTCAGGCTACCTCTGGCGAGCACATGGAGGGCTGTGCGGCCCTCCAAAGAAATGCCACCCACACCATTACTGACCCAATGCCAAACCGGTCATGCTGAAGGATGTTGCAGGCAGCAGAACGTTCTCCACGGCGTCTCCAGACTCTGTCACATCTGTCACATGTGCTCAGTATGAACCTGCTTTCATCTGTGAAGATCACAGGGCGCCAGTGGCGAATTTGCCAATCTTGGTGTTCTCTGGCAAATACCAAACGTCCTGCACGGTGTTGGGCTATAAGCACAACCCCCACCTGTGGACGTCGGGCCCTCATATCACCCTCATGGAGTCTGTTTCTGACCGTTTGAGCAGACACATGCACATTTGTGGCCTGCTGGAGGTCATTTTGCAGGGCTCTGGCAGTGCTCCTCCTGTTCCTCCTTGCACAAAGGCGGATGTAGCGGTCCTGCTGCTGGGTTGTTGCCCTCCTACGGTCTCCTCCACGTCTCCTGATGTACTGATCTGTCTCCTGGTAGCGCCTCCATTCTCTGGACACTACGCTGACAGACACAGCAAACCTTCTTGCCACAGCTCGCATTGATGTGCCATCCTGGATAAGCTGCACTACCTGAGCCACTTGTGTGGGTTGTAGACTCCGTCTCATGCTACCACTAGAGTGAAAGCACCGCCAGCATTCAAAAGTGACCAAAAAATCAGCCAGGAAGCATAGGAACTGAGAAGTGGTCTGTGGTCACCACCTGCAGAACCACTCCTTTATTGGGGGTGTCTTGCTAATTGCCTATAATTTCCACCTGTTGTCTATCCCATTTGCACAACAGCATGTGAAATTGATTGTCACTCAGTGTTGCTTCCTAAGTGGACAGTTTGATTTCACAGAAGTGTAATTGACTTGGAGTTACATTGTGTTGTTTAACCACCTCAGCCCCCAGTGCTTAAACACCCTGAAAGACCAGGCCACTTTTTACACTTCTGACCTACACTACTTTCACCGTTTATTGCTCGGTCATGCAACTTACCACCCAAATGAATTTTACCTCCTTTTCTTCTCACTAATAGAGCTTTCATTTGGTGGTATTTCATTGCTGCTGACATTTTTACTTTTTTTGTTATTAATCGAAATTTAACGATTTTTTGGCAAAAAAATGACATTTTTCACTTTCAGTTGTAAAATTTTGCAAAAAAAACGAGATCCATATAGAAATTTTGCTCTAAATTTATAGTTCTACATGTCTTTGATAAAAAAAAAAATGTTTGGGTAAAAAAAAAAATTGTTTGGGTAAAAGTTATAGCGTTTACAAACTATGGTACAAAAATGTGAATTTCCGCTTTTTGAAGCAGCTCTGACTTTCTGAGCACCCGTCATGTTTCCTGAGGTTCTACAATGCCCAGACAGTACAAACACCCCACAAATGACCCCATTTCGGAAAGTACACACCCTAAGGTATTCGCTGATGGGCATAGTGAGTTCATAGAACTTTTTATTTTTTGTCACAAGTTAGCGGAAAATGATGATTTTTTTTATTTATTTTTTTTCTTACAAAGTCTCATATTCCACTAACTTGTGACAAAAAATAAAAACTTCTATGAACTCACTATGCCCATCACAAAATACCTTGGGGTCTCTTCTTTCCAAAATGGGGTCACTTGTGGGGTAGTTATCCTGCCCTGGCATTTTAGGGGCCCAAATGTGTGGTAAGGAGTTTGAAATCAAATTCTGTAAAAAATGACCTGTGAAATCCGAAAGGTGCTCTTTGGAATATGGGCCCCTTTGCCCACCTAGGCTGCAAAAAAGTGTCACACATCTGGTATCTCCGTACTCAGGAGAAGGTGGGGAATGTGTTTTGGGGTGTCTTTTTACATATACCCATGCTGGGTGAGATAAATATCTTGGTCAAATGCCAACTTTGTATAAAAAAAAAATGGGAAAAGTTGTCTTTTGCCAAGATATTTCTCTCACCCAGCATGGGTATATGTAAAATGACACCCCAAAACACATTCCCCACCTTCTCCTGAGTACGGCAATACCAGATGTGTGACACTTTTTTGCAGCCTAGGTGGGCAAAGGGGCCCATATTCCAAAGAGCACCTTTCGGATTTCACAGGTCATTTTTTACAGAATTTGATTTCAAACTCCTTACCACACATTTGGGCCCCTAGAATGCCAGGGCAGTATAACTACCCCACAAGTGACCCCATTTTGGAAAGAAGACACCCCAAGGTATTCGCTGATGGGCATAGTGAGTTCATGGAAGTTTTTATTTTTTGTCACAAGTTAGTGGAATATGAGACTTTGTATGAAAAAAAAAAAATCAGCATTTTCCACTAACTTGTGACAAAAAATAAAAAATTCTAGGAACTCGCCATGCCCCTCACGGAATACCTTGGGGTGTCTTCTTTCCAAAATGGGGTCACTTGTGGGGTAGTTATACTGCCCTGGCATTTTCCAGGGGCCCTAATGTGTGGTAAGTAGGTAAATGACCTGTGAAATCCTAAAGGTGCTCTTTGGAATGTGGGCCCCTTTGCCCACCTAGGCTGCAAAAAAGTGTCACACATGTGGTATCGCCGTATTCAGGAGAAGTTGGGGAATGTGTTTTGGGGTGTCATTTTACATATACCCTTGCTGGGTGAGAGAAATATCTTGGCAAAAGACAACTTTTCCCATTTTTTTATACAAAGTTGGCATTTGACCAAGATATTTATCTCACCCAGCATGGGTATATGTAAAATGACACCCCAAAACACATTCCCCACCTTCTCCTGAGTACGGCGATACCAGATGTGTGACACTTTTTTGCAGCCTAGATGCGCAAAGGGGCCCAAATTCCTTTTAGGAGGGCATTTTTAGACATTTGGATACCAGACTTCTTCTCACGCTTTGGGGCCCCTAGAATGCCAGGGCAGTATAAATACCCCACATGTGACCCCATTTTGGAAAGAAGACACCCCAAGGTATTCAATGAGGGGCATGGCGAGTTCATAGAAATTTTTTTTTTTGGCACAAGTTAGCGGAAATTGATATTTTTAATTTTTTTCTCACAAAGTCTCCCGTTCCGCTAACTTGGGACAAAAATTTCAATCTTTCATGGACTCAATATGCCCCTCACGGAATACCTGGGGGTGTCTTCTTTCCGAAATGGGGTCACTTGTGGGGTAGTTATACTGCCCTGGCATTCTAGGGGCCCTAAAGCGTGAGAAGAAGTCTGGAATATAAATGTCTAAAAAATTTTACGCATTTGGTTTCCGTGAGGGGTATGGTATGTGAGATTTTATTTTTTGACACAAGTTAGTGGAATATGAGACTTTGTAAGAAAAAAAAAAATTCCGCTAACTTGGGCCAAAAAAATGTCTGAATGGAGCCTTACAGAGGGGTGATCAATGACAGGGGGGTGATCAATGACAGGGGGGTGATCAATGACAGGGGGGTGATCAGGGAGTCTATATGGGGTGATAACCACAGTCATTGATCACGCCCGTGTAAGGCTTCATTCAGACGTCCGTATGCGTTTTGCGGATCCGATCCATCTATCAGTGGATCCGTAAAAATCATGCGGACGTCTGAATGGAGCTTTACAGGGGGGTAATCAATGACAGGGGGGTGATCAGGGAGTCTATATGGGGTGATCACCACAGTCATTGATCACGCCCCTGTAAGGCTTTATTCAGACGTCCGGATGCGTTTTGCGGATCCGATCCATCTATCAGTGCATCCGTAAAAATCATGCGGACATCTGAATGGAGCTTTACAGGGGGGTAATCAATGACAGTGGGGTGATCACCACAGTCATTGATCATGCCCCTGTAAGGCTTCATTCAGACGTCCGGATGCGTTTTGCGGATCGGATCCATCTATCAGTGCATCCGTAAAAATCATGCGGACATCTGAATGGAGCTTTACAGGGGGGTGATCAGGGAGTCTATATGGGGTGATCACCACAGTCATTGATCATGCCCCTGTAAGGCTTCATTCAGACGTCCGGATGCGTTTTGCGGATCCGATCCATCTATCAGTGGATCCGTAAAAATCATGCGGACGTCTGAATGGAGCTTTACAGGGGGGTAATCAATGACAGGGGGGTAATCAATGACAGGGGGGTGATCAGGGAGTCTATATGGGGTGATCACCACAGTCATTGATCACGCCCCTGTAAGGCTTCATTCAGACGTCCGGATGCGTTTTGCGGATCCGATCCATCTATCAGTGGATCCGTAAAAATCATGCGGACATCTGAATGGAGCTTTACAGGTGGGTGATCAATGACAGGGGTGTAATCAATGACAGGGGGGTGATCAGGGAGTCTATATGGGGTGATCAGGGGTGATCAGGGGCTAATAAGGGGTTAATAAGTGACGGGGGGGGGTGTAGTGTAGTGGTTCTTGGTGCTACTTTACTGAGCTACCTGTGTCCTCTGGTGGTCGATCCAAACAAAGGGGACCACCAGAGGACCAGGTAGCAGGTATATTAGACGCTGTTATCAAAACAGCGTCTAATATACCTGTTAGGGGTTAAAAAAAACACATCTCCAGCCTGCCAGCGAACGATCGCCGCTGGCAGGCTGGAGATCAACTCTCTTACCTTCCGTTCCTGTGAGCGCGCGCGTTCACAGGAAATCTCGGCCATCGCGAGATGACGCGTATATGCGTGACTGTGCGCAGCGCTGCCACCTCCGGAACGCGATCCTGCGTTAGGCGGTCCGGAGGTGGTTAAGTGTTCCCTTTATTTTTTTGAGCAGTGTATTTACCGGAAAATATATTCATGTCAACAGTTTCTGCCACTTTATGGGCAGCTAAATCCCTTGGGCAAAAGTGTGAAATCTCTCCTCACCATGAGTATCTCATGCTCTCCTAGGGTACTTTCACACTTGCGTTAAACTTTTCCGTCCTAGTTTTATCCTAATGCATTCTGAATGGAGAGCAATCCGTTCAGTATGCATCAGAATGTCTTTAGTTCAGTCTCTGTATGGTTTTTGGACGGAGAAAATACCACAGCATGCTGCGGTTTTTTCTCGGTCCAAAATTCCGGCATAATTTCCCATTGAAATGCATTAATGCCGGATCCGGCCCCACGCGCAGACTTTAAAAAATGTGAAAAAAGATAAATACCGGATCCGTTTTTCCGGATGACACCAGAGAGACGGATCTGGTATTGCAATGCATTTGTGAGACAGATCCGCATCCATCTACAAATGGTATCCGTTTGCATACAGATTGCCGGATCCGGCAGGCAGTTCCGGCGACGGGACTGCCTGCCGGAATCCAACAACGCAAGTGTGAAAGTACCCTTACTGTGCTAGTTTATGTTGGGACTATGCTTTGTTTCTGTCCTGCAATGCTTACAACATCCCTAAACCCTGGGGAACCTTGTATCTCACTTACTTTTTTTTCTGTGTATTTCCCTCATATTTGATATGGCTGTTATCTATTACCCTTAACTCCTTAACGACCAGAGAGCTCTAGTCCTTAATAACTATGCACATGTGGTGGTTTAACAGTTCGAACGTTATTTTTCTTGGGCGTTCAAAACAATATTTGGGCTGGATTCACACATAGCCTAAAAAAAGAAAAAAAATGCAGTTTTTGATTAAAATTTTATTTATTTTTTTAAGCCAAAGCGGAAGTGGATTAAAAAGGAACAGGAAATCTCCTTGCTGGATCTACCTCTGACTTTGCCTCAATCAACTGCGTCAAAAAGCGGTAGCATTTTTCTTGACACACATTGGGCTGTTTTTACAGTGGAGTCTGTCACCAGGAAATTCTGCGATAAACCCAGACAATGTCTTGTAAGCTCTAGCTCAGCTGAATGTAATGATACCTTTCCCTTAGCAACCCGTTGCTTCATTCTGGAGAAAAAGTACTTTTCATCCATAAGTAAATAAGCAGACAAGTGTACCGAGCGTAGGCCCAAGCCATCCTGTGCACCCTTCTCCTCCTGCGTCCTCTGCCAACCCCTCCCTCATTCTTGATCGACAAGGCTAGGCAAGATGACTTGCGATCGGTGGGCATAAGTATTCGGACCCCCACTAATCAAAATCTTTGTCATTATGACATATCAAGTTTTTTAAAAGGACAGGTATGCATAAAAAAAGTTGAAGAATGAGTAATGGGGTAAATATGTCTGCAAGATGCCCCACCAATCATGACACTGTATTACATGTGGATGCTTTGTCAAGGGTTTTGCTGTTAATTTTAAGTTTTCAGGGCACGGCTAAACAGTGTGTATACGCTGAAGATCTTTCGAAAAAGAAAATCTACAGCAATCTACAGAAGTAGCAGCAAATGAAGTTTAAGCCCTTTAGAACCTAGCGACTTTTCACCTTTCTTACATAGAATACTGTATTTTTCCGCTCTAAGACGTAACAGCCCATAAGACATACCTAGGTTTTCAGAGGAGAAAAATAAGAAAAACATTTTTCATCAGACCTCAGAACGGAGCCCCAATCAGACCCCCAATGTGCATAAGACCCCCATTCAGACCTCAGATCAGAGCCGAATGTGAATGACCCCCATTCAGACCTCTATGCTCAGATCAGAGAAACAAAAATAAAACAACTTACCTCTCCTGCTCTGGACGCCGTAGCTGCTCCCGTCATCCAGCTCTCTTCTTGTTCTCCCTGCCTCGCGCTGTGCTGTGACCCGATGCCACACAACATGAAGTCACAGAGTGCCGACGTCCTCACACTGTGCGCAGTCACAGCACAGCGAGCGGCCAAGGAAAACCAGGAAGAAGTGCGTACATAGACCAGGGAGCGCTGCATTCCTGGATGCACTGAAGTTGTGGAAAGGTCTGCATCTTTTCATAACTTTGCCGGAACCACCGCCGGCTTAGGGATTTATTAAACCCGGCGTCTAAAACGTTAGTCTAAATAAATGTGCCCCTGTATCCTCAAGTTATTCAAAACTGAAATTATTTAAAACATTGTCAACCCTTCAGGTGTTCCACAGGAATGTACCACAATTTACACCAAGATTACACAGCACCAGAAAAAGCATCCAGAGTGTCAAACAGTAAGCATCCGTAACGCCCTAGTGTCACATATCCTGGTGCCCCACATCTCCCATCATTATCAAGGGCAGTCCCAAGTGACCCCCATGTATGGTTACCCTAAAATCACCCTCATTTGCATGGAGCAAAGGGGGAAAAAGGGTCCCTCATGGGTTGTAGAAGGAGAAATCTGTACAGGAATGGGGGGCTAGTGAAGGGCATCCTGGACACACATACTGTACCTCACATGTAGCATGTAGAGCATTACTGGGAAGGCTACATACATGATAAAACTAAGAGCAGGATGTAAACAATTGCCACATGAAACTTTTTTTTTTTTTTTTTTTTTTTTTTTACTCGAGGTAACCTTCTAAAAATCAATTCTTTCATATCAAAGATGTCCAGAGCCTTTTGATTCAC